>NC_091987.1:78082245-78401827 GCF_044704955.1 Pristiophorus japonicus | reverse complement strand
TCACATCTTCGAGAACCAGAGGAGTATAACAGCACAAAAACTTTTTTTTTGGCCAAATGAATTTAATTGAACAATTGGCCAACAACAACTTACATTTATATAGCAGCTTTAACATAGTAAAACACCCCATGGCACTTCACAGGAGCATTCCGACACAATATTTGACATGGAGCCACATAATTACGGCAGATGACCAAAAGCTTGGTCAAAGAGGTAGGTTTTAAGGAGTGTCTTAAAGGAGAAAAGAGAGGTAGAGGTGGAGAGGATTAGGAAGGGAATTCCAGAGTTTAGAGCCTAGGCAGCTGAAGGCACGGCCACCAATGGTGTACTCACTGTTGCCAAGCATTACTTAAGGGATTGTTACAGACTTAGTTCAATGCAAAGCAGCAACTTTACTGAAGCTGGAGTAGGCTGGAAGCTAATGGGCCTAAAATTCCAGCCTCGCCAAGTCCGTACGAAGTGCGCATGGACCCGGCGAGGCCTCGCAAAAGCCACTTTTTGGGATGCAATGCACATGCGTCGAAAACCGGCTTTTCCGATCTGTCAAGATGTCTTTTGGCAGATCCTCCGCATCCCCGGGAGAAGGACATCCGCGTGGGAGAGATTGGGTTGTTTGCCCAACTCATGCCCAGCGAATGTCCTTCAAACTTTTACGCCTGTTAAAAGCAGACGCATAGCTTACTTTTAAAACATCTAAAAATTCAATTTAAATACACATTTTTATAGTAAAAATGCTGTCCATTAAGGTAAGTTTATTTTTAACACTATTAAAACACATTAAAAAAAATCCCCAAAATATATATTTTTTCTAAAACATTTCATTTCAATTAATTTTAAATATGTGAGATCTTTTATTTATTATGCTGTGTTTGGGTGTTTTAGAGGGGTTTCTCATTGATACTAATGGGAACTCAGACAAACAGAGTTCCCATTTTTATCAATGAGAATACTGCATCGTGATTGGTTGTCCAGGCCCACATGACTCCAGCTTGGACTTGCGTACCTGAAAGGCATCTTCCCATGCGCTGCGCAGTGAATCTAGGCCTCCGACCTGGAATTTACATTCCTCCGAGACAACCAGGTACTTACGTAGATTTTTTTCGGGTCAGAGGCATTCTTACAAAGGAAGCCTCTGACCTCAATTTTAGGCCCTATATTTTTAATGATAAAACAATTGGACTCAATGTTCCCTGTAAGCTGCACGGTTGTGCAGTGCTCCAAGGGTCCCCTGCAGCTGTCTTGCTGGCTTTTCAATAGAAAAACTCGTATGTGCGGTATTTTGAATGGGCCGCGCGGCCTGAAAGATAAATTACAGGGAACATTGGACTCAATACAAGAAATATGTTTAGCTAAGAATGGACACCTTCAGTTGAGCTAAACGCAAATCCAATATGCATTGGACTTGAATTTTAATTTGTGTTGAAACGCTAAAGTAAATTAAACTCTTGAATATGTTACTGCTTATTTTCTCCTTAATACGCATGTATTGTGATAATAAAACTTCAGCATGCCTAATTCAAAGAAAGTTTTGTTTTCATAAATATTAAACAGTTCATGTCAATTTCCGTCATTTAGTTTGGAGTGTTAAACCTAACATTTCCTGTAAAATTGAGTGGTGACATTTCTTTCCTTTTATAAATATCTTGTATCCATTTTTGTTTCACTGTGCAAAACTTAATAGCTGTATTAGAGCTATTTTGATTTTAACCTCCATCCATTTGGATCACCGAGTTTCCTGTTGAAATCAATAGGAAACAGACCATTGTATGCTGTAATTTATTAATAGGATGATGCTATCAGCAAATAAGCTGAACCATGGATTGGGGTATTTAAGCAGTAAAAATACGGCTCTAAATATTGCTGGAGATTGTTGTCAAAAAGGAAAATATCTTAACTTCACATATGTCTAAAGCACACACCCTGTGGCAGCAACCCAGGACCAGCAACTGAATTTCAAAAGGGTATTTGTGACTTCCAACTTTTCTTCAAGCAGGAATTATAACTTGGTCCTCAGCCTGAGGAAATATGCAGAATTTGTGTAAGATAAAAAGCCCAGTTGTGTTTTGACGGAAATACTTGGGATCTACCTTGACATGTGCTATTTTCAGAATTTCCCCAACTTGCAAATCACAAATTTGTGCCAACTTAATTCAACTATTGAAAACCTTATGGTAATAAGCATATATAACCTATTAATTGAGAATGCCTCATGTTAGGATTTTTTTATAATTCAAAGTACATAACCACAAGCATAACATTATATAAACTACACAATAAGTTTCTATAGGTATATAAAAAGGAAAAGAGTGGCTAAAGTAAATGTTAGTCCTTTAGAGGACGAGATCGGGAAATTAGTAATGGGGAACATGGAGATGGCAGAAACTCTGAACAAATATTTTGCATCAGTCTTTATGGTAGAGGACACTAGCAATATTCTGACAGTGGATAGTCAAGAGGCTATGGAGGGGAGGAACTTAATCCAATCACAATCACCTATGGAGGTGGTACTCATCAAGATAATAGGACTAAAGGCAGATAAATCCCCTGGACCTGATGGCTTGCATCCTAGTGTCTTAAGAGAATTAGCGGCAGGGATTGTGGATGCATTGGTTGCAACTTGCCAAAATTCCCTGGATTCTGGAGAGATCCCAGCAGATTGGAAAACTGCAACTGCCCCTATTTAAAAAAAGAGGCAGACAAAAAGCAGGAAACTATAGACCAGTTAGCCTAACATCTGTGGTTGGGAAAATGTTGGAGTCCATTATTAAAGAAGCAGTAGCAGGACATTTGAAAAAGCAAAATTCAGTCAGGCAGTGTCAGCATTGATTTAGGAAGGGGAAGTCATGTTTGACAAATTTGCTGGAGTTCTTTGAGGATGTAACGAACAGGTTGGATAAAGGGGAACCAGTGGATATAGTGTACTTGGACTTCCAGAAGGCATTTTACAAGGTGCCACATAAAAAGTTACTGCACAAGATAAAAGTTCATGGGATTGGAGCTAATATATTAGCATGGATAGAGGATTGGCTATCCAACAGAGAACTGGAGTCGGGATAAATGATTCATTTTCTGGTTGGCAACCAGTAACTAGTGGGGTGCCACAGGAATCAGTGCTGGGACCCCAACTATTTACAATCTATATTAATGACTTGGAAGAAGGGACTGAGTGTAGCATAGCCAAGTTTGCTGACGATACAAAGATTGGAGGAAAAGCAATGTGTGAGGAGGACACAAAAAAATCTGCAAAAGGATATAGACAGGCTAAGTAATTGGGCAAAAATTTGGCAGATGGAGTATAATGTCGGAAGGTGTGAGGTTATGCACCTTGGGAGAAAAAAAATCAAAGAGCAAATTATCATTTAAATGGAGAAAGATTGCAAAGTGCCGCAAGTGTTCAGGAAGGCCAATGGTATCTTGGCCTTTATTGCAAAGGGGACGGAGTATAAAAGCAGGGAAGTCTTGCTCCAGCTATATGAGGCCACACCTGGAATACTGCGTGCAGTTTTGGTTTCCATATTTACAAAAGGATATACTGCTTAATTCCAATGAGTAGAGGCCCAACTTACTCAACCTTTCCTCATAAGTCAACCCCCTCATCTCTGGAATCAACCTAGTGAACCTTCTCTGAACTGCCTGCAAAGCAGTATATCCTTTTGTAAATATGGAAACCAAAACTGCACGCAGCACTCCAGGTGTGGCCTCACCAATACCCTGTACAGTTGTAGCAGGATATTTTCTGCTTTTATACTCTAACCTCCCTGCAATAAATGCCAACATTCCATTGGCCTTCCTGATCACTTCCTATACCAGCCACTCCATGGGACCATTCCCTTCAGTCAGCATTGAAGTATGCCTTCAAGGAGGTGGAGCTGACCATTATTATCATTATCCCAGCTCTCTGCTGTCTAGTAGCTGCAGGTGTCCTTGTAGAGGATCAAGTGTGGTCAGTGCTTCAATGCTGGGGATGTTGGCCTGGTCGAGGACGCTAATGTTGGTGCATCTGTCTTCCCAGGGGATTTGTAGGATCTTGCAGAGACATCATTGGTGGTATTTCTCCAGTGACTTGAGGTGTCTACTGTACATGGTCCATGTCTCTGAGCCATACAGGAGGGCGGGTATTACTACTGTCCGCTGATCAGGCCACATTGTCCGCATGCCAGATATGAGACTCCCAAAGCAAGCCCTCTACTCGGAACTCCTTCAAGGCAAACGAGCCAAAGATGGGCAGAGGAAACATTACAAGGACACTCTCAAAGCCTCCCAGATAAAGTGCAACATCCCCACTGACACCTGGGACTTCCTGGCCAAAGACCGCCCTAAGTGGAGGAAGTACATCCAGGAGGGCACTGAGCACCTCGAGTTTTATCGCCGAGAGCATGCAGAAATCAGGCAGCGGAAAAAGCATGTGGCAAACCTGTCCCACCCTCCCTTACCCTCAACGACGATCTGTCCTACCTGTGACAGGGACTGTGGTTCTCGTATTGGACTGTTCAGCCACCTAACGACTCATTTTAAGAGTGGAAGCAAATCTTCCTCGATTCTGAGAGACTGCCTATGATGATGATGATGTAGGGGATGGAACAGGACTGAATCTATCAATGTGACCTAGACCCTAGCAAGACAGTTCCCCACAGTCATTGCTAGGGAGGTGTGCTAAGGCTTCCAGAAATGGTTGATGGCATTTTGGCAATGCAGGGAATTGGGCAAGACTGGCTCTTGATCATCCTAGCACACCTTCTTTCATGCAGTACCACTGAAAGCAGGACATTGTCATTGGGATTGCTTCCAAGGAAGCTATTTCATCGACTATCTCATTTCATCTAGTTTCCTTTTATGAAAGAAGCTTCCACCAGCATTAATGGTGAGCCAAAGCAAGATCATTGTAGTGGTAGGTAGACACAGAATAACGATGGTGTAGCCTGCAATCTAATTGTAGGTCATCTACTCTCTAGACTTGTCATATACAGGGGTTCTCACTGGGGAACCTATTGATGCCATTAGTAATGTCAGTGGAGAAAAATAAATGATAGGTCCTTACTATACAGTATAAATGCACACGAGGCCCATGTTTGAGAGAAGGTCAGTCTGTGACCTGTCCTTTATTCCTTAGCACTCAAAGTGATGAAGGTGGGTGGAGCTTCCCCTTTTGTACCTGAAAGCCCAGGTTAGGAGTGTCTCCCACCTAGTGGTCATTGTTCTCACAGTGTACAACTTAGATCAGATTATACATGGGTTACATTGCTGGTTGAATACATGACATCACCTCCCCCCCCAAAGTCTTATTGGGATCACAGGTTAAGTCTCTCTGGTGGTTTACGCTCTCTTGTAGAGCGCCTGAGTTGGTGCTCCGGTTGTTGGGCGCTGGCCTGAGTGTCTGCTGTTTGCGCTGCCTCAGGCCTGTCCGGACTGCCCACAGTAACTGGGCTCTCCTCCCTTTGGTTTTGGTGTTCGGTCACCTGTGGTGGAGTGAACTCTACATCGTGTTCTTCCTCTGCTTCTTCTATGAGGTTGCTGAACCTCCTTTTTGTTTGATCCACGTGTTTGTGGCAGATTTGTCCATTTGTAAGTTTAACTACCAGAATCCTATTTCCCTCTTTGGCAATCACAGTGCCTGCGAGCCATTTGGGCCCTGCAGCATAGTTGAGGATAAAAACAGGATCATTTACATCAATACATCGCGCCCTCGCATTCCTGTCATGGTAGTCATATTGTGGCTGGCGCCTGCTCTCGACAATTTCTTTCATGGTGGGGTATATAAGGGATAACCTGGTTTTGAGCATCCTTTTCATTAGCAGCTCTGCGGGTGGAACCCCTGTGAGCGAGTGTGTTCGGGATCTATAGGCCAACAGGAGGCGTGATAAGCGTCTTTGCAGGGAGCCCCCTTGGATTCTGAGCATCCCCTGTTTGATTATCTGCACTGCTCGTTCTGCCTGGCCGTTTGAGGCCGGCTTGAACGGTACCATTCTGACATGGTTAATTCCATTGCCTGCCATGAAGTCCTGAAATTCAGTGCTTATGAAGCACGGGTCATTGTCGCTGACTAAGACATCCGGTCGACCATGGGCCACGAACATTGCCCGTAGCCTTTCTACCGTGGCAGAGGATGTGTTTGAATTTAAAATGTCACACTCGATCCATTTGGAGTAGGCGTCTACTACAACCAGAAACATTTTTCCCATGAAAGGACCTGCGTAGTCCACATGGATGCGTGACCAAGGCTTGGCCAGGGGCTAAGGGGGGCTTCCCTGGGCGCATTGCCCAGCTGGGCACACGTGTTGCACCTGCGAACACAAAGTTCCAGATCTGCGTCTATCCCTGGCCATCAAACGTGTGACCTGGCAATTGCCTTCATCATGACAATGCCCGGGTGCTCATTGTGGAGTTCTCTGATGAACACCTCTCTGCCCATCGGCATGACTACACGGTTTCCCCACAGTAGGCAATCGGCCTGAATCGAGAGTTCATCCCTGCGCCTGTGAAATGGTTTAAATTCCTCAGGGCATGCCCTGTACATGGCTGCCTAGTCCCCATTCAGGACACATTTCTTGACTAGAGACAATAGCGGGTCTCTATTTGTCCAGACTTTGATCTGACGGGCTGTCACGGGTGAGCCTTCGCTTCAGAAAGCTTCAACAGCCATGACCATCTCAGCAGCATGCTCGGTAGCCCCTTTAGTGGGAGCCTGCTGAGTGCATTGGCGAAGTTTTCGGTGCCTGGTCTGTGCCGAATAGTGTAGTCATAGGCAGCTAACGTGAGTGCCCATCTCTGTATGCGGGCCGATGATTTTGCATTTATGGCCTTGTTGTCGGCCAAAAGGGATGTTAGGGGTTTGTGATCTGTCTCCAGCTCAAATTTCCTGCCAAACAGGTACTGGTGCATTTTCTTTACAGCATATACACATGCGAGCGCCTCCTTTTCTACCATCCCGTAACCCCTTTCTGCCTGGGACAGACACCTGGAGGCATAAGCTACGGGCTGTAACTGACCCTTGACAGTGACATGCTGCAACACACACCCAACACCATAGGATGACGCATCGCACGTTAACACAAGTTTCTTACATGGGTCGTATAGTGTTAACAGAGTGTTGGAACATAACAAATTGCGTGCTCTTTTAAAAGCCCTTTCCTGGCTGTCCCCCGCAGACCCATTCGCGACCTTTGCGTAGGAGCACGTGTAGCGGCTCCAGCAGCATGCTCAATTTGGGAAGAGAGATACCAAAATAGCTCAGGAGCCCCAGGAATGAACGCAGCTCCGTCGTGTTACGGGGTCTGGGTGCTCTCTGGATCGCTTCCGTCTTGGATGCAGTAGGGCTGATCCCATCTGCTGCTACCCTCATCCCCAGGAATTCTACCTCTGGAGCTAGGAAGACGCACTTCGCCTTTTTCAGTCGCAGCCCTAGCCGGTCCAGTCTGCGTAGCACCTCCTCCAGGTTGTGGAGGTGTTCTTCAGTATCGTAACCCGTGATGAGGATGTCGTCCTGAAAAACCACCGTCCCTGGAATCGACTTGAGGAGGCTTTCCATATTTCGTTGGAAGATTGCGGCGGCCGAGCGAATCCCAAACGGACTTCTGTTGTACTCAAACAACCCCTTGTGTGTCGTGATGGTGGTCAGCTTCTTCGACTCACTCGCCAGCTCCTGGGTCATGTAAGCTGAGGTCAGGTCCAATTTTGAAAAAAGTTTGCCACCGGATAGTGTCGCAAAGAGGTCCTCCGCTCTCGGTAGCGGGTACTGGTCTTGGAGTGACACCCGATTGATGGTGGCCTTGTAATCACCACATATCCTGACCGACTCATCCGCCTTGAGCACCGGCACAATCGGGCTCGCCCAGTCACTGAATTCGACTGGCGAGATGATGCCTTCCCTCAGCAGGCGGTCCTATTCGCCTTCTATCTTTTCCCACATCACGTACGGCACCGCTCTGGCCTTGTGGTGTACTGGCCTGGCGTCCGGATTTATGTGAATCACTACCTTGGCCCCCATGAAAGTGCCGATGCCAGGTTGAAATAATGAGTCAAATTTGTCCAGGATCTGTGAGCATGATACTCGCTCCACAGAGGAAATTGCATTGACATCGCCCCATTTCCAGTTCATGACAGCAAGCCAACTCCTCCCCAGTAGTGCGGGACCGTCCCCTGGGACAATCCAGAGTGGCAACCTGTTCTCCGAATCTTTGTGGGTCACGACTACCGTGGCGCTGGAATGATCTGCTTTGTGTAAGTCCGTAGCTGTGCATCAATTGGCGATAATTTTGGCCACCTGGCCTTGGATGCCCACAACTTTTCGAACTGTTTGATACCCATCAGGGACTGGCTGGCCCCCATGTCTAGCTCCATTGATACTGGGATGCCATTGAGGAGCACTTTCATCATTATCGGTGGCGTCCTGGTGTATGAACTGTATACGTGCTCCATATGAACTCGCTGAACTTCAGCTCCCAGTGATTTCCCCCAGCGTTCACTTCTGCAATTCCTGCAGGTATTTTGCTCATCTCTGCAACCTCCGGCTGAGTGTGTGCCTCCACGCCTCCAACATGAGCTGTTGTTGGAAACAAAAAGTCCCTTGCCAGTCGATCGTTCCTGATTGCATCTGTTATTGTCCTTGAGTGCGCCATTAACAGGTGTTGATGGCCCCATTACTGGCCGCATTGTCCCTTGCAATGGCGTGAATCGCCATTCAGCTTGCCATTGTCTCTGTCGAACTCCCCCTCTGGGTTCGACTGCATGTTGGGGCATGCCCGATTGCCTCTGTCTGCCTGGAGAACTGTGTGCTGCTTTAACAATGTTGAATCTCTGTCCCAACCATTCCTTAACACAGTACCTCTCGTCTGTTCTGCTAGTGGCCATGCTCGCGTGGTAAAATCCCAGTTTCTCGTCGCCATTGATAGGTGTTACTACACAGTATAAATGCACACGAGGCCCATGCTTGAGAGAAGGTCAGTCTGTGACCTGTCCTTTATTCCTTAGCACTCAAAGTGATGAAGGTGGGTGGAGCTTCCCCTTTTGTACCTGAAAGCCCAGGTTAGGAGTGTCTCCCACCTAGTGGTCATTGTTCTCACAGTGTACAACTTAGATCATATTATACATGGGTTACATTGCTGGTTGAATACATGACAATAAATAACTTACTTTAATTGCCATAAATGTTCATGGGAATCCCAAGTGTCAGGAGGAAATAAAGGGTAGGACTTCCACCAATTTTTCTAATTTGGCTGCTGCAATATCACACAAAAACCAAAGGCAGAACAAGGGAGGACAATCTAGCTATTAATACTTAAAATGACAATTCTTTGAATCCCAAGAAACCACAGCATTCATTATCTTAAAAAAGGTCTTACGCTTTGGAATCTGCATGTTTATGATACATTGACAGCGGGTAAGTCAATATCACAGTTGCTGGGTTCGCTGAATAGATAAATGACTATACGTTTTATACACATCATTGCCAGCTCTCTTCCTATTAAAATGTTCACACATTTTATCAAATTTCAGATTTGTTTTCAACAGTTAACTTCAGCATTTATATCTGTGGAATCTTTAATAACAATTTCCAGTGCATGAAATACAGCATGCCAAGAGGACAAAATATTTAAGCCTGCCCAATCCTACATATGAAAGGAAGAAAGAAGAAATAACTCACATTTATATCACACTATTTATGACCTCAGGACATCCTAAAGCACTTTACAGTCAACAAGTTAGTTTTGAACCAATTTCAGCACAGCAAAGTCCTACAAACACCAGTGAGATAAATGACTAGATAATCTCTTAGAATTCTTTTGTTGTTCTTGGGAACGTGGGCTTCACTGGCAAGGCCAACATTTATTGCCCATCACAAATTGTCCTTGAGAACTGCCTTCCAGAACCGCTGCAGTCCGTGTGGTGAAAGTTAGGGTGGGAGTGCCAGGATTTTGACCCAGCGACGATGTCCAAGTCAGCATGATGTATGACTCAGAGGGGAACTTGCAGGTGATGGTGTTCCCACTGCAGCCACGGTGCACTGGTGATGGAGGGAGTGAATGTTTTAGGTGGTGGATGTGATACCAATCTAGTTGTCATAGATAGTATCGAGCTTCTTGAGTGTCGTTGGAGCTGCACTCATTCAGGCAAGTGGAGAGTATCCCATCACACTCCTGACATGTGCCTTGTAGATGGTGGAAAGGCTTTGGCAGTCAGGATGTGAGACAATTGCCACAGTATTTATGTGGCTGGTTCAGTTAAGTTTCTCGTCAATGGTGACCCCCCAGGATATTGATGGTGGGGGATTTGGTGTTGGAGTGCCGTTGAATGTCATGGGGCAGTGGTTAGACTCTCGCTTGTTGAAGATAGTCATTGCCTGGCACTTTTGTGGCACGAATGCTACTTGCCACTTTATCAGCCCAAGCCTGAATGTCTTCCAGGTCTTCCTGCATGCAGGCATGGACTGCTCCATTATCTGAGAACTTGCGAATGGTACTGAACACTGTGCAGTCATCAGTGAACATCCCCACTTCTGACCTTATGATGGAGGGAAGGTCATTGATGAAGCAGCTGAAGATGGATGGGCCGAGGACACTGCCCTGTGGAACTCCTGCAGCGATGTCCTGGAGCTGTGATGATTAACGTCCAACAATCACAACCATCTCCCTTTGTGCTAGGTACAAACGTAGGTCCCCTGCAGTCAGAATCAGGGGAAGTCATAACGGGGAACAAAGAAATGGCGGACCAATTGAACAAGTACTTTGGTTCGGTATTCACGAAGGAGGACACGAACAACCTTCCGGTTATAAAAGGGGTCGGGGGGTCTAGTAAGGAGGAGGAACTGAGGGAAATCCTTATTAGCCGGGAAATTGTGTTGGGGAAATTGATGGGATTGAAGGCCGATAAATCCCCAGGGCCTGATGGACTGCATCCCAGAGTACTTAAGGAGGTGGCCTTGGAAATAGCGGATGCGTTGACAGTCATTTTCCAACATTCCATTGACTCTGGATCAGTTCCTATGGAGTGGAGGGTAGCCAATGTAACCCCACTTTTTAAAAAAGGAGGGAGAGAGAAAACAGGGAATTATAGACCGGTCAGCCTGACATCGGTAGTGGGTAAAATGATGGAATCAATTATTAAGGATGTCATAGCAGTGCATTTGGAAAGAGGTGACATGATAGGTCCAAGTCAGCATGGATTTGTGAAAGGGAAATCATGCTTGACAAATCTTCTGGAATTTTTTGAGGATGTTTCCAGTAGAGTGGATAAGGGAGAACCAGTTGATGTGGTATATTTGGACTTTCAGAAGGCGTTCGACAAGGTCCCACACAAGAGATTGATGTGCAAAGTTAGAGCACATGGGATTGGGGGTAGTGTACTGACATGGATTGAGAACTGGTTGTCAGATAGGAAGCAAAGAGTAGGAGTAAATGGGTACTTTTCAGAATGGCAGGCAGTGACTAGTGGGGTACCGCAAGGTTCTGTGCTGGGGCCCCAGCTGTTTACACTGTACATTAATGATTTAGATGAGGGGATTAAATGTAGTATCTCCAAATTTGCGGATGACACTAAGTTGGGTGGCAGTGTGAGCTGCGAGGAGGATGCTGTGAGGCTGCAGAGCGACTTGGATAGGTTAGGTGAGTGGGCAAATGCATGGCAGATGAAGTATAATGTGGATAAATGTGAGGTTATCCACTTTGGTGGTAAAAACAGAGAGACAGACTATTATCTGAATGGTGACAGATTAGGAAAAGGGGAGGTGCAAAGAGACCTGGGTGTCATGGTACATCAGTCATTAAAGGTTGGCATGCAGGTGCAGCAGGCGGTTAAGAAAGCAAATGGCATGTTGGCCTTCATAGCAAGGGGATTTGAGTACAGGGGCAGGGAGGTGTTGCTACAGTTGTACAGGGCATTGGTGAGGCCACACCTGGAGTATTGTGTACAGTTTTGGTCTCCTAACCTGAGGAAGGACATTCTTGCTATTGAGGGAGTGCAGCGAAGGTTCACCAGACTGATTCCTGGGATGGCGGGACTGACCTATCAAGAAAGACTGGATCAACTGGGCTTGTATTCACTGGAGTTCAGAAGAATGAGAGGGGACCTCATAGAAACATATAAAATTCTGACGGGGTTAGACAGGTTAGATGCAGGAAGAATGTTCCCAATGTTGGGGAAGTCCAGAACCAGGGGTCACAGTCTAAGGATAAGGGGTAAGCCATTTAGGACCGAGATGCGGAGGAACTTCTTCACCCAGAGAGTGGTGAACCTGTGGAATTCTCTACCACAGAAAGTTGTTGAGGCCAATTCACTAAATATATTCAAAAAGGAGTTAGATGAGGTCCTTACTGCTAGGGGGATCAAGGGGTATGGCGAGAAAGCAGGAATGGGGTACTGAAGTTGAATGTTCAGCCATGAACTCATTGAATGGCGGTGCAGGCTAGAAGGGCCGAATGGCCTACTCCTGCACCTATTTTCTATGTTTCTATGTTTCTATGTTTCTATGTATGACTCCAACCAGTGGAGAGTTTTCTCTTTGATTACCATTGACTTCAGTTTTACTAGTGCTCCTTTATGGCACACTTGGTCAAATGCTACCTTAATGTCTCAACTCTGGAATTAAGCTTTTTTGTCCATGTTTGGACCAAGGCTATAATGAAGTCTGGAGCCAACTGGTCCTGGTGGAACCCGAACTTTGCATCGGTGAGCAGGTTATTGGTGAGTAAGTGCTGCTTGATAGCACTGTCAACGGCAACTTCCATCACATTGCTGATGATTGAGAGTAGACTTATCAGGCGGCAATTGAACAGATTGGATTTGTCCTGCTGTCTGTGGTCAGGACATATGTCTGGGCAGTTTTTCACATTGGCAGATAGATGACAGTGCTGTAGCTGTACTGGAACAGCTTAGCTAGAAGTGCGGCTAGTTCTGGAGCACAAGTCTTCAGCACGACAGCCGGGATGTTGTCGGGGTCCATAGCCTTTGCTGTATCCAGTGCTCTCAGCCATTTCTTGATATCTCGTGGAGTGAATTGAATTTGCTGAAGACTGGCTTCTGTAATGGTGAGGACCTCAGGAGGAGGCTGAGATGGATCATTCACTCGGCACTTCTGACTGAAGATGGTGCAAACGCTTCAGCCTTGTCTTTTGCACTTGCGTGCTGGGCTTCACCACTATTGAGGATGGGAATATTCATGGAGCCTCCTTCTCCCGTTTGTTGGTTAATGGTCCACCACCATTCACAACTGGGTGTGGCATGACTGCAGAGCTTTGATCTGATCCATTGATTGAGGGATTGCTTAGTCCTGTCTATAGCATGCTGCTTCCATTTGGAATCATAGTATCATAGAATGGTTACAGCATAGAAGAAGGCCATTCGGCCCATCAAGCCAGTGCTGCCTCTCAGCTAGTCACTCTCCCACGCCCTTCCCCTGTAGCCCTGCAATTTATTTTCGTTCAGATACTTATCCACTTCCCTTTTGAAAGATAAGATTGAATCTTCCTCCACCACCCTTTCATGCAGCGGATTCCTGATCTTAAACACTCGCTGCGTAAAAAAGTTTTTTTTTTACGTCGCCTTTAGTTCTTTTGCCAATCACCTTAAATCTGTGTCCTCTGTTTCTTGACCCTTCTGCCAATGGAAACAGTTTCTTTCTATCTACTCTGTCCAGACCCCTCAAGATTTTGAACACCGCTATCAAAACTCCTAAAATCTTCTTTGCTCCAAGGAGAACAACCCCAGCTTCTCCAGTCTATCAACGTAACTGAAGTCCCTCATCCCTGGAATCATTCTCTTAAATCTTTTCTCCACCTTCTCGAAGGCCTTCACATCCTTCCTAAAGTGCAGTGCCCAGAATTGGACACAGTACTCCAGTTGGGGCCGAACCAATGTTTTATACAGGTTCATCATAATTTCCACACTTTTGTACTCTATGCCTCCATTTATGAAGCCCGGGATTCCATAAGCGTTTTTAACTGCTTTCTCAACCTGTCCTGCTACCTTCAATGATTTGTGCACACATACCACCTGGTCTCTCTGTTTGTGCACCCCCTTCAGGATTGTACCATTTATTTTATATGTTCTCTCCTCATTCTTTCTACCAAAATGTATCACTTCACACTTTTCTGCGTTCTGCTTTTTAGCATGTATGTAGTCCTGTGTATTTAGTCATGTATGCAGCTTCCCCAGGTTGGCTCCTCATTTTTAGGTACGCCTAGTGCTGCTCCTGGCATGCTCTTCTACACTCCTTATTGAGGGTTGGTCCCCTGGCTTGATGTTAATGGTAGAGTGAGGGATATGCCAGGCCATGAGGTTACAGATTGTGGTGGAATACAATTCTGCTGCTGCTGTTGGCCCACAGCGGCTCATGAATGTCCAGTTTTGAGCTGCTAGATCTGTTCTGAATCTATCCCATTTAGTACAGTGGCAGTGCCACACAACATAATGGAGGGTGTCCTCAGTATGAAGGCAGGACTTCGTCGCCACAATGACTGTGCGATGGTCACTGCTACCAATGCTGTCATGGACAGATGCATCTTCGACAGGTAGATTGGTGAGGACCAGGTCAAATAGGTTTTTCCCTCGTATTGATTCTCTTACCACCTGTCGCAGGCCCAGTCTCGCAACTATATCCTTCAGAACTCGGCCAGCTCAGTCAATAGTGGTGCAACCGAATCACTATCAGTGATGGACATTGAAGACCCCATCCAGAGTACTTTTGGTGCCCTTGCTACCTTCAGTGCATCTTCCAAGTGGTGTTCAACATGGAGGAGTACTGATTCTTCAGCTGAGGGAGGGTGGTAATCAGCAGGAGGTTTGCTTGCCCTTGCTTGATCTTCAGCCATGAGCCTTCATGGGGTCCGGAGAGTCAATGTTGTGGACTCTCAAGGCCACTCCCTCCCGACTGTATACCACTGTGCCACCACCCCTGGTGGGTCTGTCCTGCCGCTGGGACAGGATATACCCAGGGATGGTGCTGGAGGAATCTGGGACATTGGCTGAAATGTATGATTTTGTGAGTATGATTATGTCAGGCTGTTGCTTGACTAGTCTATGGGACAGCTCTTCCAATTTTGGCACATGTCCACAGATGTTCGTGAGGAGGACTTTACAGGGTCAACTATGCTGGGTGTGCCATTGTCGTGTCCGTAACTGGTGCCAAGGTTGATGCCAAATGGTCCGTCTGGTTTTATTCTTATTATTGTTTTTCGTACAACTGAATGGCTTGCTAGGTCATTTCAGAGGGCAGTTAAGAGTCAACCACATTGCTGTGGGTATAGAGTCACGTAAGGATGGCAGATTTCCTTCCCTAAAGGACATTAGTGAATAAGATGGGTTTTTACAACAATCCTATAGTTTCATGGTTACCATTATTGATGCGAGTTTTTTATTTCAGATTTATTTAATTAATTGAATTTAAATTTCCCATCTCTGGATCATTTCGTCCAGGCCTTTGGATTACTAGTCCAGTAACAGAACCACTATGCTACTGTATGATGTTAGTTGAAGGATAAATGTTGGCCAGGACGTTAGCAGAACTCCCCTGCTCCTCTTCTTTTAAATACACCTGAGAGGGAAGACTGATCCCTGTTTTAATGTACCATCCAGAAAGACAGCACCTCCAACAATGCAGCACTCCATCAGTACCGCAATGAAGTATGAGCATAGATTAAGTGTTTAAGTCTCTGCGGTGGAGCTTGAACCTACAGCCTTCTCACTCAAGTGAGAGTGTGATCAACTGACATATAATGGAGATGAACCATGGAGCAAATAGTCAGCTCTATGATCACTGCATTGGCACCCACAATGATGCAGACTCTGGTGGCAGCTTTGACAGCTTCACTGAAAGCTCAGTCTGCTGCCATCTTGACTCTGGAGTCCGGCATGTTTTTTGGCTTTCGAAGCATTAAGGACAGTGTGGATAGGAGTGTTTGGAGCTTTTCATCACTTCTGCACTTTGTTTGCACACAGAGCAGTGGGAATGCTGAGGTGCAGTCCTATGGGAGGGACAGATGCTGTCCTCTCTCAGGGTGACAGAACATCTCCTCTCTCATTGCACATACTGTAAGGTATCCTCTACCCTACTTCCTTCACCCTCCTGCAGCAGACTGTGCAGCTTTCTGTTGCCTTCTTTGCTGCAAAAATACCGTCAGAAATTACCGTAACACTCTCCAGCAGCCTATCAAGTCGAAACAGAGACTTACCTTAATGGAGGTGAGTATCCCTTTAAATACCACTTTCTAACTATTAAGACAACGACTTCCTGTTTGAGATTAAAACCCAATGAATCAGGTGTTTCCGCACACAAATTTAGCAAACAGTTCCTTGTTCAGGCACAGGACTCTCATTTTAATATTTAAAAAATGTTGTGCTTCTAACAGGTGGCTGCAAGGACCACCAAACAAAAAATCGCAGGATGAATTTAGCAGCAGCAAAACGAGCATGGCCATCACACTGCTAAATTTGTCATCGTTGCTCCCATTTCATACCTGAAAACGGGTGCAATGATGAATTTGGACCCAACTGTTATATCAGATAAGGAGTATAAATACAGATTAATGGCTCCAAAGATGTACAAAATGTATAATTTTCAAGTGTTGTACTTTATCTTACATTTCATTACATTGTATATTTGGGCATCAGAAATTTAAGTTATGAAAAAAGGTGAAGGAAATTGGATTTGTTTTCTTTGAGAAAAAATACTTCAATGTGACCTATTTAGAATTTTCAAGATCATGAAGTTGATCCTAGCAAATTGTTCACTATGGCGAAGGGTTTCAGTATCACATAATAATGGTGTTTGAAGTGAAGTTTGGTGGAACCTTTTTTACACAAAGGTCATATACTTACAGAACAAATTACCAGGGAAAGCCAATGAAACCGGCAGTTGAAATGCTGACAAAGCAAAGAGGTGGGATTAATTTATCAAAAGGGAGTGGAATGGCTTTTTCTTGTTCCTAAAAATTCTTATGTTCTTGCATGTTTATTTTAAAGTCACTTTCTCTATAAAATGAAATTTATATTAAATGTATAAAGCATTTTTCATCTATCAGATGCTTTCTTTACAGTGCAATAAAAATTGCTAGTTTTGTTTGTGTAGTATTGTTTTTAATATTTTGGAAAACATTGTGTGTGAGTAAAAGCGGGTCTGTAGATGCAATGGCCCACTAGCTTAATCTGTACAATTTCCTGCCTTAACTTTCCCAAGGGAGGAAAATAGAAGTCACATGCAATTCAGTTATTGAGAAAGACAAGCTAACTGTTAAATGTTGTAAATGCGCACATCCTGTTTTTGGGAGGGTGGTACTATTGAGAGAGCTACATCAAAACAGGATATCAGTTAGGAACAGAGATGCAATGCTTATGCAAATTTACAAAGGAGGAAGAACTTACAGGAAGTTCTGATCTAACACTGATTTTGATCTGTTGAAATGTGGTGATATGGGGGAACTAGATAGTGCAGTTGGTTAGATATGACCTTTTAACTCAGGGACCTGGGCATAAATTTAGGCTGGACATCTTCTCTGAGTGTTGCCTGCAAAGATCCTATATAAAATGAGTTTGGGCATAAAATGAGTTTCAAATATGGACCTACAGCACCTAGCTGTTTCTAATTTATCATTAATTGGAAATCTCATTAAAAAATGTGAGTAGTGGAACAATTGTCACATTTGAGTTTGGAGCTGAGATATGTTGACTTAGAGTAAAGGGAGTTTGTGGGTGAAAATGATCTTCAGTGATAGCACAAATAAAGAATTGACAGCCCATTTTATAATCAATTTTCTTTTCCTTTGAAGTCAATGGAAAAGAAAATCGGGCGGGTTGCAAAATGGGCTGTCAATTCATTACTACCTAATTTGCCCTCCCATCAAAGACCAATTTCATCCTCATTTACTCTGCATTTGCTTGTGCATTACCTAAGCTGGAAGTGCTTAACACTGGGTGCTCTGAAATTGGAAGCTTTCCATTTTCCAGCACAAACATACATTACCTTGATAGCACAAAAAATAAATATGGTGAGCTAGTTATCCCAAGTCTGATTATCCAGCAGAACTTTTGCAGAACAAAGCCTTGCATGAGACAGCAAAACTACATAATGTCTTTTTTATTCTGTGTCTTACTACATATGCCTAGAGTATTGCTACATTATATATGTGACACCAAAACTTGGTGACTCGCGATTATCCAACAATTTCTATTATCTTCAGAAGTGGGGAGAAATAAGGAGTCTCCTCCATTACAGCAGGTAATAGAGGTAATTATTAACAGGAAGCAAAGAGTAGGAGTAAATGGGTACTTTTCAGAATGGCAGGCGGTGACAAGTGGAGTACCGCAAGGTTCTGTGCTGGGGTTCCAGCTGTTTACACTGTACATTAATGATTTAAACGAAGGGATTAAATGTAGTATCTCCAAATTTGCGGATGACACTAAGTTATGTGGTAGTGTGAGCTGTAAGGAGGATGCTATGAGGCTGCAGAGCGACTTGGATAGGTTAGGTGAGTGGGCAAATGCATGGCAGATGAAGTATAATGTGGATAAATGTGAGGTTATCCACTTTGGTGGTAAAAACAGAGAGACAGACTATTATCTGAATGGTGACAGATTAGGAAAAAGGGAGGTGCAACGAGACCTGGGTGTCATGGTACATCAGTCATTGAAGGTTGGCATGCAGGTACAGCAGGCGGTTAAGAAAGCAAATGGCATGTTGGCCTTCATAGCGAGGGGATTTGAGTACAGGGGCAGAGAGGTGTTGCTACAGTTGTACAGGGCATTGGTGAGGCCACACCTGGAGTATTGTGTACAGTTTTGGTCTCCTAACCTGAGGAAGGACATTCTTGCTATTGAGGGAGTGCAGCGAAGGTTCACCAGACTGATTCCTGGGATGGCGGGACTGACCTATCAAGAAAGACTGGATCAACTGGGCTTGTATTCACTGGAGTTCAGAAGAATGAGAGGGGACCTCATAGAAACGTTTAAAATTCTGATGGGTTTAGACAGGTTAGATGCAGGAAGAATGTTCCCAATGTTGGGGAAGTCCAGAACCAGGGGTCACAGTCTAAGGATAAGGGGTAAGCAATTTAGGACCGAGATGAGGAGGAACTTCTTCACCCAGAGAGTGGTGAACCTGTGGAATTCTCTACCACAGAAAGTTGTTGAGGCCAATTCACTAAATATATTCAAAAAGGAGTTAGATGTAGTCCTTACTACTAGGGGATCAAGGGGTATGGTGAGAAAGCAGGAGTGGGGTACTGAGGTTGCATGGTCAGCCATGAACTCATTGAAAGGCGGTGCAGGCTAGAAGGGCCGAATGGCCTACTCCTGCACCTATTTTCTACGCTTCTATGTTTCTATGTTTCTATGTAAAACAAAATGGGCTAATTTCTGCTCTTTTTGGAGAAAACTTTTCTAAGTATTTTTTCTAAATTTTAATGGCCACCAATCTAATGTTAGCTGGTGGTGGTTTATATCCATTGAATTCAGGAAACAGATGAATCAGATATTTGTTATACTGCACCTGAACGAATACCAGTTTCATAGTTCTCGATCACTAAATTAAACTTTTTAGACAAAAAGGAGTTGCTCCCACAGTTGTGGACTCTGTGGGGTAGACGTCCAATCAAGCCTCTCATCAGGCATTGGTCAGACAGTTTATCATTAGTATCCACCCAACTGTTAGTGTGCTGACCCCACCAGATTTAGTGAGATCAGCTTCATTTGTAAAATGTGGGCAAGCACCTAACCCATAATGAGCCTGGCATCGGGAACTGGTCCAATAGGAATGGGAAATAGACTGTAAGCAAACGGCTTCTCACATGAGGTGATGGGTAAATTTAGAGAGATGTGATCATTTAAAGATAAATAGCCATAAATGGGGATAAAACTGTTTTGAGCCTTTACAAAGAGCAATAATATTTTTAATGTTGCGAACATATTTGCGTAACAAATATACCTGCCAACACAAAATGGTTGGCAATACAAATATTAAAGCAAAAAATTGAGTATGTGGGCAAGTGAAGGAGCGGTGCAATACTGCAACCTCTTGTTTGATCCTGCACAGCACATTGGAAGTGAACTTGAGGACACAGCTACCTGTTGCATTTTGGGGTCTTTTGTAAGCTCTTCTTCTTTCGTGTGGTAGTAGCAAAGCAAATCAAATGTCAATATCTAAGTCAGATATCCAGGCCAAAGCTTCTGGTGTAACAGCGTGGATATCTTTTAGGCTGCCTGTGAATTTCCTCTGAGGGCAGTGCTCAATGATGTGCGCCAGGGTCTGATTAGGAGCTCCGCAGTCGCATGATGGGGATGCTTTAATTTTCCATCTATAGAGAAGGTGGCAGCATCTGCCATGACCGGTTCTGAAGTGGTTGATCGTTGTCCTCTGTTTGCGAGGAAGGTTTGATCCTTCAGGTTGTACTGTGGGGTCCTCTATAAGGAATCCATTCTGTATGTCGCAGTTCTTCCAAGCATTTCGCCATCGGTCATCAAGGCTGAGAAGGGGATATCGCTGAAGGGCTTCGGTGATAGTCCAAAATGGCCTTCTAGATTTAAGACGGGTTGGTGGTAGGTTATTCAAGTTGGCCGAGATTGCCATGTCTTTGCTGGGTAGTGGTTGTATTCTCTGGAGACTGCATACTCACTGCGTAGGTACGGTGGTGAGATGTTTCCAAGCATGGGCAGCCGAGGTGTTGGTGTCGATAAAAGTGTACCGGTGATAATTTGCATAGTAGAATTCAGCTGGACATCAATGGATTTGACATGCAGACTTGATAGCAATGCCGGAGAGCAATACTCCGCTGTAGAGTACACCAGGGTGAGTGCTGCCGTATGGAGGGTTTGAGTGTCCATGTGGATCCGGCAAGTTTCTGGATCAAATTGACCCTAACTCTTTAGTTTCTTCCCAAAGTTCTGGAGATGTTGTCTATATGGTAGGGTGCAATCAAGCGTGACTCCAAAATAGGAGGTTTTTTTGGCATGGGGTTTGCATCTGCGCCGCAAAAGAAGACTTTCAAAGCATGGTTTGCTTAATGGGCGTTGAGGTGGAATTTCAAAGTGATGGTCTTTTGTGGGTTTGGCCAAAGTCGCCATCGGCGGAAGTAGGCTTCCATGCTCTGTAAATCACTGCTCAGGGTCTATTTGATGATGGACAGATTCATGTTTTGCGTGGCCAAGACAATGTCATCAGCGTATACGAACTTGCGGGACTCTGTTACGGGCAGGTCACTGGTGGGAGTCCATTGTTCAATGTCCTATATCTGCTCTTCTGGGTGCCAGAGTACACACAGAAGTGTCGATTGCTAAGCATGGAGTTGAAAAGATGGATCATTGTTCTGCAGGGTAAAATGGTGGAGAGCTTGAAAAGCATTCCATGCTTCCATACTGCGTCATACGTCGCCGACAGATCTACAAGTGCTACTGTGGCCTTGAGCTGGCATTGGAAGCCTGTTTCGATGTGCATTGTTAAAGCTACCACTTGGTCGCAGCAGTTACGGCCGCTTCGGAAGCCCGCTTGCTCCTTAGGAATGGTTGGCTCGATGATGGGGGCTAGTCTGTGGAGTACTGGCCTCTCCAGCACTTTATAACAAGTGCAAACTAAGGAGATCGGGCGGTAGCTGGAGGTTTCACAAGCATTCTTCCCCTGCTTCAGAAGGGTAATTATTTTAGTCTCTCTCCAAATAGATTGGATTTTACTAGTTGCCAGTACCTCAGAGAAGAAGGAGGTCAACCAACTCTTCGCTTTGGGTCCCGGTGTTCTTAAGGATTCTGGGTAAACACCATCTGGACCAGCAGCTTTTCTAGATTTAGTTGTCGACAGGGCTGCGTTTAGTTCGTCCAAGGTGAATGGATCAGACACAGTTGACGATCTTGGTGCCGCCATCAAGTTTGACGAAAGCTGCCGCTTCACCTGGCATTGAAATTCTTTGTCCACCGGAGCTCTTGATGTTTTTATCAAGTGGGATACAATGGCGTCTGCTCTGATGGTCGTGCTGTGTTTAGCCCTCCAAATTGATGGAGCAGGGCTCATGCTTTCCTGCTGGAGTGAGTGAAGTTAGTCTTCTCCACAAGGCTCCTTCACCTTTCTCATCTCATTGAGTTCAAGGATGTTTGTAACCTTATTTCAGCTATCACATCTTATATCACTCTCTTGGGCAATTCTCAACTCCACATATCTTCAAGAGTGTTTATCTTAGCCTTGAGACCTAGGTAAGTTTTAGTAAAACATCCGAGATTAACGAACAAAAAACCCTGCCTGTTAAATATTAGTTACCAGATTTATCCTTAGCCTTCATAGCATCGCTCCTGCCTTCAACAAGCAAATAGACTATCACACCTTCAGACCTCGTTTTAAGTTTAAAATGATTAAGTGAATTTATTTAGGAATAGACCAAAAAGCAAAAATTAACAGCCATACAATAGTTATATATTCACAGTAGAAAGTCTATTTTCTAACTCTTCAGGGTTCATTTTAACTTAGATTGCCTGGTGTTAACGAGGCGGTAATGGCCTCATAATAAAATAATCTGGGCCGCAGTGGCCTCGAGACCCCCTCCGAGCTTGTGACCACCTCGCATTTTTATTTCTGCTGACCCGATATTTGATAGGCTTAAATCTGGTGACCTGAATCAGCACGCCTGTTTGGCATCTCACACATCGCCAGCCTGATGTTAATGAAGCCACGACTCAAAATCACTGCTGCTTCACTTCGAGTGCTGGAGATCAGCCAGAGTGCTCCGCCAGTCGGTCGCCCAAAACTCAAAGCCAACCCCTGTGAATGGATAATATAATATAAAGATCAGAACTCTAAGACCTAATGTAATCCTTCATAAATAGCTTCAAATATATGCTTCTACTTTCTTTTAGAATTTCTTATTACAGTTGGAGCCTATAATATTCTAAACTGCTTTTGGCAAATTTCAAACCAATTTTTCTCTCTTTCAGGAGTTTAAAACTGGCTGGTTCCTTCTTTCAATGAATCTCCAGGTTGACTTTTGATTTTAAACAGAACACCCCTTTTTATTTAAGTTAACTCGGACTTCCTCAATTGTGGATATCTGACCATTCAAATTTTAAAAAGAACTCTCAGTCATATGCAAACTGAACCAATTGCAAAACATTGTTTAAGTTTGAATTATTCCTCTCTCCAACTTGTAACTGCTAATGTTACAACATTGTACCAAAATAAGCTTGGTACAGGGAACTGAACAGCAGTTCTATCTTTTGAAGCTACTTATGTACAGACACATGGATTTAAAGGGATAGGCACCAAACTAAAACTTGGAGAAAAGATTGCAATGGGCAGAGCCAGCTGTGTGTTGCATGGTAGCTTCAGATGTCCTTGCAACAGATGGCACACTTACCTGGAGCCTGTCCATTCAGTTCCACGTGGTCATTGTCATGTGTATGTGCCAGTGCTTAGAAATTATGGTCAAGAGGGTACCAGGCTCTGGTACAGCCGAACTTGCTTGGCATCCCTCCATTGTTCCTCCCCCTCTTCCTCCAAGTATTCCCCATTGGGGAAACCCATTATCCCAATATCATTAGCATACCAAAAAAACAAAAGTGCCCGACCACTTGGCTCAATCAGTAAAGAAATAAAAAGAAAAGCAAGTAAAAAAAAATCTCTTTGATCAACTATGCCCATGATTAAATGTGAAAATTTCCTAAGAAAATTGATGATTTACACATTTTTGAAGGTATAGAAGGAGTTTTTACAAATGCCAGCAAGGCATTGGATTCAAAACTATGTGTAATTCTGAACTTACATTAAAATAATTTTCTCCTTTTTAAAATAAATGATTTACTTCCTTTAATGCACATATTGTTTATAAAAACAGAGAATGCTGGAAATACTCAGCAGGTCAGGCAGCATCTGTGGAGAGAGAAACAAAGTTAACGTTTTGGGTCGATGACCTTTCATCAAAACTGGAAAAAGTTAGAGATGTAACAGGTTTTAAGCAAATACAGAGGCAGGGAAAGGGGGAGCGGAGGAAAGAATGAAAGGGAAGGCCGATGATAGGGTGGAAGGCAGAAGTGATTAAATGACAAAAGGAATGATGGTGCAAAGCAAAAGGGGGTGGTAATGGGACAATAAAAAAAATAAAAGCTGGTTCTAGAGGAGCTGAAAATGAAGAAAGCAGAATCATTCCCAGCACCAGTTGTCTGATAAAATGGGAGCAGTGGTTATGATCTGAAATTGTTGAACTCAATGTTGAGTCCGGGAGGCTAATCGAAAGACAAAGTGCCGTTCCTCGAGCTTCTGTTAAGCTTCATTAGAACAACATAGGAGGCAGAGGTCAGAGTGGGAGTGGGGATAGAGAATTAAAATGACAAGCGACTGGAAGCTCAGGATTACGCTTGCGGACTGAACAGAGGTGTTCCACAAAGTGATCCACGTTTGATCTCCCCAATGTAGAGTAGACCACAATGAGTCCTCGTTATAACATGTCAAGGTTAAATAGCACATGATAATAAGAGTCCTTTTGTGAATGAAAAGTAAACTTTGGTGCTCCCACACTTTGTAAAGATCACAGCTGCTTTATTTCTTCTATAAGAGTCATCATTTGTAAAGTTTACTGTACCAATTAATAGTACAGTATTGGCATGCTGCTTTTAATCCCTTGAAGTGGTTTCCTGTCTTCATTCATATTGTCATTGGGTTATCCTCTTGGCATGTTCCCAATCACCATGAGTTCAAAATAATGTCCAGAACTAATGATCTGGGATGTATCCCATAAGGTTTTACTCTTCAAACTGCAATGGGTAACAAGGAGATAATAATCCTTTGGTTGCTATATATAGCAACATCATAAATTATTTCCTCTGTTGGTTTTTCTAGCAAAATCATAAGCACATTCTTTACAATACTACACATAGTAACCTGAGGAATTCTTACCCCCTGGTGTCACAGTGCATCTCTAGTATAAATGAGTTCATGCTTGCCGCTTGCAAATATGGCACTTGCCAGTTGCTTAACACATGTATGCACTTGAGTCTGCTTAATGTGGCACATCTCCCCTTGGAACAATCGGTTAGCACTGAAGTTTCATGTTGACCTGTACCCAGATTCTCTCAGCAAGTCATTATGCAGCAGTAAGCACAACTCTGTGGTTACCCGTTTTGTGAAGTTAAGGCAGGAAAGATAGGTGTTCTCTGGCATGTCCAGGTACATATAGAGGAGTCGATAAACATAGTTCCCAGAGTAGTGAGTCATATGGTATGGACTTTATATGATATGGTTCAATTTATGTGGTAGCGGCAACCAAGAATAATAAAGCAAAGTAATATAAACATACATAATTGATGGTCTGGTAAAGACCCACTATCCATCTAGCCTGTCCCATATAGTTGTGATGCACTATGCATCATGATACCAACATTCCCTATGTTATATATGCAGACTAAGAATATACTCTCTGTATAGTTGCATAAGATGGAGATGTTACCTGATGTACTGTCAATAAGGTTTACACTGTGTATATACTATGCTGGCACTACTAAAGGGTGCAACTGGTGGAGACCGGGGTTTCCTGCCCCTGTGGCAAAGGCTGTCCATCAGAGGGCACTGTAGTGGGAGACCTGAGGGTCAGCTACATAGGTGTGCAGGGCCCAGTATAAAAGGCTGCCCACCATGCTTCTGCCTCACTCTGGAGTTATGAATAAAGGACCAAGGTCACCACAGTTTGAGTACAATACATTGCCTCGTGGAGTCATTCATAAGTGTATCACAGACATAACACCCTACCCATCTGGAGATATGTAATCTCCTAGGAAAGGCAAAAAAACAGATAACAACGCAGACTAATTAGGGAAAAAAACCTGGAAAATTCCTTTTTGGCCCCTTTAGTCTAGGAGGTCAATTTGACCCTGATTTAGATTGCAGAGTACCTACCTCTTGTACGAGATGATCCCCATCCCAGCCAGAAACAGGTCCAGCCAACTCTTGAAAGAATGCAGCTAATCAGCATTCATCGCTCAAGCCAGCAATTTATTCCACAGGTCTCCTATTCTCTGGGAAAAGAAGAACCGCCTAACACCCAACCTAGTTCTGCCCTTACATAACTTGTAAGTATGACCCCTGGTCCTCCATACCTATCCAGTTGAAATAATTGGCCCACATAAACACAATCCAGTCCCTTCATTATTTTATAAATAAAGTATTGACAGGGAAAAATATGAAGAAATGGAGGACTTCCAAGTAACTCCAACTAATTTATGGAGCAAACTGCAGCAAAATATAATTGCAAATGCAAGCCTTTTTTTTAACCTGCAGCAAAAACCTCCATGTGCGTTTAAGAGGCTTATTTAAGTAGACCAGGTCCTAGGACTGCCCAAATGGCCAGTTTTTGCAGCTAAGCAGCATATTGTAGTAGGGTCCAGCTACAGTCCTGAGATTGGACTTCAGACCTTTTCAAGGTAATTTAAATATTTATATATAGCCTGCATTTGTCTGCAGCTTCATTTTTCTCCTCAAATCATCCATTAGAAAATTAGGTGCCCGAGAAGTGTCATGTAGCTGATTTAGTGGCCCAGACCGACTACCAGCGAGGCCTTCCATTATTTGGGGAGGGGAGCTGAGGAATATCAACCCACCCTGTAGTTTTGAATCACCAATCATGGCATGAGAAAAGTTGAAGAGGGTTTTGTGAAAATGGCGGTGAGGGTAGGTCTTGAATGGAGATTACGGCACAAAGTTTTCATGCACAGAAACCAAAGGCGTTCCAGGCATATCCCAGATCTTAACTGAGATCATATAGAACCTCAATGTTTGAGAGCCTGCAGTAACATGATTGATTGGGCAACCACTTCCCATTCCCTGCCTCATGCTTTGAGCCACTGGATTTGTCTTCTCCTTCATAAAATGTTGCTGAGACTGGTAAGTCTGCGCTTTACCAAGTTGCATATTTCAGCTTCTCAAGCCCCTGAGATTGACTAGAGCTACTATTTGTCCTGCTTTCCCAATTATATTGGGAAACTGCCCTGAATTTTAGGTTTCATGCCACCATTGGTAATAAAATTCAATCTGCCCTTGTCCCCATTAAAACTGGTCAGTCTCCCTGGTACAGGCCGCTTCTCCATTCCCTTAAGTCCAAGGAAAGCAGACTTGAAAGTTTATGGCAGAAAACTGGTTTAACCATTCATCGCCAGATCTGGCTGGACCACATCAAGCACTATCGGGTCCTGCTCTACTCTGCCAAAACTGTTCACTACTCCAGGATCACCCCGGAATGCAAGGAAAACCCCCAGCTTCTCTTCTCCATTATAAACCATCTTCTTAAACCTCTCTCTCCTGCCCCCTCCACCCTCACTCCAACAACAATTGTGAGGAGCTCATGGACTTCTTTATCACTAAGATTGAAACGATCTGCCTCTGCGCTTCCCTCACTTCCCCGAGCCCATTGGGCCAAACTTGCCCGAAGGTTTCCCCCTACCTAAGCCCTGAACTCGCATCTTTCTCTAGTTTCTCTGATCTCCCCTTATGCCCTCTCTGAGCTCATCTTGTCCATGAGACCCACCTTCTGCTCCCTCGACCCTATTCCCACCAAACTGCTGACCACCCAATTTCCCATCCTGGTCCCCATGTTAGCTGATATTGTTAACAGTTTCCTCTCCTCAGATACTGTCCCCCTCCCCTTCAAATCTGCTATCACCACTCTCTTCCAAAACCCACCCTTAACCTCTCTGTCCTTACAAACTAGCACCCCATCTCCAACCTCCCTATCCTCTTCAAAGTCCTTGAATGTGTTGTCACCTCCCAAATCCATGCCCATCTTTCCTGCAGTTTCATGTTTGAATCCCTCCAATCAGGTTTCCGCCCCTGCCACAGTACTGAAACAGCTCTTAACAACATTGCAAATGCCATTGTTTGTGACTGTGATCATGGTAAACTATCCCTCCTCATCCTTCTCGACCTGCATGCACCCTTTGACACGGTTGACCACACCATCCTCCTCCAATGCCTCTCCTCCGTTGTCCAGCTGAGTGGGACTGCCCTCACCTGGTTCCATTCTTATAACTTCCTGCTCCCGCACCGTTACCTGTGGAGACTTGGCTCCGTCCTACTTCTCATCGACATGCTGTCCCTCGGAGACCTCATCCAAAAACACTTCAGGTTCCATGTGTACACTGATGACATCCTCGGCTACCTCACCGCCACCTCTCTCAATTCCTCCACAGCCTCTGATTTGTCACACTGCTTGTCCAAAATCCAGTACCGCATGAGCAGAAATTTCCTCCATTGTCTTCGGTCCCGGTCACAAACTGTTCTCTCGCCACCTACTCCATCCCCTTCAATGGCAATTGTCTGAGGCTGAATCAAACTGTTCGCAACCTTGAAACATAGAAACATAGAAACATAGAAAATAGGTGCAGGAGTAGGCCATTCGGCCCTTCGAGCCTGCACCACCATTCAATATGATCATGGCTGATCATGCAACTTCAGTACCCCATTCCTGCTTTCTCTCCATACCTCTTGATTCCTTTAGCCATAAGGGCCATATCCAACTCCCTCTTGAATATATCTAACGAACTGGCATCAACAACTCTCTGCAGAAAAGAATTCCACAAGTTAACAACCCTCTGGATGAAGATGTTTCTCCTCATCTCGGTCCTAAATGGCTTACCCCTTATCCTTAGACTGTGACCTCTGGTTCTGGACTCCCCCAACATCGGGAACATTCTTCCTGCATCTAACTTGTCCAATCCCATCAGAATTTTATATGTTTCTATGAGATCCCCTCTCATTCTTCTAAATTCCAGTCAATACAGGCCCCGTCGATCCAGTCTCTGCTCATATGTCAGTCCTGCCATCCCGGGAATCAGTCTGGTCAACCTTCGCTGCATTCTCTCAATAGCAAGAATGTCCTTCCTCAGATTAGGAGACCAAAACTGGTGTCATATTTGACCTCAAGATGAGCTTCCAACCACATATCCACTCCATCACCAAGACCGCTTACTTCCATCTCTGTAACATTGCCCGACATCGTCTCGACTGAGCTCTTCTGCTACGGACACCCTCATCCATGCCTTTGTTACTTCTAGACTTGATGATTCCAATGCTCTCCTGGCTGGCCTCTCATCTTCCATCCTACATAAACTTGCGCTCATCCAAAATTCGCACCAAGTCCCGTACGCCCATCTCCCCTCTGCTTGTTGAAATACATTGGCTCCTGGTCCGGCAACCTCTCGATTTTAAAGTTCTCATTTTTTCAAATCACTCAATGGCCTTGCCTCTCCCTATCGCTGTAAGCTCCAGCCTTCAACTCTACGAGGTCTCTGCACTCCTCCAATTCTGGCCTTTTCGCATCCTCGATTTTAATAGCTCCATCATTGGCGGCCCTGTCTTCAGCTGCCTAGGCTCCAAGCTTTGGAATTTCCTCCCCAAACCTCTCTGCCACTCTCTCCTCCTTTAGGATGCTGCTTGAAACCGACCTTTTGACCAAGTATTTGCTTATGTGGATCGGGGGTCAAATTCAATTTGAATACGCTCATGTGAAATGCCTTATGACCTTTAACTACGTTAAAGGCATTATGTAAGTGCAAGTTGTTGTTGTAAATTTTTCAAGGGAGCAAGCATGCATCTGGCACCACCGCTGCTCGGCTGAACTAACTGGTGCATTGCATTCACATCTTATTTTGTCGGTTAATTAAAAACTGTTTTAGAAACATAGAAACATAGAAAATAGGTGCAGGAGTAGGCCATTCAGCCCTTCGAGCCTGTACCACCATTCAATGAGTTCATGGCTGAACATACAACTTCAGTACCCCATTCCTGCTTTCTCGCCATACCCCTTGATCCCCCTAGTAGTAAGGACTACATCTAACTCCTTTTTGAATATATTTAGTGAATTGGCCACAACAACTTTCTGTGGTAGAGAATTCCACAGATTCACCACTCTCTGGGTGAAGAAGTTTCTCCTCATCTCGGTCCTAAATGGCTTACCCCTTATCCTTAGACTGTGACCCCTGGTTCTGGACTTCCCCAACATTGGGAACATTCCTCCTGCATCTAACCTGTCTAAACCCGTCAGAATTTTAAACGTTTCTATGAGATCCCCTCTCATTCTTCTGAACTCCAGTGAATACAAGCCCAGTTGATCCAGTCTTTCTTGATATGTCAGTCCCGCCATCCCGGGAATCAGTCTGGTGAACCTTCGCTGCACTCCCTCAATAGCAAGAATGTTCTTCCTCAAGTTAGGAGACCAAAACTGTACACAATACTGCAGGTGTGGCCTCACCAAGGCCCTGTACAACTGCAGTAACACCTCCCTGCCCCTGTACTCAAATCCCCTCGCTATGAAGGCCAACATGCCATTTTCTTTCTTAACCGCCTGCTGTACCTGCATGCCAACCTTCAATGACTGATGTACCATGACACCCAGGTCTCGTTGCACCTCCCCTTTTCCTAATCTGTCACCATTCAGATAATAGTCTGTCTCTCTGTTTTTACCACCAAAGTGGATAACCTCACATTTATCCACATTATACTTCATCTGCCATGCATCTGCCCACTCACCTCACCTATCCAAATCACTCTGCAGCCTCATAGCATCCTCCTCGCAGCTCACACTGCCACCCAACTTAGTGTCATCCGCAAATTTGGAGATACTACATTTAATCCCCTCGTCTAAATCATTAATGTACAATGTAAACAACCCCAGCACAGAACTTTGCGGTACCCCACTAGTCACTGCCTGCCATTCTGAAAAGTACCCATTTACTCCTACTCTTTGCTCCTGTCTGCCAAGCAGTTCTCAATCCACATCAGCACACTACCCCCAATCCCACGTGCTTTAACTTTGCACATTAATCTCTTGTGTGGGACCTTGTCGAAGGCCTTCTGAAAGTTCAAATACACCACATCCACTCTACTGGAAACATCCTCAAAAATTCCAGAAGATTTGTCAAGCATAATTTCCCTTTCACAAATCCATGCTGACTTGGACCTATCATGTCACCTCTTTCCAAATGCGCTGCTATGACATCCTTAATAATTGATTCCATCATTTTACCCACTACCGCTGTCAGGCTGACCGGTCTATAATTCCCTGTTTTCTCTCTCCTTCCTTTTTTAAAAAGTGGTGTTATATTAGCTACCCTCCACTCCATAGGAACTGATCCAGAGTCTATGGAATGTTGGAAAATGACTGTCAATGCATCCGCTATTTCCAAGGCCACCTCCTTAAGTACTCTGGGATGCTGTCCATCAGGCCCTGGGGATTTATCGGCTTTCAATCCCATCAATTTCCCCAACACAATTTCCCGACTAATAAGGATTTCCCTCAGTTCCTCCTCCTTACTAGACCCTCTGACCCCTTTTATATCCGGAAGGTTGTTTGTGTCCTCCTTAGTGAATACCGAACCAAAGTACTTGTTCAATTGGTCTGCCATTTCTTTGTTCCCCATTATGACTTCCTCTGATTCTGACTGCAGGGGACCTACGTTTGTCTTTACTAACCTGTTTCTCTTTACATATCTATAGAAGCTTTTGCAGCCCATCCTAATGTTCCCTGCAACCTTCCTCTCATACTCTATTTTCCCTGCCCTAATCAAACCCTTTGTCCTCCTCTGCTGATTTCTAAATTTCTCCCAGTCCCCGGGTTTGCTGCAATTTCTGGCCAATTTGTATGCCACTTCCTTGGCTTTAATACTATCCCTGATTTCCCTTGATAGCCACGGTTGAGCCACCTTCCTTTTTTTATTTTTACGCCAGACAGGGATGTACAGTTGTTGTAGTTCATCCATGCAGTTTCTAAATGTCTGCCATTGCCCATCTACTGTCAACCCCTTAAGTATCATTCGCCAATCTATCCTAGCCAAGTCATTCCTCATATCTTCAAAGTTACCCTTCTTTAAGTTCTGGACCATGGTCTCTGAATTAACTGTTTCATTCTCCATCCTAATGTAGAATTCCACCATATTATGGTCACTCTTCCCCAAGGGGCCTTGCACAACAAGATTGCTAATTAATCCTCTCTCATTACACAATACCCAGTCGAAGATGACCTCCCCCCTAGTTGGTTCCTCGACATATTGGTCTAGAAAACCATCCCTTATGCACTCCAGGAAATCCTCCTCCACCGTATTGCTTCCAGTTTGGTTAGCCCAATCTATGTGCATATTAAAGTCACCCATGATAACTGCTGCACCTTTATTGCATGCACCCCTAATTTCCTGTTTGATGCCCTCTCCAACATCACTACTACTGTTTGGAGATCTGTACACCACTCCCAATAACGTTTTTTGCCCTTTGGTGTTCTGCAGCTCTACCCATATAGATTCCACATCATCCAAGCTAATGCCCTTCCTAACTATTGCATTAATCTCCTCTTTAACCAGCAACGCTATCCCACCTCCTTTTCCTTTTATTCTATCCTTCCTGAATGTTGAATATCCTTGGATGTTGAGTTCCCAGCCCTTATCATCCTGGAGCCACATCTCTGTAATCCCAATCACATCATATCTGTTAACATCTATTTCCACAGTTAATTCATCCACCTTATTACAGATACTCCTTGCATTAAGACACAAAGCCTTCAGGCTTGTTTTTTTAACACCATTTGTCCTTTTAGAATTATGATGTAGTGTGGCCCTTTTTGTTTCTTGCCTTTGTTTACTCGACCTTCCACTATTGCTTTTTACCTTTCTACCATCTGTTTCTGACTCCATATTACTTCGCCCTATCTCGCTGTATAGGTTCCCATCCCCCTGCCATATTAGTTTAAACATTCCCGAACTGCATTAGCAAATGTTACCCCCAGGACATCAGTTCCAGTCCTCCCCAAGTGCAAACCATCCCTTTTGTATAGGTCCTACTTCCCCCAGAACTGGTTCCAATGTCCCAGGAATTTGAATCCCTCCCTCTTGCACCACTGCTCAAGCCATGTATTTATTCTAACTTTCCTGCTCCCTCTACTCTGATTAGCACGTGGCACTGGTAGCAATCCAGAGATTACTACCTTTGAGGTCCTACTTTTTAATTTAACTCCTAGCTCCCTAAATTCAGCTTGTAGGACTTCTTCCCGCTTCTTACCGATATCGTTGGTATCTACATGTACCACAGCAACTGGCTGTTCACCCTCCCTCTCCAGAATGCTCTGCAGCCACTACGAGACATCCTTGACCCTTGCACCAGGAAGGCAACATACCATCCTGGAGTCTCGGTTGTGGCCGCAGAAACTCCTATCTATTCCCCTTACAATAGAGTCCCCAATCACTATAGCTCTCCCACTCTTTTTCCCGCCCTTCTGTGCAGCAGAGCCACCCATGGTGCCATGAACCTGGCTGCTGGTGCCTTCCCCTGGTAAGTCATCTCCCCCAACAGTATCCAAAATGGTATATCTGTTTTGGAGGGAGGTGACCGCAGGGGACTCCTGCCCTACCTTCCTGCTCTTGCCTTGTCTCTTGGTCACCCATTCACTATCTGTCCTAACCTTTACCTGCGGTGTGACCAACTCACTAAATGTGCTATCCACAACATTCTCAGCATCGCGCATGCTCCAGAGTGAGTCCATCCGCAGCTCCAGTGCCGTCATGCGGTCTGTCAGGAGCTGCAGCTGGACACACTTCCTGCACACATAGTAGTCAGTGACACTGGAAGTGTCCCTGATTTCCCACATAGCACAGGAGGAGCATGACACGGGTCCGAGCTCTCCTGCCATGACTTAACCCTTAAATTAATTTACTTACTAAAATTTACTTAAACACCAAACAGCTACTTAGTAGTTCGCTGCCAATTAAACCAATCTAAAAGTCAGTCTAAAAGAGAGTTATACTTACACGTTGAACAGCCAACCACTTACCAGCTTGGCATCGAAACAATTACAAGCACTTATATAGTGCCTCCAATGTATCCAAATGTTCCAAGGGGCTAGATTTTACACTTTTGTGCATTCCGCCCAAAAAATGGGCATTATTTCCAGCGTGGGCGGTAAAAATGGGTTTTCAGGTCGCCAGCTTCTCGCCCATTCTCAAAGCACCTAATCTCCATTTTTGAAATTGGGCGTTACCGCGAGCGATATGAAATGGGCGGTCGCTGACCTTCTGCCGTAAAGTATCACCTTCCTTAGCAACGGCATGGCAACGCTCGATTCCCGCGATTCAGGAGGTCAAGGTCATCGTGACATGTGCAGAAGAGGAGACAGAGAGAGAGAGAGGAAACTGAGAGGGACTGAAGGCGTGTGTCGCTATGGTGTGTGCTTGTTTGGCTATTGTGGGAGGCACGAGGGAGAGTCACCAGCAGCAAAATGCCTACTAAGCATCAAGAACATAGTTGGCACCGAGATTTTGTCCAACAAATAATATATAACATGCAAGAGATGGTGGAGGCCCTGGAGCTGGTAGCCAGGAATACTGGTGGCAGAGGGCTCCCAGTGGTCCCAGAGTGCGGCACTGCACCCCAAAGTGCTGCACCCCCATTGTCAACCACACATGAGAGCCAGCAGCAACATCTTGCTTCTGGCTCGGAGCACGTTCCTACCTCAGGACAATCCTCTCCCGTATCCGTCCAAGCAGCGGTTCGGCCGTCATCCACCGCCCCCCCCAATGAAGCATCGCCTGAGGAGCTCCTCGGCCAGGCGGCTTGGAGTCAGGAGGGGAAGGGGAAGGGGTAGAGGTGGGGAGGAGAAGTGGGGGGGGGTGGGTGGGGGGAAGGGTTGGTTTTTACAGAAATACTGATGATTTCAGACAACTGTTTGGTTTAAATGTTTTTTATTTAACAAAATCTTGTTGCGCATTGGCTCAGATAGCTGCACCGTTACACGCTGGTGATTCCTCAGCATCAAAATGTATAATTACACTTAACTTCAATCAACTTAATCTTTAACTGTCACCAAGGTGATGTCGCCATTGATGTACGATCTGCACACCCAGCAGTGTGCCAGCCTTGTAAATACCACCTACATTTTTTCAGGCAAAGCACTCATTGATGAGCTCCTGACATAAGGCTCTTGCAGCTATCATGCCACCACGGGCCCTTTCATGCGGTCTACAGGGAGGTGGGGGCATGGCTTCAGTATCAGCTTGATTGTGTGGGCCGATATCAGCGTCCACCTCCTCCTCTGTCTGGTGAGGTGAATTGTCAGACCCTTCTGGCAATTCTTGTCCCCTCCAGATAGCCAAGTTGTGCACCATGGAGCACACCACCACGAATTGAGCTACCTGCTCAGGGTGGTATTGGAGCTCACCTCCTGAGTGGTCCAGGCATCTAAAGTGCTTCTTAAGCACTCCAATGGTTTTCTCCATGATATTGCGAGTGGCTCTGTGGCTCTCGTTGTTTCGCCTCTCGGCTTCGGTGTGGTTGTCACGCAGGGGGGTCATCAGCCAGATGGCGAGGCCATATCCTTTCTCACCAAGCATCCAGCATTTACCTTGTGGTTGATTGTTAAACAAGTCAGATACAGTGCTCTTACGCAGGATGTGAGCATCATGGATGCTGCCCAGAAATTTAGCATTCACTGCCATTATAATTTACTTGTGGTCGATAACGAGTTGGATATTCAGGGAGTGGAATCCCTTGCAATTCCTGAAAACCTCTGCATCCTGAAAAGGTGCCCGCATCGCGATGTGCATATAGTCTATTGCTCCCTGCACCTTGGGGAAGTTTGCAATTCTGGAGAATCCGAGAGCCTTCTCACTCTGTGCCTCCCTAGTCATAGGGAAGCTGATCAAGTCCCTCCTGCATCCGTACAGGGCTTCTGTGACCTGTCTAATGCAGCAATGTGTGGCATGCTGAGACAGACCGCAAATGTCACCAGCTGAGGCCTGAAAAGAACCCAATGCATAAAATGACAGTGTCGCGGTGACTTTGACCTCGACGGACAATGCAGTACTGATGGTGCTGGTAGGCTACAGATCTCCCCTTATGAGCTGGCATACCTCAGTGATAACCTCTTTGTGGAAGCGCAGTCTCTGAAGGCAGATGGTGCCGGGCAAGTTGAGGTGAGACTGCTTCTCCCTGTACTTGCGGGGGTTGTAATGTCTGGTCCTCCTCATCAGTCTGACACGTCTTACATTGGGCACATAATGCTGTGGTGCATACCTTCGGCCATTTGAGTCTGCAGCATGTAATTGGTCATCAAGTGAGGGTGAGAAAGGACAGGCCCCATTGCAATAGCTCTCTGTTTTCCACCGATTGGTCACAAACAATGAATGTCCCGACGAAGACACCTATTAAATTCCAATCGGTCACAGTATGGTCAAGATGTAGGTACAGATGTTCACATCAACACCAACGACTTCCAGAGTACAACCGAACTCCCGAGAGGTTGAAGCACAGCAGCCTTTTAAAGGATGCGACATGGCGTCCATAACACTGTGATTAGTTTCGGTTAGTTCCACTTTTTCCAGGTGGATTTTTGGGTGAGTGATATTGTGGGCGATATGTGTGCAAGGTGGTGAAAGTGACGCTGGGCGATCTCATGGCCGCTAGTTTCGGTAAATATGCTCTTTACCACAAAAAAAATGGGCGGGCAGTATTATTGAATCTCGGCGTTAATTCCGTGTGGAAAGTAACGCTGGGCGATATTATGGGCGTTGATTTTGCCCATTCTGATGATTCCACCCATAAAAGTGGGTATTATTTTTTTTCGGCTTTACGAACATGGGGAAAGTAACATGGCAATAAGTTTCCGAAAAATGCCCATCAGTTTCCATTTTGTGGCTAAATGGGCGATATATGGGCGTTATACGTCGTTTCAGCGGTTAAATGGACGTTAAGTAGACGTTATGCATGCAAAAAATGAGGAAACTCTACCTCAAGGTCCTTTTCCAAGTTGGGTGAAGTCTAACACCTGAAAAGAGTGTAAGAGGAGGTTTGGGGAGGTAACCAAAGAGTCATAGAGGTAGATTTTGAAGATGCTTTTGAAAATGGAGAGATTTGACAAAGAAAGAGTTTAGGAAGGGAACCACACAGTGCAAGAGTGAGAATGCTGGAGGCTGTACCAACAATAGTGGAGTGGAGGGAGGAGGAACTCATAGTAGACAGTGGAGAGGGAAGATTGGAGGGCACAAACTGAGAGGCACAGTTCGAGGAGGTTGCAGAGATAGTTGAGGGTGAGGTAGGATCCGAAGGGGGGGTCTATGTTACATGGCTGGAAATAGGTGGTCTTGATGATAGACTAGATGTAGTGTTTGAAGCTCAGCTCAGGGTTAAACAGAAAACCAAGGTTACACATTGTTAGGTTCAGCTTGAGCAAACAGCTCGGAAATGAGATGGAATCAGGGCAAAAACGCAAAGCAGGGGTTGAACAGGATGACTTTACACATAGAAGATGCAACAAAGAAACAGGCCATTCGACCCTACTAGTCCATGTCGGTATTTACCCTCCACACAATCATGGTTAGTAAGTATTTGGCTACAGAGGAGAGGAGATATTACTTGAGACCGTGAAAGTGGGTCTTGCGCTTAGCAAACATGTGGGGTAGGAAATTGAAAGATCTGGTGGAAATGAGGGTGCTGAGAAAATAAGCAAAACTGCTGTTGAGCAAGTCAATGTAGGCAGCGATTTGCAAGCTTGCACATGTACTAAAGTGATACAATTGTTTTTATTAACTGTGTGAGAGGAAGAGTCAGTGGGACTGAGGGTGCAACCACACCATCTATTTTGCAAAAGCAACATCTGGAAAGCAGAACTAATTTTTTTCCCTACAGTGACATCTTGTGATTGGAACATGAACTTTTTCTGTGATATTTATAGAGGAAGTGCACGTTACTTCTCATGGATTTCACACTAAAAATCACATCTACTACACGATAAAAAAATGTGTTTATTTCACTCTGTGTTTTAGCTTGTGTGTGTGTGTTTTAAAAAGAGAATTTAGGGTAAATTAAAGATAAATACAAACACATCAGTGACAATACAGACATCCCAGATTTTGATCACTTGTCCCTTATTGTCAGCATAGGTGTAACCACTGGTAAAATTATGGTAGGGCCACCACTCAACTTGCCCACATGTACACTCCAACCACAGGCACAAACCATGCACATGCCCATTAAGTTCTAAGTGCTATGTGTGCATGTTCTTTCAAAAGTTTACAAGTGCAGTACATAACCGGTTTTGAAGAAAAAAAATTGAAAGAAACATGTCCCATAACTGCATTTTTCAATTGCCGTTGATTTGCTTAGCCAGTCTGCAGCAAGTCCTCAGTCAGCCACCAGAGTGGGAACTCAAGAAATTACAGGACTCTTTGCTCACGATTTTTCTGTGGCGCTCGATATAGTCATTCACTCATGCTCATCCATAATCTCTCCTCAATAGTCTACTTGCATGTCACCTCCTTCTCCACCCTATGTCTGCAACTGCTTTCAGCCCTATATCCCAGTTCACAACCTCAGCTTTTCTGAAACTGGACTACATAGAAACTTAGAAAATAGGTGCAGGAGTAGGCCGTTCGGCCCTTCGAGCCTGCACCACCATTCACTAAGCTCATGGCTGATCATTCAACCTCAGTACCCCTTTCCTGCTTTCTCTCCATACCCCTTGATCCCTTTAGCCATAAGGGCCATATCTAACTCCCTTTTGAATATATCTAATGAACTGGCCTCAACAACTTTCTGCGGTAGAGAATTCCACAGGTTAACAATTCTCTGAGTGAAGAAGTTTCTCCTCATTTCAGTCCTAAATGGCTTAACCCTTATCCTTAGACTGTGACCCCTGGTTCTGGACTCTGCCAACATCGGGAACATTCTTCCTGCATCTAATCTGTCCAGTCCCGTCAGAATCTTATATGTTTCTATGAGATCCCCTCTCATTCTTCTAAACTCCAGTGAATACAGTCTCTGAATTAACTGTGTCACTCTCCATCTTAATAAAGAATTCTACCATATTATGGTCACTCTTCCCCAAGGAGCCTCGCACAACAAGATTGCTAATTAGTCCTTTCTCATTACACATCAACCAGTCTAGGATGGCCAGCCCTCTAATTGATTCCTTGACATATTGGTCCAGAAAACCATCCCTAATACACTCCAGGAAATCCTCCTCCATTGTACTGCTACCAGTTTGGTTAGCCCAATCTAAATGTAGATTAAAGTCGCCCATGATAACTGCTGTACCTTTATTGCATGCATCCCTAATTTCTTGTTTGATGCTGTCCCCAACCTCTCTACTATTATTTGGTGGTCTGTACACAACTCCCACTAGCGTTTTCTGCCCTTTGGTATTCTGCAGCTCCACCCATACAGATTCCACATCATCCAAGCTAATGTCCTTCCTTACTATTGCATTAATTTCTTCTCTAACCAGCAACATTACCCCACCTCCTTTTCCTTTCTGTCTATCCTTCCTGAATATTGAATACCCCTGGATGTTGAGTTCTCAGCTTTGGTCACCCTGGAGCCATGTCTCCGATATCCCAATTATATCATATTCGTTAACAGCTGCCTGCGCAATTAATTAGTCCACCTTATTACGAATATTCCTCGCATTGAGGCACAAAGGCTTCCGGCTTGTCTTTTTAACGCACTTTTTCCCTTCAGATTTTTGCTGTAATGTGGCCCGTTTTGATTTTTGCCTTGGGTTTCTCTGCCCTCCACTTTTACTTTTTTTCTTTCTGTCTTTTGCTTCTGCCCCCATTTTACTTCCCTCTGTCTCCCTGCATAGGTTCCCATTCCCTTGCCATATTTAACCCCTCCCCAACAGCAATAGCAAACACTCCCTCTAGGACATTGGTTCCGATCCTGCCCAGATGCAGACCGTCCGGTTTGTACTGGTCCCACCTCCCCCAGAACCGATTCCAATGTCCCAGGAATTTGAATACCTTCCTCCTGCACCACTCCTCAAGCCACGTATTCATCTACAGTACATCCCTGAGGTAAATTCTGAAAGAGGAATCAACACAATAAAAAAAAGGAGCAAATTAAAAGCAGCTTTGCCTGATGCTTTCGTAACCTTGAGTTAATAAACCATCACGGCCACCTTGTGGCCAAAGTGATTATTATATGCCTCAATCATATATAATATAACCAGGAATTTCCTCAGAGTTTCTGCCGAAGTTACAGCGGCGGAGCGGGAGAAGCCCCAAGGATGTGAAAAGCTTCTATAGATATGTGAAGAGAAAAAGATTAGTGAAGACAAACGTAGGTCCCTTGCAGTCGGACTCAGGTGAATTAATAATGGGGTACAAAGAAATGGCAGACCAATTGAATAAAATACTTTGGTTCTGTCTTCACGAAGGAAGACACAAATAACCTTCCGGATGTACTAGGGGCCCGAGGGTCTAGTGAGAAGGAGGAAGTGAAGGATATCTTTATTAGGCAGGAAATTGTGTTGGGGAAATTGATGGGATTGAAGGCCGACAAATCCCCGGGGCCTGATTGTCTGCATCCCAGAGTAATTAAGGAGGTGGCCCTAGAAATAGTGGATGCATTGGTGATCATTTTCCAACAGTCTATCGACTCTGGAACAGTTCCTATGGACTGGAGGGTAGCTAATGTAACACCATTTTTTAAAAAAGGAGAGAGAAAACGGGAGATTATAGGCCAGTTAGCCTGACATCAGTAGTGGGGAAAATGTTGGAATCAATTATTAAGGATGAGATAGCAGCGCATTGGAAAGCAGTGACAGGATCGGTCCAAGTCAGCATGGATTTGTGAAAGGGAAATCATGCTCGACAAATCTTCTGGAATTTTTTGAGGATGTAACTAGTAGAGTGGACAAGGGAGAACCAGTGGATGTGGTGTATTTGGACTTTCAAAAGGCCTTTGACAAGGTCCCACATAAGAGATTGATGTGCAAAATTAAAGCACATGGTATTGGGGGTAATGTACTGGCATTGATAGAGAATTGGTTGGCAGACAGGAAGCAGAGAGTCGGGATAAATGGGTCTTTTCGGACTGGCAGGCAGTGACTAGTGGAGTGCCGCTGGGCTCAGTGCTGGAACCCCAGCTCTTTACAATATACATTAACGATTTGGATGAAGGAATTGAATGTAATATCTCCAAGTTTGCAGATGACACTAAACTGGGTGGCGGTGTGAGCTGTGAGGAGGATGCTAAGAGGCTGCAGGGTCATTGAAAGTTGGCATGCAGGTACAGCAGGCGGTGAAGAAGGCAAATGGCATGTTGGCCTTCATAGCTAGGGGATTTGAGTATAGGAGCAGGGAGGTGTTACTGCAATTGTACAGGGTCTTGGTGAGGCCTCACCTGGAATATTGTGTTCAGTTTTGGTCTCCTAATCTGAGGAAGGACGTTCTTGCGATTGAGAGAGTGCAGCGAAGGTTCACCAGATTGATTCCAGGGATGGCTGGACTGACATATGAGGAGAGACTGGATCAACTGGGCCTTTATACACTAGAATTTAGAAGGATGAGAGGGGATCTCATAGAAATGCATAAGATTCTGACAGGACTGGACAGGTTAGATGCGGGAAGAATGTTCCCGATGATGGGGAAGTCCAGAACCAGGGGACACAGTCTTCGGATAAGGGGTAGGCCATTTAGGACTGAGATGGGGAGAAACTTCTTCACTCAGAGAGTTGTTAACCTGTGGAATTCCCTACCGCAGAGAGTCGTTGATGCCAGTTTATTGGATATATTTAAGAGGGAGTTAGATATGGCCCTTACGGCTAAAGGGATCAAGGGGTATGGAGAGAAAGCAGGAAAGGGGTACTGAGGTGAATGATCAGCCATGATCATATTGACTGGTGGTGCAGGCTCGAAGGGCCGAATGGCTTACTCCTGCACCTGTTTTCTATGTTTCTATGTTCCTGGCGCATACCCCCTAAGGTCCCGCGCAGGCCGCTCACCAGCTGCTGCAGCTGGAAAAGATACCGCACAGCAAAATTAAAGGGACCGGGCACAATAAAAAATTAGAATATAATTACAATATAAAATTGCTTATAGGTATTCTCTATTATTTTCTACCCAATTTGGAATACAGTCCCCATCGCTTAAAGCAGGCACGTTCATGTGAATGCGATTTACCCATTATAGGTGATGGCCGATATAGCAGGTTCATCTAATTGTCCAACATTGCAAGGTAGTTAATCGATAAAATAGATTGAAAGTAAGAAACAAACTAAAAGAAACCCCTGAACTTATAGACTTTTCTCTCTGGGATATTATAGGAAACAGTGCAAAAACTTCATGAAATGAATAGGCAGATTTTACTGTCACTGACAATGAATCTCAATGGCCAGGATTTTGCCCTCAGCGGTGAAGGGATGGCACCCCCCACGACCTTGAAGGAAGCTGCCCATGAAGATGTAGTGGGCTCTAGAGCGTTGATTTCTCCTATTCCAATCTGAGTTTTAATCTGGTGCCATCTATAGTGGATCTGTAGTGTCTAGCAACAGTTAAGTCATCAAGCAGGCTGCGCACCAATCAGATAGCGAACCAGAAAGTAATAAGCACAGATTATAATTGACATTTTAATCATTTTTACAGAAAGCGAAATAAAGATTGGGACATAAACATAGGATTAAGGTAGAAGCTAAAATACCATAAACAAACAAAATATTTTTTAATATTTTAAAATCCGTGTAATTTTTATCATGGAATGGAGGGAATGACATCCACACTTATAAAATTTGTTTTTGGGGGCTAGCGAAGTTGCTCAGCAGTAATTATGACTTAGTAAGCCATTAAAAACTCAGTTGCACCTCATTCAGCAGGCTTAACGTTTTCAATGGTTTTTACAGTGCTTAAAAAGTTGACGTTCACATCAAATCACTGATTCTGTGTTGATTGCACCTATGAAGGCTGCAACAGCGCATGTGGAGGAACAGGGTATCACTGACAGCAGCCTCCGGATTTCTGTGTTTAACTTAAGCGCATGTGCGAACGCCAGAAGTTGCTGTCAATTTTACATAGTAATGATGGTAAGCGCAGACTGTTTCACGTCATTACAACTGCAAATTCCAGGCCAATATGTTCCAATTACTCATATTTCAGGGCTCACTCATGTAAACCAAAGCCGGTGTCCTTGGTCCTTGGAAAATTCAACCGTCTGCGTGATGCGTGTCTGTATTCTGGGATATAACCAGGTAACAAGGAAGATTGACACCTTTACAAAACCAGAAGATTTAAGCACCTAAACCTGTCATTTTTTGTTGCAAATGTGAATAGTTGAGTGATTTTTTTTTCTGATATAACTTCTTTAGTATTACTGCTACACTATGGGGATGGTAATTTTATTTAAACATTCAGTGCACCTTAACAAGATATGAGCAGGCAAAGCTGTAATAAATGGAGCATTTAAGATGCTATAACCGACAATTTTGTGGAGACTGTATGCCTTTCCTAATGAACCTATAAGGAGACACTGGGTTTCCCTAGTGCCACTGAACAAAAAAAAACAAAAAGTGCCCCCTTAATAAATAACTTAAGTAAAAACAAAGGAAACTTAAATAATAGTCGGGACTGTATGTGAATTATGGTCTCCTGGCTCTCTGAGCTTCTCACACAACAGCTGCTGGCAAAACCCACCAGCAAAAATATTCAACTACAGCAGATCCAACCTTATCATCATCATCATAGGCAGTCCCTTGAATCAAGGAAGACTTGCTTCCACTCTAAAAATGAGTTCTCAGGTGGCTGTACAGTCCAATGCAGGAATTACAGTCTTTGTAACAAGTGGGGCAGACAGTGGTTGAAGGAAAGGGTGGGTGGGGAGCCTGGTTTGCCGCTTGCTCCTTCCACTGTCTGCACTTGATTTCTGCATGTTCTCGCCGGTGAGACTCAAGGTGCTCAGCGCCCTCCCGGATGCTCTTCCTCCAATTTGTGCGGTCTTGGGCCAGGGACTCCCAGGTGCCGGTGGGGATGTTACACTTTTATCAAGGAGGCTTTGAGGGTGCCCTTAAAGCATTTCCTCTGCCCATCTGGGGCTTGCTTGCAGTGTAGGAGCTCCAAGTAGAGCACTTGCTCAGGGAGCACTACTATCAACAATGGCAGACATCAGGCAAGTACAATAAACATTGGCAGACATCATGTGGTCAAACCTCCAGGAACGCTTCCAACCACAGTTGGTAACCCTAGTTAGTTTCCATGCCGCTGATGCAGCTTTGCAAAATAATATATGTGGGTGTGTAGCTTTAAGTATATTGTGCAGGGATGTGTGCACACATGAATTTTGTGCAGCTCGGTGTATCTTTCTGTTGCAGAAGGCCGTGCTGGTTGTTGCGCAAGCTGCATCACGTGCCGTCTGCTCGCGCTGGCCGCCCATCACTGTCGCTCAGGGTGGACCATGGCGAGTTGGATGCTCGCTGCGCTCTTGGCTTTGTTCGCTGCCCTCCGAGGCTCCATCGCCATCCCCCCTCCCCCTCACGATGAGGTGGCCCGAATGGCGCGCTTCATCGTTCACAACTGTGACTGGGGCTTGGTGGCCACCATCTCCACGCACAAGCCGCTGGTCGGACGGGCCTTCGCGAACATCTTCTCGGTGAGCGACGGGCCGCCGGAGGAGGCCAGCGGCGTGCCTTACCTCTACCTGACGCCGCTCGAGCTCTCGGTGCAGGATATGCAGGTGAGAGGCGCGTAGAGCCCCGGCGGCCGCGGCTGGTGCAGGGATGTGCCCCCCCAGCCCAGCAGGACAGATAGCACCCCCACCCCTATTGCACTTCTTCACATGTGCTGAGATTGTGGTCTGTGAGCACCTTTTAATTGTACAGATAGAAATATAGAAACTTTTTTTTTGTACTATTCATGATTTTGGAACCAATCCGTAGAATGCTGAAATAAAAACAGGAAATGCTGGAATACTCAGCAGGTTTGGCAGCATTGAGAGAATATCTTTCTGCACAGATGCTACCAGACCTGCTCAGTATTTCTCGTATTTATTTCAGATTTCCAGCATCCACAGTATTTTGCTTTGGTATCAGTAGTATGCTCTTTAAGTAACAAATTAGCGTGAAAACTTAACACACAAATAAGATTTGGGTACAGAATTTGGCAGCCCTTGGTTATGTGAATATTATGATCCATATTTTCCATTCCATGCAAGTCTTGCTGTACCAGTGGTTGGAGCATCAGTAGCTGTTGTGCCCGTGGTGATGACAGTAATATATATGCAATGTTTTGCTCATGTAATAAAGTCTAGAAATCTAAGAGATAAAGGACAGAGCTGAATGCTGTAGAAACAGAAACAAGTGAGAAAAAATTGATACTATAGACTCAATATTGGTAAAAAGCTGCAAACTTTAGGAGAAAGGGAAAACATGAAGGTTAAAGGTTTCACAGTTCCAAAGTCCCAGGAAAGAATGTTAGTGGGAGATGGTGTGAAACCTTTCACAGCCGTTAGCAATTTATTTAAAAAAAAAAACTATTTTACAAAAACACAGCTAACATTGTTGTCGTCACTAGAAGGACTGCGCCCTGCTGATAATTACATTGTTGCTAATCTGGTCAATGTTTTGCTGAGTCAGTGTGAGTCACATTTAATGTAAATATAGCTTTTCTCTGGCAACTGACCAATCTTCAGTACATCTCAAAATTAGTAAATACATTGGTAAATATATTTTGCATGAAACTGAAATGTTTCGATTGAATTATTTATTAGATATTCCCAAACCTTAAGTCTTGTTTGGAAATTTTCAAGTGATGTAACATAGAATCATAGAAATTTACAGCATGGAAGGAGGCTGTTCAGCCCATCGTGTCCGTGCCGACCGGCAGAGCTGTTCAGCCTAATCCCACTTTCCAGCTCTTGGTCTGTAGCCTTGTAGGTTACGGCACTTCAAGTGCATATCCAAGTACTTTTTAAATGTGGTGAGCGTTTTGGTCTTTACCACCCTTTCAGGCAGTGAATTCCAGACCAGCACCACCCCCTGCGTGAAAATATTTCTCCTCAAATCCCCTCTAAGCCTTCTACCAATCACCTTAAATCTATGCCCACTAATTGTTGACCCCTCTGCCAAGGGAAATAGGTCCTTCCTATCCACTCTATTTAGGCCCCTCATCATTTTATACACCTCAATTAGGTCTCCCCTCAGCCTCCTTTGTTCCAAAGAGAACAACCCCAGCCTATCCAATCTTTCCTCCTAGCTAAAATTCTCTCGTCCAGGCAACATCTTCGTAAATCTCCTCTGCACCCTCTTTAGTGCAATCACATTGTACCTGTAATGTGGTAACCAGAACTGCATGCATTATTCTCGCTGTGGCCTTACTAGAGCTTTATTCATTTCAAGCATAATCTCTCTGCTCTTGTATTCTATGCCTCGGCTAATAAAGGTAAATATCCCGTATACCAAGAGGACACATTTAAAATAATTGGCAAAAGAATCAGATTGGAGATGAGGAGAAATGTTATTAGAGAATAGTTATGATCTGGAATGCACTGTAAGGCTTGTTGAAGCAGATGCAATACTAACTTTCAAAAGGAAACGCAATAGTAAGGAAGGACATTAGCTTGAGGATGTGGAATCTGTGTGGGTAGAGCTGCAGAATACCAAAGGGCAGAAAACGCTAGTGGGAGTTGTGTACAGACCACCAAACAGTAGTAGTGAGGTTGGGGACAGCATCAAACAAGAAATTAGGGATGCGTGCAATAAAGGTACAGCAGTTACCATGGGCGACTTTAATCTACATATAGATTGGGCTAACCAAACTGGTAGCAATACAGCAGAGGATGATTTCATGGAGTGTATTAGGGATGGCTTTCTAGACCAATATGTCGAGGAACCAACGAGAGGGCTGGCCATCCTAGACTGGGTGATGTATAATGAGAAAGGACTAATTAGCAATCTTGTCATGCGAGGCCACTTGGGGAAGAGTGACCATAATATGGTAGAATTCTTTATTAAGATGGAGAGTGACAGTTAATTCAGAGACTAGGGTCCTGAACTTAAGGAAAGGTAACTTCGATGATATGAGACGTGAATTGGCTAGAATAGACTGGCGAGTGATACTTAAAGGGTTGACGGTGGATAGGCAATGGCAAACATTTAAAAATCACATGGATGAACTTCAACAATTGTACATCCCTGTCTGGAGTAAAAAATAAAATGGGGAAGGTGGCTCAACCCTGGCTAACAAGGGAAATTAAGGATAGTGTTAAATCCAAGGAAGAGGCATACAAATTGGCCAGAAAAGGCAGCAAACCTGAGCACTGGAAGAAATGTAGAATTCAGCAGAGGAGGACAAAGGGTTTAATTAGGAGGGGGGAAATAGAGTATGAGAGGAAGCTTGCTGGGAACATAAAATCTGACTGCAAAAGCTTCTATAGATATGTGAAGAGAAAAAGATTAGTGAAGACAAATGTAGGTCCCTTGCAGTCAAAATCAGGTGAATTTATAATGGGGAACAAAGAAATGGCAGACCAGTTGAACAAATAGTTTGCTTCTGTCTTTACGAAGGAAGACACAAATAACCTTCCGGAAATACTAGGGGATCGAGGGTCTAGTGAGGAGGAGGAACTGCAGGAAATCCTTATTAGGTGGGAAACTGTGTTGGGGACATTGATGGGATTGAAGGCCGATAAATCCCCAGGGCCTGATAGTCTGCATCCCAGAGTACTTAAGGAAGTGGCCCTAGATATAGTGGATGCATTGGTGATCATTTTCCAACAGTCTATCGACTGTCGATCAGTTCCTATGGACTGGAGAGTAGCTAATATAACACCACTTTTTAAAAAAGGAGGGAGAGAGAAAACAGGGAATTATAGCCTGACATCAGTAGTGGGGAAAATATTGGAATCAATTATTAAAGATGAAATAGCAGCGCATTTGGAAAGCAGTGACAGGACCAGTCCAAGTAAGCATGGATTTATGAAAGGGAAATCATGCTTGACAAAACTTCTAGAATTTTTTGAGGATGTAACTAGTTGAGTGGTCAAGAGAGAACCAGTGGATGTGGTGTATTTGGACTTTTAAAAGGCTTTTGATAAGATCCCACACAAGAGATTGGTGTGCAAAATTAAAGCACGTGGTATTGGGGGTAATGTATTGACGTGGATAGAGAACTGGTTGGCAGACAGGAACCAGAGAGTCAGGATAAATGGGTCCTTTTCAGAATGGCAAGCAGTGACTAGTGGGGTGCCGCAGGGCTCAGTGCTGGGACCCCAGCTATTTACAATATACATCAATGATTTAGATGAAGGAATTGAGAGTAATATCTCCAAGTTTGCAGATGACACTAAAATGGGTGGCGGTGTGAGCTATGAGGAGGATGCTAAGAGGCTGCAGGGTGACTTGGACAGGTTAGGTGAGTGGGCAAATGCATGACAGATGCAGTATAATGTGGATAAATGTGAGGTTATCCACTTTGGTGCCAAAAACATGAAGGCAGACTATTATCTGAATGATGGCAGATTAGGAAAGGGGGAGGTGCAACGAGACCTGGGTGTCATGGTACATCAGTCATTGAAAGTTGGCATGCAGGTACAGCAGGTGGTGAAGAAGGCAAATGGCATGTTGGCCATCATAGCTAGGGGATTTGAGTGTAGGAGCAGGGAGGTCTTACTGCAGTTGTACAGAGCCTTGGTGAGGCCTCACCTGGAATATTGTGTTCAGTTTTGGTCTCCTAATCTGAGGAAGGACGTTCTTGCTATTGAGGGTGTGCAGCGAAGGTTCACCAGACTGATTCCCAAGATGGCAGGACTGACATATGAGGAGAGACTGGATTGACTGGGCCTGTATTCACTGGAGTTTAGAAGGATGAGAGGGGATCTCATAGAAACATAGAAAATTCTGACGGGACTGGACAGGTTAGATGCGGGAAGAATGTTCCCGATGTTGGGCAAGTCCAGAAGGGGACACAGTCTTAGGATAAGGGGTAGGCCATTTAGGCCCGAGATAAGGAGAAACTTCTTCACTCGGAGAGTTGTTAACCTGTGGAATTCCCTACCGCAGAGAGTTGTTGATGCCACTTCGTTGGATATATTCAAGAGGGAGTTAGATATGGCCCTTACAGCTAAAGGGATCAAGGGGTATGGAGAGAAAGCAGGAAAGAGGTGAATGATCAGCCATGATCTTCTTGAATGGTGGTGCAGGCTCGAAAGGCCGAATGGTCTACTCCTGCACCTATTTTCTATGTTTCTATGGATGTATACTTGAGAAGGAAACATTTGCAGGGCTATGAGGAAAGAGCGGGAGAGTGGAACTAATTGGATAGCTCTTTCAAAGTTCTGGTACAGACATGATGGACCAAATAGCCGCCTTCTATACTATAATTCTACTTGCTGGATGTGAATTACTGTGGCTAATTTGACATTTTAATTTCTATTTACTATTACGGTCTCTCACTTTAAAACATTTTATTTTAGGCTAATCCAGAAATTTCCCTGGCCATGTCTTTGGCAGAGACGGACTACTGTAGAAAGCAAGCGTTTGACCCCCAAAGTCCACTTTGCTGTCGTGTGCTGCTCTCTGGAACAATCATGATGGTATGCTGCAGTTTAGTTCTAAAAATTCTGTACTCTCCTCCCCACCTTCTGCTTCCTTCCATTGTTCAACAAAATTGTTCCTGTTTTGGCAGGAGGACTTTCTGCTCCTGGTTCATGGTTAATGCATTCCAACTGGGTGCTTGGGAGCATGCAATGGGAGCCCCAGTGACCATATTTCCCCCCGCAGCAATGTGACTGAAGGAATTCAGTGAATTACTAGAAATTTGAACGTGCATTCCACCACTCAGTGGTGTCAATTGTTGGTGCTCTGTGCTGCGAGTTTCTTTTTACAGATTTTGTCTCTTTTCCTGTTGTGTGTAAATAGATCTTTGGATTACTGAGACTGTTTTGTAGGTCTTGTAATAAAGATGCAATATGTCCATTCTGGGTTCAGGAGTATACTCCACAGCTCGTAATTTTGCAATACATTCAGTCACCTCCGCTCACTCTACTTGCACGCCAGCCACATTGTCTCACCCTCATAACAAGAGGCTAAGTGGGTACAGTTAACCCACATCTACTCAATTATGCAATTTTGTGCTGGCTTTGTTTGTGATGCCATCCGAAGCATGATAAACTGAAAAGTATACTTGTGAATAACATTTCCAGTTTTCTTCAGATTATAACAGAGAAACATTTTATGCATATTAATTTTTCAGGTGAACAAGACAGAAATAGACTTTGCCAAAGAGGCTCTCTTCAGCCGACATCCAGCAATGGCTGATTGGCCACACGATCATAAATGGTACTTTGCCAAGCTCAACATTACCAACATTTTGGTCCTGGATTACTTTGGTGGAGTTAAAACAGTAACACCGGAGGAGTACTACAATGTCAAACCTGAATATAAAAGGAATTTGAATGGTAATTATTACCTTATATTGCAGTTTGTAGTGATGGATTGGATGCTGCTTTAGTGCTCAGTCCTTGTGCAATGGCCCAAATGTCCAACAACAAAACAAAGCTAGTAGTTATTCATTCTGCTCCTAATAACAGAACCCCGCAGGAATTTTGCATAAACTGAAGTTTTATTTTGCTCATTTTAAAAGGAGCAGTATATCTTAATTTGTGTTAGAATCATAAATAGTGATGATTATCACAATTAATATGGCAATTAAAAACAAGTCGCATATCACTCTATTTCCTTGGCCTGTTTCCCATGTGACAGTGAGCACTATATCCTCACTTGCATTTTACTCCAGCTGATCTGGAGGGAGGAGAGACTGGCTGATTTAGAATGAAGCTGTTATTACAAAGAACTGTTCAAAGTAGCACGTGAAAAATGAAGATAAATAGATCTGCTAATACTTAAAAAGCAAATGATTGCTTTTAAGCACAGCATTTTAATTAAGAGCACTCTTGATATTTTTGTGCAATGAATAATAATAGATACTTGTTACCAGGTAGCAGGAAGAAATCTTAAACATGATTTGAACCTTGATTTGAGATGCCAATTCTGAAGTTATTCCAAATATCCATTAATTTTTGAAATGAGAATTTCATGGGATGGGTTTTATTCATGTTTTTTTTTGAGTGCGAGGGGTGTGCACGCTGCATTTTTACCACTTCCATTCCACCTTTGGGTGACAGAGCCTTCAGCCATCATGCCCCTGCGTTTCTGGAATTTTATTACTAAAACCCCCCCACTCCACGACCCCTCTCCCCTTCAAAAGACTCAAAATTTATCTCTCTAACCATGCCTTCAGTCACCCCCCCCCCCCCCCCCCCCCCCCCCCCCCACCCTTAACTTTCCTCTACTCCTGATCAATGCCTGTTACCTCTGGCAAAATTCCTATGTGCGTTTCACTATGTTAAATATGCTATATAACTGCAAGTTGGTCATCAAGTTAAAGTCATATTTAAGCAATTTAAGGTTACGAAACATAAAGACATGAATCTGATGGTGCAATCTTCAGTGCTGGTAGTGCTGCTGCATATTAGAAGCTGGTTCCCTACATTAGAAGACATTTATATCTTCTAACCATTTTATGCTCCGTGCACATCATAATACAGTCTGGTGATTGTGGCAATTAAAGCTCTAGCCTTTAAGTAACTCGGTCATTACAAGCAACAGCACGAAATACCTGCCAAACTACACAATCTGCGGTCAACATTTGCATCCTGTAGGTGGCAGATGATTTGTTTGCCCAGGCCCCTCAATTCATAATGTCCCCACAGAAAACATGCAGCAACTTGAGAGTGCTCTTCGCTTTTACTGTCTAGTTGGATTCTGCAAAGCACAGGACATTATTGATGACCAATGTAGACAAATGTGAGGTCATCCACTTTGGACCTAAAAAGGGTAGAACAAAGTACTTTCTAAGTGGTGAAAAGCAAAAAACAGTGGAGGTGTCAAGAGACTTGGGAAGGGTGACCCAGGTACATAGATCATTAAAATGTCATGAACAGATACAGAAAATATTTTAAAAGGCTAATGGAATGCTGGCCTTTATTATCAAGGGGGTCGAAGTTATGCTGAAGCTATAAAAAAAACTCTGGTTAGATCACACCTGGAGTACTGGGTTCTGGGCACCACACCTTGGGAAGGATATATTAGCCTTGAAGGGATTGCAACATAGGTTTACCAGAATGATACTCGGACTTCAATTACGAGCAGAGATTACACAAATTAGGGTTGTATTCCCTAGAATTTAGAAGGTTAAGGGGTGATTTGATCGAAGTTTTCAAGATATTAAGGGGAACAGATAGGGTAGATAGAGAGAAATTATTTCTGCTGGTTTGGGATTTTAGGACAAGGGGGCATAGTCTAAAAATTAGAGCCAGACCTTTTTAGGAATGAAATTAGGAAACACAGGACCTCCAGACTGCTGCGCAGCTTAGCGGGAATGTTGCCGGTCAGTGTTAGCGATTGTGCTTTATTTCCTGGCTGTTAGTGTCCAGAAAAAGATCTAAAATCTTCTAACATAATGTGTGGCATTTTATCAATTGCTGAGACAAGCTGATGAATTGCTTAAGAAGAAACATAATCAAAGCTGGTGCATTAGCATCTTATTTATCTGAGTGTTTTATGAAGTTCAAGCATAACCTCCTTGCTCTTGTATTCCATGCCTCAGCTAATAAAGGCAAGTATTCCATATGCCTTCTTAACCACCTTATCTTCCTGCCCTCTTCACTTTTTACTGTCCTACCAATTAATGTGTATTCGCTTGCCTTGTTTGACCTCCCCAAATGCATTACCTCTCACTTATCCGGATTGAATTCCACTCTGTTACTTGCAGGAATATACCATGTTTAACGACACATTTAAATTAACTTTTTGTTCCAAATCATTTTTTTGGAAATATGCCCAAAAGGTCCCATGACATCAAGTGCTTCCTCTGTGACTCTGTATTGTGCGTACCCTCCTCTTCCTACCATAATCCTTCAAACTGCTTTCCTAGTGGGTAGGGGAAGTTAGTGTGGTGGTTGTTGTGCGTCAGTGACTATCTCTAGAGATAGAGTTGGCCCCCAATCAATGTACTGGTCAGTGTGGGCAGAACAGTGGCAAATGGAATTCAATACTTGCCTTTATTAGCTGAGGCATGGAATACAAGAGCAAGGAGGTTATGCTTGAACTTCATAAAACACTGGTTAGGCCGCAGCTGGAGTAATGTGAGCGGTTCTGGTCACCACTTTACAGGAAAGATGTGATTGCAGAGGAGATTTACAAGAATTTTGCCTGGACTGGAGAATTTTGGCCATGAGGAAATATTGGAGATGCTGGGTCTGTTTTCTTTGGAACAGAGGAGAATCAGGGGAGACCTAATTGAGGTGTAGAAAATTATGAGGGGCTTGGATATAGTGGATAGGAAGGACCCATTTACCTTGGCAGAGGGCTCAACAATCAGAGGGCATAGATTTAAAGTAATTGAGGGAGGTTTAGAGGAGATATGAGGGGAAATTTCTTCATCCAGAGGGTGGTGGTGTCTGTAACTCACTGCCTGAAAGGGTGGTAGAGGCAGAAACCCTAACCACATTTTTAAAAATACTTGGATATGCACTTAAAGTGCCATAACCTTCAGGGCTATGGACTAAGAGCTGGAAAGTGGGATTAGGCTGGATAGCTGTTGGTCGGCCGGTGCGGACACGATGGGCCAAAATGGCCTCCTTCCGTGCTGTAAATTTCTATGATCCTCACAACTTGCATTCCCACCTAGCTTTGTATCATTAGCAAATTTGGATATATTACATTTGGCCCCCTCATCCAAATCATTGATATAGATTGTGAATAGCTGAGGCCCAAGCACTGATCCTTGTGGTACCCACTAGTTACAGCCTGCTAACCCAAAAATGACCAGTTTATTCCTACTCTGTTTTCTATCCATTAACCAATCCTGAATCCATGCTCGTATATTAACCTCAATCCCATAAGCCCTTATTTTGTTTAATAACCTCTTGGGTGGCACCTTATCGAATGCCTTCTGAAAATCCAAATACACCAGATTCGTCAAACATGATTTCCCTTTCATAATTAAGACTCTGCCCAATCCTCTTGATTATTTTCCAAGTGCTTAATAATAGATTCTAGCATTTTCCATACTACTGAGCTTAAACTGACTGGCCTGTAGTTGCTGGGTTTATCCTGGCACCCTTTTTTGAATAAGGGTGTAACGTTTGCAATTCTCCAGTCCTTTGGCAACACCCCCATATCTAAGAAGAATGTTCTGGACACAATCTATTTGGTTAGAGTTAAGAAACAATAGAGCTGCCATTACACTACTAGGTGTATTCTATAGGCCACCAACTAGTGGGAAAGGTATAGAAGAGCAAATTTGCAGGGAAATTAGAGGTGCAAGAACTATAGAGTAGTGATAATGGGTGACTTCAATTATCTGAATAGACTGGTATTGTAATAGTGCAAAGTGCAGAGAGAGGAAAGAATTTGTGTTCAGGAAAACTTTCTTGATCCGTATGTTTGCAGCCCAACGAGGAAGGAGGCATTGCTGGATCTGGGGAATGAGATGGGTCAAGTGGAGCAAGTGTCAGTAGGGGAATATTTAGGGAATAGTGGTCATAGTATCATAAGGTTTAGACTAGGTATGGTAAAAGATAGGGAGCAGTCTAGAGTAAGAATACTTAATTGAAGGAAGGCAGATTTCAGTGGGTTGGGATTTGGCCTGAGTAAATTGGAATCTAAGATTGGCAGGTAAAACTGTAATCGAACAATGGGCTGCCTTTAAAGAGGAGATGGTTCGGGTACAGTCGAGGTACATTCCCACGAGGGAGAAAGGTAGCACAACTAAAGCCAGAGCTACATGGATGACAAAAGAGATAGAGAGCAAGATGAAGCAGAAAAAGAGTACGTATGACAGATGTCAGGTTGAGAATACAAGTGAGAATCAGGCTGAATGTAGAAAGTTCAGAGGGGAAGTGAAAATGATAAGTGGGAAAGAGAGTATGAGAATTGGTTGGCAACTACCATAAAAGCAAATTAAAAATGCTTCTTTAGGCATATAGGTAGTAAGGGTAGTGGGGCAAATTAGGGACCAAAAAGGAGATCTATGAATGGAAGCAGAGAGCATGGCTGAGATACTAAATGAGTACTTTGCATCTGTCTTTATCAAGAAAGAAAATACTGCCAAAGTACTAGTGAAAGAGGAGGTGGTGTAGATACTGGATGAGTTAAAATTGATTGAGGAGGTGCTAGAAAGGCTAGCTGTACTTAATGTTGATAAGTCACCAGGACCGGATGGCATGCATCCTAGGATGCTGAGGGAAGTTAAGGAGGCAATCGTGGAGCTACTGACCATAATCATCCAATCCTCATTGAGTATAGGTGTGGTGCCAGACGACTGCACAATTGCAAATGTTACACCCTTGTTCAAAAAAGGGTGCAAGGATAAACCCAGCAACTACCTACAGACCAGTTGATTTAACCTCGGCAGTGGGGAAGCTTTTAGAAACCATAATTGGGGATAAAGTTAACAGTCACTTGGACAAATATGGATGAATTAAGCAAAGCCAGCAGGGATTTGTTAAAGGCAAATTGAGTTTTTTTATGAGATAAGAGGGTTGATGAGGGCAATGCGATTGATGTGGTATACATGGACTTCCAAAAGGCATTTGATAAAGTGCCACAAAATAGGCTTGCCAGCAAAGTTGAAACCCATGGAATAAAAGGGACAGTGGCAGCATGGATATGAAATTGGCTAAGTGACAGGAAACAGAGAGTAGTGGTAAATTCTTTTTGGACTGTAGGAAGGTATACTGAGGATGGTACAAGGATCACTGCTTTTCTTGACATATATTAATGACTTGGGTGTACAGGGCACATGACCTCATCTCTCTCATCTGGAGGGAGGAGAGCATGCTGGGAGATCTGAGATGCAGTGATCGTGACCATCTTTTAAAAAGGGGATAAGTCCGACTGTGGCAACTACAGAGGAATCTCCCTGTTATCAGCCACTGGGAAAGTCGTCGCTAGAGTCCTCCTCAACCGCCTTCTCCTTGTGGCTGAGGAGCTCCTCCCGGAGTCAGTGTGGATTTTGTCCCCTATGGGGCACAACGGACATGATTTTTATAGCGCGATACCGCAGAAAAAATGCAAGGAACAGCACCAGCCCCTATACATGGCCGCCTTCGACCTTACAAAGGTCTTTGACACTGTCAACCGCGAGAATCTATGGAGTGTCCTCCTCCGTTTCAGATGCCCCCAAAAGTTTGTCACCATCCTCCACCTGCTCCACAACGACATGCAGGCCGTGATCCTTACCAATGGGTCCATTACAGACCCAATCCAGGGTCAAACAGGGCTGCGTCATTGCCCCAACCCTCTTCTCAATTTTCCTCGCTGCCATGCTCCACCTCAGTCAACAAGCTCCCCGCTGGAGTGGAACTAAATTATATAACCAGTGGGAACCTGTTCAATCTTCGTCATCTCCAGGCCATGTCCAACACCACCCCAACCTCTGTTGTCGAGCTACAGTACACGGACGACACCTGTGTCTGCGCACATACAGAGGCTGAACTCCAAGTCATAGTCAACATATTTACTGAGGCGTACGAAAGCATGGGTCTTACGCTAAACATCCGTAAGTTGAAAGTCCTCCACCAGCCTGAACTTGCTGCACAGCACTCTTACCCCAGTCATCAAGATCCACGGCGTGGCCCTGGACAACATAGACCATTTCCTATACCTCGGGAGCCTCTTATCAACAAGAGTAGACATTGACAAGGAGATTCAACCCCGCCTCCAGTGCGCCAGTGCAGCCTTCGGCCGCCTGAGGAAAAGTGTTTGAAGACTAGGCCCTCAAATCTGCCACCAAGATCATGGTCTACAGGGCTGTAGTAATACCCGCCCTCCTGTATGGCTCAGAGACATGGACCATGTACAGTAGAGACCTCCAGTTGCTGGAGAAATACCACCAACGATGTCTTGAAGATCCCCTGGGAGGACAGACGCACAAAAATTAGCGTCCTCGACCAGGCCAACATCCCCAGCATTGAAGCACTGACCACACTTGATCAGCTCCGCTGGGCAGGCCACATTGTTCACATGCCAGACACGAGACTCCCAAAGCAAACTCTCAACTCTGAACTCCTTCATGGCAAGCAAGCCAAAGGTGGGCAGAGGAAACAGTGCAAGGACACCCTCAAAGCCTCCCTGAAAAAGTGCAACATCCCCACTGACACCTGGGAGTCCCTGGCCAAAGACCGCCTTAAGTGGAGGAAGTGCATCCGGAAGGGCGCTGAGCACCTAGAGTCTCATTGCCGAGAGCATGCAGAAACCAAGCACAGACAGCGGAAAGAGCATGCGTCAAACCTGTCCCACCCACCCTTTCCCTCAACGACTATCCCACCTGTGATGAGGACGGTGGTTCTCGTATTGGACTGTTCAGCCACCTAAGGACTCCTGTTAAGATTGGAAACAAGTCTTCCTCGATTCCAAGGGACTGCCTATGATGACCTGGCACAATTTCAAAATTTGCAGATGACACTAAGCTTGGAAAAATAGTGAACAGTGTGGAGGCTAGTGATAGACTTGAAGAAGACATAAACAGGCTGGTGAAATGGGCGGACACGTGGCAGATGAAATTTAACGCAGAAAAGTGCAAAGTGATACATTTTGGTTGGACAATATATAAACGAAAGAGTACAATCCTAAAGGGGATGCATGAACAGAGAGACTCGAGGGTAAATGTGCACAAAAGGTTGATGATGCCAGGGCAGGTTGAGAAAGTGGTTTTTAAAAAAAAGCATACGGGATCCTGGGTTTCATAAATAAAGGTACAAAAGCAAGGAAATTATGATGAACCATTATAAAATACTGGTTTGGCCTCAACTTGAGTATTGTGTCCAATTCAGAGCATGGCACTTTAGGAAGGATGTGAAGATCTTGGAGAGGGTGTAGAAAAGATTTCAGAGAATGATTCCAGGGATGCGGGATTTCAGTGACGTGGATCGACTAGAGAAGCTGGGGCTGTTCTCCTTATAGCAGAAGGTTGAGAGGAGATGTGATAGAGGTGTTCAAAATCATGAGGGGTCTGGACAGAGTAGATAGGGAGAAACTGTTCCCATTGGCAAGAGGGTTGGGAACCAGAGGACACAGATGTAAGGTGATTGGCAAAAGAACCAAAGGTGACATGAGGAAAAACTTTTTTACGCAGCGAGTGGTTAGGATCTGGAATGCGCTGCCTGAAAGAGTGGTGGAGGCAGACAATCATGGCTTTCAAAAGGGAATTGGATAAGCAGCTGAAGAAAATAAAATGCAGGGCTACGGGGAAAGGGTGGGGGAGATGGGCTAGCTGAAGTGCTCTTGCAGAGAAGTGGCACGGGCTCGACGGGCTGAATGACCTCCTGTGCTATATCCATTTTATGGGCCCAAGTTTCGAGCCGCGCCTAGAACGGCGCAGTCCCGACCTGGACACCTGTTTTTCGCGCCACAAAGTGCGCCTAAAAAAACCTTCCAGATTCTCCAGCTCCCTGCAGGTCGATTGCAGCTGCAGGGGGCGGAGCCAGGTCCCTGCGCTGAAAACAGTGCCGGGACCTCTGCACATGCGCGCTACAGTGGGCGTGCATGTGCAGTAGCTCCATGCGCCCAAAACTCTGGGAGGGGCCGAAGCACGCAGCCCCTAGCCCTTGCCGAATGGCCTCACTGGGGCTGCGTGAATAAGGCTCCTCCCACGGCCAGCTCCTGCTTTCTCCCGACCCGACTCGATTCCCGCCCACCGCCTCCGGACCCGACCCCCCCCGTCTCCTCCGACCCCCCCCCCCCCCCCCCCGTCTCCTCCTCCCCTCCCCCCCCTCCCGTCTCCTCCCCCCCCCCCGTCTCCTTCCCCCCCCCCCCCGTCCTGTCCTTCCCCCCCCCCCGTCACCTCCTTCCCCCCCCCCCCCGTCTCCTCCTTCCCCCCCCCCCCCCGTCTCCTTCCTCCCCCCCCCCCGTCTCCTTCCTTCCCCCCCCCCCCCCGTCTCCTTCCTTCCCCCCCCCCCCCCCCCGTCTCCTTCCCCCCGTCTCCTTCCCGTTCCCCCCCCCCGTCTCCTTCCCCCTCCCCGTCTCCTTCCCCCCCCCCGTCTCCTTCCTCCCCCCCGTCTCCTTCCTCCCCCCCGTCTCCTTCCCCCTCCTCCCCTTCCCCGTCTCCTTCCTCCCCCCCGTCTCCTCCCCCCCCCCCCGTCTCCTCCCCCCCCCCCCCCGTCCTGTCCTTCCCCCCCCCGTCTCCTTCCCCCCCCCCCCCGTCTCCTTCCCCCCCCCCCCCCCGTCTCCTTCCCCCCCCCCCGTCTCCTTCCCCCCCCCCCCCGTCTCCTCCCCCCCCCCCCCGTCTCCTCCCCCCCCCCCGTCTCCTCCCCCCCCCCCCCCGTCTCCTTCCCCCCCCCCCCCCCCCGTCTCCTTCCCCCCCCCCCCCGTCTCCTTCCCCCCCCCCCCCGTCTCCTTCCCCCCCCCCCCGTCTCCTTCCCCCCCCCCGTCTCCTTCCCCCCCCCCCCCCGTCTCCTTCCCCCCCCCCCCCCCCGTCTCCTTCCCCCCCCCCCGTCTCCTTCCCCCCCCCCGTCTCCTTCCCCCCCCCCCCCCGTCTCCTTCCCCCCCCCCGTCTCCTCCCCCCCCCCCCCCGTCTCCTCCCCCCCCCCCCCCCGTCTCCTCCCCCCCCCCCCCCGTCTCCTCCCCCCCCCCCCGTCTCCTTCCCCCCCCCCCCGTCTCCTTCCCCCCCCCCCGTCTCCTTCCCCCCCCCCCCCGTCTCCTTCCCCCCCCCCCCGTCTCCTTCCCCCCCCCCGTCTCCTTCCCCCCCCCCGTCTCCTCCCCCCCCCCCCGTCTCCTCCCTCCCCCCCCCCCCCCCGTCTCCTTCCCCCCCCCCCGTCTCCTTCCCCCCCCCCCCGTCTCCTCCCCCCCCCCCCGTCTCCTCCCCCCCCCCCCGTCTCCTCCCCCCCCCCCCGTCTCCTCCCCCCCCCCCCGTCTCCTTCCCCCCCCCCGTCTCCTTCCCCCCCCCCGTCTCCTTCCTCCTTCCCCCCCCCCCCGTCTCCTCCCCCCCCCCCCCCCGTCTCCTTCCCCCCCCCCGTCTCCTTCCCCCCCCCCGTCTCCTTCCCCCCCCCCGTCTCCTTCCCCCCCCCCGTCTCCTTCCCCCCCCCCCGTCTCCTTCCCCCCCCCCGTCTCCTTCCCCCCCCCCGTCTCCTTCCCCCCCCCCCCGTCTCCTTCCCCCCCCCCCCGTCTCCTTCCCCCCCCCCCCCGTCTCCTTCCCCCCCCCCCCGTCTCCTTCCCCCCCCCCCCGTCTCCTTCCCCCCCCCCCGTCTCCTTCCCCCCCCCCGTCTCCTTCCCCCCCCCGTCTCCTTCCCCCCCCCCGTCTCCTTCCCCCCCCCCGTCTCCTTCCCCCCCCCCCGTCTCCTTCCCCCCCCCCCCCCCGTCTCCTTCCCCCCCCCCCCGTCTCCTTCCCCCCCCCCGTCTCCTTCCCCCCCCCCCCGTCTCTTCCCCCCCCCCCGTCTCCTTCCCCCCCCCCCCGTCTCCTTCCCCCCCCCCCGTCTCCTTCCCCCCCCCCCGTCTCCTTCCCCCCCCCCCCGTCTCCTTCCCCCCCCCCCCGTCTCCTTCCCCCCCCCCGTCTCCTTCCCCCCCCCCGTCTCCTTCCCCCCCCCCCGTCTCCTTCCCCCCCCCCCGTCTCCTTCCCCCCCCCCCGTCTCCTTCCCCCCCCCCCCGTCTCCTTCCCCCCCCCCCGTCTCCTTCCCCCCCCCCCGTCTCCTTCCCCCCCCCCCGTCTCCTTCCCCCCCCCCCGTCTCCTTCCCCCCCCCCCCCGTCTCCTTCCCCCCCCCCCGTCTCCTTCCCCCCCCCCCGTCTCCTTCCCCCCCCCCCGTCTCCTTCCCCCCCCCCCGTCTCCTTCCCCCCCCCCCGTCTCCTTCCCCCCCCCCCGTCTCCTTCCCCCCCCCCGTCTCCTTCCCCCCCCCCGTCTCCTTCCCCCCCCCCCGTCTCCTTCCCCCCCCCCCCGTCTCCTTCCCCCCCCCCCGTCTCCTTCCCCCCCCCCCGTCTCCTTCCCCCCCCCCCCGTCTCCTTCCCCCCCCCCCCGTCTCCTTCCCCCCCCCCCCGTCTCCTTCCCCCCCCCCCCCGTCTCCTTCCCCCCCCCCCCCGTCTCCTTCCCCCCCCCGTCTCCTTCCCCCCCCCCCGTCTCCTTCCCCCCCCCCCCGTCTCCTTCCCCCCCCCCCCGTCTCCTTCCCCCCCCCCCCGTCTCCTTCCCCCCCCCCCGTCTCCTTCCCCCCCCCCCGTCTCCTTCCCCCCCCCCGTCTCCTTCCCCCCCCCCCGTCTCCTTCCCCCCCCCCCCGTCTCCTTCCCCCCCCCCGTCTCCTTCCCCCCCCCCCGTCTCCTTCCCCCCCCCCCGTCTCCTTCCCCCCCCCCCGTCTCCTTCCCCCCCCCCCCGTCTCCTTCCCCCCCCCCGTCTCCTTCCCCCCCCCCCGTCTCCTTCCCCCCCCCCCCGTCTCCTTCCCCCCCCCCCCGTCTCCTTCCCCCCCCCCCCGTCTCCTTCCCCCCCCCCGTCTCCTTCCCCCCCCCCCGTCTCCTTCCCCCCCCCCCCGTCTCCTTCCCCCCCCCCGTCTCCTTCCCCCCCCCCCGTCTCCTTCCCCCCCCCCCGTCTCCTTCCCCCCCCCCGTCTCCTTCCCCCCCCCCCGTCTCCTTCCCCCCCCCCCCGTCTCCTTCCCCCCCCCCCGTCTCCTTCCCCCCCCCCGTCTCCTTCCCCCCCCCCCGTCTCCTTCCCCCCCCCCCGTCTCCTTCCCCCCCCCCCGTCTCCTCCCCCCCCCCCCGTCTCCTTCCCCCCCCCCGTCTCCTTCCCCCCCCCCCCGTCTCCTTCCCCCCCCCCCCGTCTCCTTCCCCCCCCCCCCGTCTCCTTCCCCCCCCCCCCGTCTCCTTCCCCCCCCCCCGTCTCCTTCCCCCCCCCCCCGTCTCCTTCCCCCCCCCCCCCCGTCTCTTTCCCCCCCCCCCCCCGTCTCCTTTCCCCCCCCCCCCCCCCGTCTCCTTTCCCCCCCCCCCCCGTCTCCTTCCCCCCCCCCCGTCTCCTTCCCCCCCCCGTCTCCTTCCCCCCCCCCCCCCCGTCTACTTCCCCCCCCCCCCCGTCTCCTTCCCCCCCCCGTCTCCTTCCCCCCCCCCCGTCTCCTTTCTCCCCCCCGTCTCCTTTCTCCCCCCCGTCTCCTTCCCCCCCCCCGTCTCCTTCCCCCCCCCCCCCCGTCTCCTTCCCCCCCCCCCGTCTCCTTTCTCCCCCCCCGTCTCCTTTCTCCCCCCCCGTCTCCTTTCTCCCCCCCCGTCTCCTTTCTCCCCCCCCCCGTCTCCTTCCCCCCCCCGTCTCCTTCCCCCCCCCCCCCCGTCTCCTTCCCCCCCCCCCGTCTCCTTCCCCCCCCCCGTCTCCTTCCCCCCCCCCGTCTCCTTCTCCCCCCCCGTCTCCTTTCTCCCCCCCCCGTCTCCTTCCCCCCCCCCCGTCTCCTTCCCCCCCCCCCCCGTCTCCTTCCCCCCCCCCCCCCGTCTCCTTTCCCCCCCCACCCTCTCCTTCCAGTGAAACTGTTCTAACTGACTAGAACTGGAGCAAACTAAATATCGAGAATTTCGATTTCTAAGATACTCCGTTCTACACCAGTTGCCCCTAAAAAATCAGGAGCAAATCATGGCGAAACTTGGGGCCTGTGATTCTAGTATCCTCTAGTTAAATCTCCTGTAATGTTATCGGCACTTGCAGCGAGCATGCTCTGTAATTCACCAAATACTCTCTTGTAACTCAATAAAGGCTGCCCCTGGAGTGCATATTTCTGGGTTGGTGTTCAGCACCATGGGAGTGCACTTGCTGGTTGATGCGAGGTGCTTGATTGAGGCTGCTCATTGTACCCTGACAAGACTACCACTTTAGGTACTTGGAGTAGAACAACATATCTTAGAACACCAGTGTAAGACATTCCTTGAAGCAGAGCTATCCGTTGCAAGATATTGTAGGCTGGCCTTTGTGCATCCCCCTGTCTTTGCCCACCACGGTGTCTTGCATTCAGCCGTCTAGGCCCCATGCTGTAGAATTCCCTCCCTAAATGCCTATGCCTCTCCACCCCCTGCTCGTCAAGACCCTCATTAAAATTAGCCATTTTGACTAAGCTTTTGGTCAGCCCACCTAATAGCTCCTTTGTCTCGACATACATTTTTGTCTGCTGCAAGGTGCTTGTGCAGGTTGCTGTGAGCTGGCCAGAATGTGCTGTGTGTTTCATTTTCCAGCCTCAGCCTGCAGTGTGTCCCTCATTACCCTAGCAACCTGATTTTTTTTTTGGCGCAGATCTTGTGCTCCACCCCAAAGCTAAGACCGGCTGGACAGCGCCAAAATGAACAATTCAAACGGGGAAAGTTGGATGATTTTTGGGGGGCGTAGTTGGGCCCCAAAGAAACAGGTGTAACTCTTCAAGTACGCCAAAAACCGGCTTTGGGAAAAATAGAGCCTATTATACCTAACTGGTGATCTACCTGACCTCATTAGTGTAAGAACCTAAGAAATAGGAGTAGGCCTGCTTGGCCATTCAATAAGGTCATGTATGTTTTTTCCTTATATAAAGCACACCCTTTATAAATGTACTCATCCTTTTAATTCTGTTGTAACATTCTGGTTTCTTATTGTAGGTGAAAGGACATCGTGAACGTTGACGATGAATGGAACAGATCAGTTCAGGATTTCCCTCAACTTAAAATTGCTGCACTGAAAAAGGAGCTTGTGCTATGAGTGCTACTTTGAACCAATTAAATAAATCAATCATTCGAAGTGATCTTGCATATTAAAATAAAGTTGCTAGAATTATCTTGCAGTTTTGAGTAAATTAAAATCTGTTTTATTTCCTTAAACTTGAAGGGGATTTCCAGGTTTGTTTTTAATAAAAATGCTTTTTTATACTTTATATAAATGAAATGCACTAAAATCCTATCATGTAGTAATATGTATTATATGTAACACATTTGCTTCTAACTAGATTTTTCTATAAACAGCAATGAAGTTGAGAACAAATTTAAGATATTTGCATTGAGATATTTGCTTAAATTAGAACAATGATGGAATTTTCTTTACAGATTTATGTAAGTGTAACTATCTCAAGCAAAATGTAAATCAGGGAGAAGCATCTTGAACTGAAAACACAATACTATAGTGCTCATTTTAATTGCATGAGAAAATGTTAAATTTGAAACGTATGCCACAAGTGCCTATTTTTGATTAAAAATGTAAACTTACTGGACTGTAGTTTTTATTTCTATTCTTTTAAATCTTCAGTTTCCTGGAGATGAGGGGGTTGACTTATGAGGAAAGATTGAGTATGTTGGGCCTCTGCTCATTGGAATTCAGAAGAATGATCTTACTGAAACGTATAAGATTATAAGGGGACTTGACAAGGTGGATGCAGAGAGGATGTTTCCACTGATGGGGGAGACTAGAACTAGAGGGCATAATCTTAGAATAAGGGGCCGCCCATTTAAAACTGAGATGAGGAAGAATTTCTTCTCTCGGAGTGTTGTAAATCTGTGGAATTTGCTGCCTCAGTGAGCTGTGGAAGCCGGGACATTGAATAAATTTAAGACCGAGATAGACAGTTTATTAACCGATAAGGGAATAAAGGGTTATGGGGAGCGGGAAGGGAAGTGGACCCAAATCCATGATCGGATTAGCCATGATCGTATTAAATGGCAGAGCAGATTCGAGGGACCGTATGGCCTACTCTTATTTCTTATGTTATGTGATTTTGGTCCCCCCTGCCATATTACTCTCTCTCCAGTAGCCTGTTTTATCCAAGTGGACAATATAATTCAGATGGTGATTTCTGCCAAGGCCATCATAGGAAGCACAGCTTGTGTGCTGAAATGGAAAATTCTCTTCAGAGTAAAAACGTGTGCTTCAATGAAGCACGTGACTGACTCAATCGCTGGGAATGTATTTTGCATTCATTTGGGAAGCCTGCCTATTACAACTAGGATCTGCTACTTTTCAAATTCAAAAGCTACATTAATGATGTGAACAATTTAGATTAGTCCCTACAATCTTTCATATAAAAAACTATTTAAAAGATTAACTTTGGGTGTGACTTAAGTTGCGAGAAGGCACCTTTTCTTTGAATAGTGCTAAAATTTAAACTCATTGGGCTCAAGTTTCGGACTCCCGCTAAAACGGCGCACATCGGAGAGGCCCGTCTAATTTTTAGAACAAAAATTGCGCCGAATACTTGCCTCGCAATTCCCCGATATCTGAAGGCCCATTTCCAGGTCGGAACGGAGCTGCTGGGGGTGGAGCTACAGCCTGCACCAAAAACAGTGCTGGCAGCTGCGTGCGTGCGCGCAGTAGCCCCCAGCGCATCCTGTCTCTGGGCGTCGACCCTATCCCTGGCCGAAGTGATGTCACCCCAATCTCGGGCCGAGTGGCGTGACGCATCTTATCTCATCGGCGGGGTCGCCCGGCCTCTCGCTAGGGGTGGGACCCGCCCGAAGTCCTCTGTTGGAACCAGTGGTGGGGCCTGCACACCCAGCCTCTCGCTAGGGGTGGGACCCGCCCGAAGTCCTCTGTTGGAACCAGTGGTGGGGCCTGCCCACTCAGCCTCTCGCTAGGGGTGGGACCCGCCCGAAGTCCTCTGTTGGAACCAGTGGTGGGGCCTGCCCACTCAGCCTCTCGCTAGGGGTGGGACCCGCCCGAAGTCCTCTGTTGGAACCAGTGGTGGGGCCTGCCCACTCAGCCTCTCGCTAGGGGTGGGACCCGCCCGAAGTCCTCTGTTGGAACCAGTGGTGGGGCCTGCCCACTCAGCCTCTCGCTAGGGGTGGGACCCGCCCGAAGTCCTCTGTTGGAACCAGTGGTGGGGCCTGCCCACTCAGCCTCTCGCTAGGGGTGGGACCCGCCTGAAGAATCGGCGACGGCAACCCAGCATCTGTTGCGTGCGGGCCCCGCCCAAAGTCCTCGGCAGGGCCCGCCCGCCTGGCATCTCACTGGGGGAGGGCCCCGCCCGAAGTCCTCTGTTGGAGCCAGCGGCGGGACCCGGCCTCTCGCTGGGGGTGAGACCCGCCCAAAGAATCGTCGGGGGCGGCCCGGCATCTGCTGGGTGCGGGCCCCACCCGAAGAATCGGCAACGGCCCAGCATCTGTTGCGTGCGGGCCCCGCTCGAAGTCCTCGGCGGGCCCCGCTCGAAGTCCTCGGCGGGGCCCGTTCAGCTTTCCCCCCCCCCAGTTCATCATCCTTTCCCCCATTCATCTTTCTCTCCCCCGCCCCCTCTATTCTCCCTGGTGCTGCAGTAGGTGAGTAGAAATACTTAGTGACTTTTTAATTTTTTTGATTGGCTGATTTATTTATCATTTATTATTGATGATGGCTCTTTATTTGCAAAAGTGAAGTGTTTAATGTTTGTAAACTCCCCTTCTCCCTGCCCCGCCCCGCCCCATCGCTCGATCCCTATGCCTGATTTCTAAGTGTAGGCAAGGTTTTACCGAGCGTATAAAAATCTACACTTACTTCATTCTAAGTTAGTTTGGAGTAAGTTTTCACTGCCTAAACTTGCAAAACAGGCGTAAGTGGCTGGACATGTGCTCTTTTGGGAAAAAAAATCTGTTCTATAATGAAACACTTCTAACTCACTAGAACTGGAGCAAACTTAATGCCGAGAATTGCAATTTCTAAGATGCTCCATTCTAAACTGGTTGCTCCAAAACAATAGGAGCAACTCAGGCTGAAACTTGAGCCCATTGTGCTGCCTACATACTAAATTAAATATCACCCCATTACAATTAAAATTGTAGAAACTTGTAGCCAATTTTACTTCATTAGTGCACTTTATTACAGTGTGGCCTGGTGCAGGTTGGGTGTGGTGCCTTCAATTGTGTCTCGTGCCTTCAATTGTGTCTCGTGCCTTCAATTCTGTCTCATTGCAAACAATTTATTCAGAGTTGTGGGGGTGGGGGGAGGCAAATAATCTTTGGGCTGCAGTACCTTGCATCTATTCATCTCCAGACTGCTTTGTTTGCCAGCTCCAAATAGTATTCACTGCAGTGTGCTAGTCCTATTGAGTTGGGACAGATGTATATGGCATTTCAACAAAGCTATTCCACACAGATGACAGCATTATAATTTTATATTATCAATGTGGATTCTGAGGCGCAATGCAAATTGATTTCATTTGTTATCAAAAGGAGGGAAAGTTGAATTTGAGCAGCCAGACACCTACAGATAAAATATGTAAAAAGCAACATTGTACTCCATAAAAGATGAAAGAGAGGTGAAATTGAGGTGGTCTCGACATGTCGGCTATTTGTGTTTCATGCAGACATCAGCATTCTCAAGAAGTTGTCTGTTGGTGGTAGAAGTTCACTGTTGCTCCTAGATTTTAATTGTCACATGCAGCGACATTCAATCCCTTGGATGGGTAGCAAAAGCAGGAGCTGGAGTAGTGCTGAGGGGGTTGGTGAGAGTGGCTGTGAATTGAGGGGGCAGTGGAGAGGAAATGGCTCTGAATTGAGGGGACAAAGATAAAGACCAAAATGAGATGGGGAGGGAAAGATTGTGTCTCTAAATTGGAAGACTGGGGCAGTTGGAGTAGCTGAAGTGAAGTGGAGTGGGGACATTTCATCCATATCTTCCTTACCTCTAGACTTGACTATTCCAGTGTTCTGACTGTCCTCCCATTTGCCACCCTCCATAAACTTTAGCTCATCCTAACTCGCACCAGGTCCTGCTCACCCATCGCCTATGCTCGCTGATCTAAATTGGCTCCTGGACTGGCAATGCCTCAATTTTAAAAGTCTTAGCCTTGTTTTCAAATCCCTTGCCCCTCATCCCTGTAACCTCCTTCAGCCATACAACCCTCCAATCTCTGCACGAGAATTTGAATCATAAAAAAAATTACTGCACAGGAGGCCATTGTGTCCGTGTCAGTTGTACCACCTTCCAGCATTAGATCCATAGCCCTGGAGGTCATGGCTCTTTAAGTGCACATCCGAGTACTTCTTAAATTTGATTAGGGTTTCTTCCTCTACCACGCTTTCAGTCAGAGAGTTCCACATTCCCACCACCCTCTGGGTGAAAAATATTTTAATCTCCCCTTTCATCCTTCTACCAACTACTTTAAATCTATGCCCCCTGATTATTGACCCCGCTAAGGAAAAATAAGTCCTTCCTATCCACTTTATTGAGGCCCCTCATAATTTTATACACTTCAATTAAATCTCCTCTTGGCCTCTTTTCCAAAGAAAGCAACCCCAGCCTATCCAATCTTTCCTCATAGCTAAAATGTTCCAGTCCTGGCAACAGCCTTGTAAATCTCTTCTGTATCCTCTCTAGTGCAATCACATCTTTCCTGTAATGTGACCAAACTGCACGTAGTACTCAAGCTCTTATATTCAAAGCCTCGGCTAATAAAGGAAAGCATTCTGTAGGCTTTTTAACTACTTTATCGACCTATCCTGCTATCTTTTAAGGATCTGAGGACGTACAGTCCAAAGTCCCTCTGTTCCTCCGCACCTCAGTATCCTCCCATTTATTGTGTATTCCCTCGCCTTGTTGCACCTTCCCAAATGCATTACCTCATTTCTCTGGATTGAATTCCATTTTCCACCCAACTGCCCAGTTCATCGATATCTTCCTGCAGTTTAAAGCTTTCCTCCTCACTGTCAAGCACACGGCCTCTTGTGCATCGCTGATTATAATCGCTCCACCATTAGTGGCCATGTCTTCATGTGCCTAGGGCTTAAGCTTTAGCACTCCCTCCCTAAATCTTTCCCTTCAAGATGCTCCTTCAAAGCTGCTGCTGACCAAGCTTTTGCTCACCCATTTTAATAGCTCCTGTGGCTCGGTGTCAAATTTTGTTTAACAGTCCTGTGAAGCACATTGGGAAGTTTTTCTACATTAAAGGTGCGATATAAGAGCAAATTATTGTATCTGAACAATATCTGTTAATGAGGGGAAGGGAGCATGCTTTTGTGAACTGGAGTGGTGGTAAGAGCCTCAACTAAGCGTGATAGGGGGGCCAGAGTTGAAAAGGAAAGGAGTGTCTGTTCATTCAAATCTGGCTGGTGTATTGCAAACCCCTTTTACATTGTTTTTAAATAAACCAAAATTTTCAATGTAAAAATGCCATTTTTTCATGGAGCACGCTCCTGCCCACCCTGTAACTTACTTCCCATTGAAGCAGGGAATAAAATTCTAAATATTCTAGCCTGTAATAATACCCTATTTGCTTTTGGACATTTAAAAAAAAAAATGAATGGTTGTTTCTCCCAGTAATTGGGAGAAAGAAGTTTCAATTCTTTTTTTAAATGAGCAAAAAGTAGTTTATTAAAGTGGAACAAATGTTTCTTTTGCATTTTTAAAACAAAATCAATGTACATGTTTAAAGTGGCAATCAAGATCTTTCCTTGGGGAGGGTGGTGGTGGAGAATGTCCCCAAATTCCCCCTTGAAAATTACCTTCACGTTTCATGCCCTTTGGGGTTATTTCCCCCAATCCAAGTGAAACATTGGGTATGCTACATCTTAAGTTACAACAACCTGCAACATTCAGACAAAAATGAACACTGAGCCAATAAAAGGAGATATTAGGAGAGGATGACCAAAAACACGGTCAAAGATGTGAGTTTTAAAGAGAGTCTTAAAAAGGAGAGAGGCAGACCAGTGAATTCAGTGAACAGATAAGATACAACAAACTGATGGAGAAAGATTGAAAAGAGCAGAGTATCCTAAAGGTAATATTTGATATTTTTCTTGCTGAAATATTATCCAATGACCTAACCAAGAACTGATTCATCTCTCCAGTAGGGACCAGGCATGAACATGAAAATCCTCCACTATACAGTTTGAGAAGTTCTTATGGGATATTGTCTAATCGAAATGCAAAGTGATATAGATGCCTGTAAATATCAATGTTTAATTTTGCATACATTTTACCATCCCATAACTATAAGCAGTGTTAATTTTTTAGGAAGTAAAATAGGATGCAACAAGAAAAGTTATTTATTCCAATGTACAGATCATTTGTATTAAATGAGAAAATATGCAAAAAGATGATACTTTAAAAACAACTCTCCCCTACATATTCAAAATTAGGAAACAATTCCAACTTGTTAGATCTCCCAAGTCCTCGGATTTAACTTTTAAAAATTCTTATTACATACATGTGTAATCCTTTTGACAAAATTTTCTGCTGCTTTCCAAAATGCAAATGTTCTTGTTGAGATTTTAGTAGATTTAGAATCTAAAATAGAGTAATTGAAATGTCGACTTGTAGTCTTTGAGTTCATACATAATTTCCTCAGACAGGAAACCTTTATCCTTCCTGTCTGACCTGGATACAAATGTAGATCCAAAGAAATGGCTGGAGGGAACCTTGCATTACCAAATCTCCAGGAAGTGTGTGTTTTTTTTTAAAGAAGCAATTTAAAACCAGCAGTTGCCCACTAACATCCATCTGTATTTTTGTCAATTTCAAAATCACGATGAAAGAAATAAGCTTTCTTATCCCACGTAGTCAGTTCCTGTTGCAGTCACACATCTCAAGAATGTCTTGAAATCATATTCAAATTGGAGTTTCTGTTCTGTCCTGTGAAAGTCCATGATGAAAAGATATGCTTAAAAGTAATGTCAGAAGTCGCCATCTATATACAACCCACCTTGCAGATATCAATATGGACTGTGACAAGTGCAGGTTTCTTCATATCACTACACTTCTGCCACTACGAGAACTTCCCCGTTCCTGTCAAAGAAAAAACAGTAGACTTTAGTTTGTCGGTTTGATTTTTTTTTTGAGCAATACAATACTTATTTCTGTAAGTAATGCTACCTGTTTACATTTTTATTAATTTCATGCAACTTAGTCTTTGTTTTAATTAACAAGGGGAAAAAATTAAAATACAATGCAGATATAGTATAAATCATCATCATCATAGGCAGTCCCGTGAAATCGAGAAAGACTTGCTTCCACTCCGACTTCTCAGGTACTGCACAATCCAATACTGGAATTCCAGTCTCTGTCACAGGTAGGACAGGCAGTCATTGAAGGAAAGAGTGGTTGGGGAGTCTGGTTTGCCGCACGCTCCTTCCGCTGCCTGTGTTTGTTTTCTGCATGTTGTCGACAACGAGACTCGAGGTGCTCGGCGCCCTCCCGGATACTCTTCCTCCACTTAGGGTGGTCTTTGGCCAGGAATTCCCAGGTGTCGGTGGGGATGTTGCACTTCCTCAAAGCCTCCTTGATAGTGTCCTTGAAACATTTCCTCTGACCACCTTGGGCTTGCTTGCTGTGTAGGAGTTCCGAGTAGAGCGCTTGCTTTGGGAGTCTTGTGTCAGGCATGTGGACAATGTGGCCCGCCCAACAGAGCTGGTCGAGTGTGGTCAGTGCTTTAATGCTGGGGATGTTGGCCTGATCGAGAACACTGACGTGGGTGCGTCTGTCCTCCCAAGGGATTTGCAGGACCTTGCGGAGACATCGTTGGTGGTATTTCTCCAGCGATTTGAGGTGTCCTCCACCAATCTGACCCTGCCACATAGCACTGACCCCCAGTCATCAAAATCCATGGCTCGCCCTTGGACAACATGGACCACTTTCCATATCGCGGGAGCCTACTATCAGCAAGGGCAGACATCGATGATGAGGTCCAACACCGCCTCCAGTGTGCCAGCACAGCCTTCGGTCGCCTAGGAAGAGTGTGTTCGAGGATCAGGCCCTCAAATCTGGCACTTAGCTTATGGACTACAGGGCTGTAGTAATACCTGCCCTCTTGTATGGCTCATATACAGTATAAAACAGAACTTCAGGTTGCAATAAGGAATTGTGTTCCACCTTCAAACAATTACACCACAATGATTCGCGAGATTGTTTTATATTGCTCACTATAGCAAGATCTCTGCTGTTGCATATTGTGTGTCTGGAATTTGATAAATTGGAATATTTAACTGATCACAAATTAAAAGATATGGTCAGCCCCTTCTATTAATATTGATGGTGCAAGAATTTTCCCTCCAGGGCATGTTCTGCTCTGATCATCATAGGCGGTCCCTCGTATCAAGGATGACTTGCTTCCACGCCAAAAAGGGATGAGTTCACAGGTGTTTCAATGAAGGACCTAATATTACAGGTTCCAAACTACATGTTGAAGGGTGGAAGATGCCTGTGCATAGATTTTTTTTAAAATGTGTGGTGACCGTTGCACATCAGCCACCACACGGACTTGACAAAACTCTGTCTTGGTCCAGTGGCAAGGATGACGAGTGGAGACCAGCTCTGCTGCACGGACCTCGTGCACACACATATTGCAGTGTGGGCTGGCCTGTGCTGCCCCTGGGTCCTCACCTCTTCTGGGCCCTGAAACTCATGCCTCTTCGGAGCTCCAATCATGTCACTCCACGATCACACGCCGCTCCTGCTGTATCTGCTCACGCTCCAAACAGCGACCTGGACCTTGGTGACATCCAATCCAGTTGCTCTCTTCACAGCCGTCGCTCTCCAGCTTCAAAGGAGCAGTGTGAGGCCCGACCCAGCATTCGGTGTGGCGGCCCCGACCTGCAAGGACCATCAGGAGGTCGGGGCTTTCAAAGGAGCAGCATGCGGCCCAACCAGACATTCATTCTGCTCTGATATTCCACACATGGCCCAGTCATGATCAGGAACTTTGCTTTTAGGGAGGAATCAGAAGTGTAAACTTGCACTCTGGAGCACTCAAGCAATGTGACATCACAACATAATCTTCAAATATAATATACTAGACGAAAGGTCATCGACCTGAAATGTTAACTCTGTTTCTCGCTCCACAGATGCTGCCTGACCTGCTGAGTATTTCCAGCATTTTCTGTGTTTACTATAATACACTAGAACCTGGTTACATGCAGTGAGTTAGGAAATTTCTTATAACCACACTTCTGGAATGACTATACTATAAAAGTTCAGAAAGATGCATTGTAATACAACAAAAACTTACTGACTGTCGTCCATTATTAGGTCTTCGTGTACTACTTTCCTCTGATGCCCCATCTACTGAATGGTAGCTTGGGGGTTTCTCATTATATTTAAATGGCTTCTTCAGGTTTTCCAACCAGTTTGCCATTCGATCATCTTGTTGCACTCTGTTGTGTCGAGAGCGGTTATCATAATCATCCAGGGAACTACATGATCCTTGTCGCCTTCTACGAGGTGGAGGAGAATAGCTTTGGTCTCTGCGCCTATTTCTTCTTTCAGGCGAGTAGTCATTACTTCGGTGATGTAATCGCCTGTCCTCCTCATAACCTCTTCTGCCATGCCTCTGATTTGAACTGCTGTGTCTTGACCTATCATCATAATCGGAATCATCACTATAATCTCCATAATGTTGTCTGCTTGGAAGCAACTGACCTCTCCGTTGGCCATCTTCAAAATCATGTCTCCTATTCCCTGTTGATCGGGTAGGTCTTCTGTCTCGTGAGCTCCTACTAGACCTTGATCCTTCTTGAGATCTTTGATTCCTGGGGAGCCCTGCATCCAAAATATCCTCATGACTTCTAGCCCTTCGTTGATTATTCCTCCGAGATGAGTTACTGGTTCGTTGTGATGAAGGAAGGCTAGTCTCTCGGATTGTCTCCAGTAATGGAGGTAGGTGGATAACACGGCGATCTATCTCTCTAACTCCAATATCGTTTAGTGATGAAAGCATGCTGGCAGGAGGGCTGCCGCTTGTGCGGATTCCATTTTGTAGAGGCTGTACAGTGCTAAAGTTTTTCACCTCGTTCTCTATGTAGTCCAGCATTTTAACAGAAGAGTTTGGGTAAGCACTGTGAGGGACCATAGTCAGTGGTATACTGTTCTTTGTGGAAAAATCTACATAATCAAAAAAGAGAGAGAGATTAAACTTTTGAGTACAAGCTTTTGGACTAAATTCAAACACATGTATGAATTCTATAAAGTAGACTTCTAACTGTTCCAAAGAATAAGGGAAATAATTATTTTATCCAGAAATGTCACATGATTGGACTAAGTATATAATAGGAGCCAACTGTCAAGTTTTGAGGTTACACCAACAGGTAATTTTCAAGAATTAAAGCTATACATTCACTATATTGAGGATGTTACAAACAGGGTGGATAAAGGGGAACCAGTGGATGTGGTGTATTTGGACTTCCAGAAGGAAGTTGACAAGGTGCCACATAAAAGGTTACTGCACAAGATAAAAGTTCACGGGGTTGGGGGTAATATATTAGCATGGATAGAGGATTGGCTAACTAACAGAAAACAGAGAGTTGGGATAAATGGTTCATTCTTGGATTGGCAATCAGTAACTAGTGGGGTGCCGCAGGTATCAGTGCTGGGACCCCAAATATTTATTATCGATATTAACAACTTGGATGAAGGGACCGAGTGTAAAGTAGCCATGTTTGCTGACGATACAAAGATGGGAGGAAAAGCAATGTGTGAGGAGGACACAAAAAACCTGTAAAAAGACATAGACAGGCTAAGTGAGTGGGCAAAAATTTGGCAGATGGAGTATAATGTTGGAAAGTGTGAGGTTTGGCAGAAAAAAAATCAAAGAGCAAGTTATTATTTAAATGGAGAAAAATTACATAGTGCTGCAGTACAGCGGGACCTGGGGGTCCTGGTGCATGAAACACAAAAGGTTAGTATGCAGGTACAGCTAGTGATCAGGAAGGCAAATGGAATCTTGGCCTTTATTGCAAAGGGGATGGAGTATAAAAGCAAACAAGTCTTGCTACAGTTATACAGGGTATTGGTGAGGCCACACCTGGAATACTGTGTACAGTTTTGTTTTCCATATTTAAGAAAAGATATACTTGCTTTGGAGGCAGTTCAGAAAACATTCACTAGGTTAATTCTGGAGATGAGGGGGGTTGACTTATGAGGAAAGGTTGAGTAGGTTGGGCCTCTACTCGTTGGAATTCAGAAGAATGAGAGGTGATCTTATCGAAACGTATAAGATTATGAGGGGGCTTGACAAGGTGGATTGCAGAGAGGATGTTTCCACTGATAGGGGAGACAAGAACTAGGGGGCATAATCTTAGAATAAGGGGCCGCCCATTTAAAACAGAGATGAGGAGGAATTTCTTCTCTCAGAGGGTTGTAAATCTGTGGAAGCTGGGTCATTGAATAAATTTAAAACAGAGATAGGCAGTTTCTTAACCGATAAAGGAATAAGGGATTATGAGGAGCGGGCAGGGAAGTGAACCTGAGTCAGAGTCCGAGTCCATGATGGGATCAGCCATGATTGGATCAGCCATGATTGTATTAAATGGCAGAGCAGGCTCGAGCAGCCGTATGGCCTACTCCTGCTTCTATTTCTTATGTTCTTATATAGTTCTTTTTAAATGCAGCAGTTATAATCCCAAATTAGATCCATGTGAGTGGGTGTGCATGTGTACAGCTTTATTTTTTTTAAATACTTTTTTTAAAAAGCAACCTCATCTAATTTTATGCAAAATGGAAGGGAATTCAAAGAAAATTCTGTGTGAATCGGAATTATACTTGAAACAAAAAAAAATAATCAAAATCAAAAAGTAATGCCAGCCTAAAGTTTTCTTCGGTGCCACCTCAGCTTATTGTTGAAGTCACTGATACAGAAAGGTAAAAAGTAAATGTTATGTTACCATACAACCAGTAGCCTATTTTTGTTCCCCTCCCATTTACTATCTGCTCCATGGATTCTACCAGTTCAAATATATGCAGTGGCATAGTAATACTACAAATAACATACCTCTTTGTGTCGGCCCATTCATGTAGAACGAATTTAACTGGGAATTCCTTTCTTCCTCAGTATACATGGGCCTATTAAACATCCATGGCATTATACCCTTCTTCGCCTGTTTGACTAGTTCATGCCGTGCAAGAGCTAAATAAAAAGAGAGTGTCCCGATTCACTATTTTAGTCCAAAAACATTCAATAACAGAGGGTTCTGAAATATAAAATTACTAATAAGTATATGATTTATAATCTAAAACTGTTGCAAGAATTTCACTCAGTAGTCAGATATTAAATTAAATTGCTGATCTTTCAAATTTATTACTATCAAAGCTAAACCTTCCATAACCTAAAAGTGCACTGTCCATATATTAATTAATGAGGGGTTTAATGGGGCTAACAAACAGCCCACTTGGAATTTAATTAGAATTACTAGATTCCAAAAATAGTATCTAAATTATGCCAGATTATAATGCTACCTTCTACAATATTTTCTGTAGATTTGTGGCATTGATGGAGCAGTTGGAAGGATATTAAACCCACACATGTACCTTTACATTCATGACTGTTGCAAATTTTGGAAGATCTGATGTATTTTGTTTTTATATGTTGTGTGCATCCGAATTCAGTATATTTCCAAGAATTTGTCCAGCTTCACGTGGGTTTAATATCCTTCCAACTGTTATATTAATGCCATAAGTCTATAGAAAAGATGAGTTTGCAAAATGTTATGACTGTCCGCTAAAAGTGTACATTTAATTTTGCATTATATCTAGTTCATTTTTCTGCTTCAGTGGTATCAAATCTAGAGAGATCCCTTTTTAAAAAGTAATGCAGACTATCACATGCCTACAGACTGGTAAACCTCAATATTGAACAGGATTCTGTATTTCCTGCTTTTAAAAAATAATTGTTCACAGGATGTGGACGTCGCTGGCAGGGCCAACATTTATTGTCCATCCCTAATTGCCCTGGATCGTGATGGTGAGCCGCCGCCTTGTTCTTCAGAAGGTGGTAGTGAGCCACCTTTTTGAACCGCTGCAATCCATGATCCCTCATGTAACGGTTTGGTACAACTGAGTGGCTTGCTAGGCCATTTCAGAGGGCAGTAAGAGTCAACCACATTGTGGGTCTGGAGTCACATATCGGCCAAATCAGGTAAGGATGGCAGATTTCCCTCCCTAAAAAGGGCATTAGTGAATCAGATGGGTTTTTAACAATAATCCGGTAGTCTTATGGTCACATTACTTTGGATTCCAGATTTATTTAATTAACTGAATTTAAATTCCCCAGCTGTCGTGGTGGTATTTGAACTAATGTCTCTGGATTAATCTAGGCTTCTGGATTACTAATCCAGTAACATAACCACTGTGCTACCATACCCCCAGCATGTTTGTAAACTGACCCACCACAAAATGTATTCATTTTCCCGTGTTCTAAATGAAGCACCACTATGCAGTGGTAAAATATCTAATCCTAACTTTATTAAAAAGTGACCATATAAAAATGACTATATTCGTCAATATATTCTCCAAGAATCATTTCATTAATGTTGTCACACAGAACAGAACACAAAAACGATATACCTCCACAAATCCTGCTTACGCTCTCTCGCTCCTTCCTCCCCCTTGGGCTTGAGTTCATTAATAAAACCAACATTGTGTGCCAATTGGGCTGTACATGATTACTCAATCCCCATTGTTTAATCTGTTTATTTGAAAGCAATGGAGTTGTTTGAACTCTTCAGACACATATTCAGAGAAAGGATGCATGGTAGCTGTAGGCACAAGGTGATAAACTTGGATCCAAATAACAATCACTTCACTGCATGCTCATTTTGTCTCAATACGGAAATACGCAAAGACAATGCCCAGGATGTAGGAAAATTCTAAACATCATCTTTGATCTTTGAATTGTTTTTCACTGTGAACTCTATTTATTCTTAGAATGTGAGCAACACTAGCAAAGCCATATTTATTGTTGCCCTGAACAACTGCTGGGCTACTCCAGAAGGCATCAAGAGTCGATGAAATATCATGGCACTGGAGTCATGTATAGGCCAGATAGGAAATTAGTGAACCAGTTGGGTTTTTACAATGATTCATTGCCATTTTTCCCTAACACTAGCCCACAAATGATCAGAGTACATTGAATTTACAACATAGAAACAGGCCAGTTGGCCCAACTGGTCTATGCTGGAGTTTATGCTCCACATGGAGCTCCTCCCACCCTACTTCATCTAACCCTATTAGCATATCCTGCTAGATTAATTGAATTCAATTGCACAATTTGCCATGGTGGAACTTGAACATGGATACCGTGGTGTAGTGGTTATGGTACTGGACTAGTAATCCAGAGGCCTGGGTTAATAATTCAGAGAATTGAGAGAGAGTTCACCATAGTGGTTTGAGAATTTGAATTCAGTTTTTTTAAATCTGGAAATAAAAAGCTGGTATCAGTACAAAGTGATCATGGAACTGCTGGACTGTCGTAAAAATTCACTGGTTCACTAATGCCCTTTCGGGAAGGCAACTTGCCGTCCTTACCCGGTTTGGCCTACATGTGGCTCCAAACCCACACCAATGTGGTTGACTCTTAACCAATGTTTCTGGCCTCGTGAACTTCCCTCATTGTAAACTGCTCAACCATCGGTGGCCGTGCCTTCAGCTGCCTGGGTCCTAACCTCTGGACCTCCCTCCCTAAGCCTCTACGCCTCTCTACCTCTCCTCCTTTAAGACGCTCGTTAAAACCTACCTCTAAACAAGCTTTTGATCATCTGCCTTAATTTCTTCTGTGGCTCAGTGTCAAATTTATCTGTAAGATTGTTATGAAGCACCTTGGGGCGTTTTACTACGTTAAAGACGCTATACAAGTAAAAGTTATTATTAATAAGCTGCACTGCCTCCTGCGCAGACTGCCTCCGCCCATTCCACTTTTTACACATGAACGGTATCTGCAATGTAAAAGCTGGTGAGTGGCCTGCATGGGACCTTGCTGTTGACTGTGCGGCCATACAGCTGAGCTGGAACATTGCTCTTGACTGCCCTCTAAAGTGATCTGGCTTGCCAGCAAACTACAGTTGTACAAGGGCAACTAGGGATGGGCAATAAATGCCAGCCTGGTCAGTGACAACCACATCTCAAGAATGAAGAAAGAAAAACTCATGACCTCCAGGTGGTTGAAGATATTCCTGGACCTTAACCATTACACTACCATAGCCAATTAGTCATTGGAAGAATTTCCAACTATCGATCCAATGTCAACCATATCATTAGCTAATTTTGTAGGGGATGGGGTGGAAAGGAAATAAGGAATTGAAAAACAGCTTTTACCTTCCTCTGGGCAACAACAGCGTTTTGGGCAGCAGATACATCGGAGATAACAGCAGCACCGTTGTGGGCAGCACTGGCACCAACAGATACTAATCAATATGAACAATAGAAGAATACCCATGATAATAAATATCACCGTAAGCCAATCTGGAATAAATAAATAAAGATAGGTATTAATGGATTGTATTGTAGAATAATCTACTGCAAAGAAGGACTTGGATTGTTCTGCTTAATGCAATAATATATTTTCTACTTAGGTTGAGTGAAGTAATTTCTTTAAAACAAGAGCAACACATTTAAAAGGCACAAGTACGTTACCTTTACACAAAAAACACACAATGTAGTGTGCAGAATATATACATTTGCATGCATACATTACAAACAGGACACTCCAAACTTGTTTAGACCGAAATATCTTTCCACACACATCTCTTGCCTTTACTGCTCTCTCATATACATTGATACACAAACACACTCATTTTGGTAAATATACATCAAAGTATTGTGTTAGAGGGGAATGCAGACTGTCACAAGTAAATGTGTAATTGTGTCTGACCGTTCCACTGATATTTGTCCAAGCTACAAAGTTCCAAGCATGTGCAAGTATTGGAAGATAACAGATGGTTACATGGAACATCTCCAAGGCATTCAACTGAAGTTATTCAAATCATTCGAACAGCAATATCTTCAGGCCTTGTTGGGGAAAATTACTCGGAGGCATTGCCAACAGCTATGTAATGGACAACTCGATGTCTTTCCCCCCCAGAATTAATCAATATTTTTAGGTAATTTTGATGTTTAAGATGTTGGGCTAGATTTTGCTGTAGCAGGGAATCGAATGGTGTCTGCTGTTCATTAAGACTTGCCTCTGCACCCTTCAGCTCAATTTCTTTTTGCCCACAAAGTTGCTGAAAATGCGAGCTGATAACAGTGCAGCGAAGGAAACTGGGCATCTGGGATCTGAGTGAACAGGGCATCTCCTGAACCAATGAGATTTATGGTCTGGTAAATAAACACCAGAAAGACTGAGAAGGAGTGTTAGTTAAATGGGATGAATTCAATGTCAAATCAAGTACAGAAAGAGGAATAGCGAGAGGGAAAGAAAGATTGGATTGAAAAGGAAAAGCAAGTTTTAAAAAAATCCATTTTTAAAATCTCCTAAAACAATTCACCACATGAAGGAATGAGACTCCACACTTAAAATAATTAATTTTCGGTGTCAGAGAGGTTGATTGGCAGTCATTAACACTTATCAAATCGTTAAAAGGGTTCTTAAGCTTGTAATTACTAGTCCTAAATATCTACGGCAGATATTAGTTCATATCTACTGCGCAACTTCAAGACATTCAATGCATTTTAATGGTGAGACAGATAGAGAAGTGCCGTTTTCACGAAGCTAATAGTGGAGCAGCAAAACTCAGGACAGCAACTTTTGGATATTTGCATTTAACCGTGCATCCACCCATCGCCTGAAGTTGCTGTACCATTTACGTATAAATAATAGTAGGCGCCATTAGCCTCACCATTATTTTGACAGCAAAATCGGGCCCATTATTTTAGCTGTTTAGAGTTGGTTTTGAAGAGAAGTTAGATGGTTACTTAAAGCAGTTGGAAAATTTTTGGTTTTGTGGTAATTGTTGGTTCCAGACTGATAGTTTTGGAGAAAAATAAATTAGCAATTTGATTGGTTGCTTTGGTGTGGATTGCTGGTTACTGGTTGGTAGTAGTAACTTTTTCTACCTGTTAGTGATGTTCAATAAAAGATTTGAGCCAATCATAGAATTTTACAACATGGAAGATGACCATTTCGCCCATCGTGTCCAAGCTGGCTAACAAGAGGCTATCCAGCCTAATCCCACTTTCCAGCTCTTGGTCCGTAGCCCTGCAGGTTACAGCACTTCAAGTGCACGCCAAGTACCTTTTTAAATGTGGTGAGGGTTTCTGCCTCTACCACCCTTTCAGGCAGTGAGTTCCAGACCCCCACAACCATCTGGGTGAAGAAATTACGCCTCAAATCCCCTCTAAACCTTCTACCAATTACTTTAAATCTATTCCCCCTGGTTATTGACCCCTCTGCTAAGGGTAAAAGGCCCTTTTTATCCACTATATCCAGGCCCCTCATAATTTTATGCATCTCAATCAGGTCTCCCCTCATCCATGGAAAACAAACCCAGCCTATCCAATCAGTCCTCATAGCTAACATTCTCCACTCCTGGCAACATCCTTGTAAATCTCCTCTGTACCCTTTCCAGTGCAATTACATCCTTCCTGTAATGCGGTGACCAGAACTGCACACAGTAACTCTAGCTGTGGCCTAACAAATCAGTGTAGTTAACTGAACAGATAATGACTATTTAAATGAATCATTTATGATGCTGCAGACATAATTAAGTGAAGTGATTTAGTTATATAAATGAATAATTTAGAAAGAGTTTAACACTTTGGAAAAGAAACAAATTAAAAAACATACGTAAAACAATAAGTCGAACTTCTTTGTCTGAATCTCCCGTAGTGTCTCCTGGTGCCTCAACAGCGCAGAAATAAACACCATGGTCCCACCACATCACTTCACTAATCCACAGGTCAGCTCCTATGAAGCAAATATATACAGGTTACACAGAATTGATCTATATTGTCAAGTTAGAATTAATACTGAATTCAAAAGTAATTTTGTGCTATACACTGTAAATAAAGACTCGCAAACATCTAAGTCTTGCATCTAGCATGAGTCTATGTATAGATGATTTAGGATAAATGGTCATTTGTAGTAACATGGGACTGCATTGAGCACCCTTCTCTTGCACTAACATGACATCTTTCAAGACATTATGGCAATGTTTCTTTAATGAGGACTATCTGATAATTGGGATATCCTGATATTTACATAAAAGAGGCTAGGAATTTAGCAATATCACTCTAGCTGGCAAGATGTTAGCTATGCTCAGCATGCAGATCCCAAGTGCTGGTACAACATAGTAAGACTTTTTTGCTAGCTAATATTGTCATCTTATAACACTGTAAACAAATAGTCTACAGTAGCAGTATCACTGGTCATATTTTGTTGGTATTGTGTACCAGATCTCTATTTTGTGCTAAATCTTTGGAATGAATAACTGCACAAAAATTAATGACACGAGAGAGAGACAAGAGAGACCAGCTTATTTAATGGATCACATTTTAAAACTAGTTTCCTGAAAGAGGAACTGAAACTTGGGTAATGGAACAGGGGAGTGGGGCAGGAGGAAAAATGTTACTGCCAGAGAGGATTCCCTCCTGCTGACTGTACTTAAGTTGATCTCAGTGTGATGCTTACTGTTCTGAATGGTGATTTTCCTTTGTCTATATTCATGCCCAAGTATCGGCTCATTCTGTCCCCGTTTCTGAACAACAATTCGCACCTGCCGCTGGTCATCTTGGCAGTCATTGGTTGGATCTTGGCCCATACTCAACATAGCAATGTATGCTGGAAGAAAAAAAGCAGATTTCATCACCAACCAAAGAGAATCGCCCATTTCTTTCTTTTCTCCTCACCTTTCCTGAAATTAACAGCTTATGTTAGAAAACTGTTGTAAAAGTGTCAGCAATCACTGGGACTATGCAAATCCTTTCGAGGTGTTCTTCAACTGCTCCAGGTACCTTGCAGATCACAGCACCATAGAAGATGGCCGTTAGACACATTTTTGTGCCAACTCTGACAATCCAAAATGAATCCAATTGCCCTGCACGCTCCCAATTGTCTTGTAACTCCTTCTGATTCAAATATTTATCTATTTTCACTTAAATAATGCAGAAGTAACTGTTTCTCCCCTTTAATACTTTGAATTTATTCACAGCTTTTGTTTTACTGACGTCCCTACGCATCGATAGATTCCCAAGCCAGCTAGATGCAATCTGAAAGATATCTAGTTATCTAACCCTAATGTAATTACAAAATTGTTTAAATCTGCTCATTTCTGATCCCTATAATATTTCTAACCAATATCCTTTATAAAAAGGACCTACTTAGTCCTTAGAACTTCACCTTTTTCATAGATAGCTAAAAATCCCTTTAATCCTCTTCTTACCATCAACAACCTGCCTTTCTCTTGTCTGACTTTACAGCAAAGAGATTCTTGTATGACACCCGGTCTGTGGGTTAATTTCGGTCTTCCTTATTCTACTAGTATAGATTTAATCTATATAGACTGGATCAACTGGGCTTGTATTCACTGGAGTTCAGAAGAATGAGAGGGGATCTCGTAGAAACGTTTAAAATTCTGACGGGTTTAGACAGGTTAGATGCAGGAGGAATGTTCCCAATGTTGGGGAAGTCCAGAACCAGGGGTCACAGTCCAAGGATAAGGGGTAAGCCATTTAGGACCGAGATGAGGAGAAACTTCTTCACCCAGAGAGTGGTGAACCTGTGGAATTCTCTACCACAGAAAGTTGTTGAGGCCAATTCACTAAATATATTCAAAAAGGAGTTAGATGTAGTCCTTACTACTAGGGGGATCAAGGGATATGGTGAGAAAGCAGGAATGGGGTACTGAAGTTGCATGTTCAGCCATGAACTCATTGAATGGCGGTGCAGACTCGAAGGGCCGAATGGCTTACTCCTTCACCTATTTTCTATGTTTCTATGTTTCTAATCTTGCTATTTCACATGCGATACAATTATTTACTGCATCCTTTAAAGTGACGTTAAAATGTTCATTTTTTTTGTCATTTACTCTTCTAGTTCCACTTCCTACTTAATTTTCTTATTGCTCATATCATTCGAATTTTTCTCTTGCTGAGTATTACACATCTGCAGTGCTTCTGACCTTGGATTTGATACAATAAAGGCCAACAATATCAGTAAACTTCGCTTCTGATCAAATTTAAATGAACTGCTAAATATACTTGCCTAATAACACTACTTCGTGTGTCAAAGATGGAATCTTTATAAAATTGGTTGCACTTTCGGTTCTCACTTGTTTGTACATCATCTGTTCAATCTACCCCTGGGATTCCCCGTGATTATCACATGTTTACTTCAGCTTTGCATGCATGTCATGCCAACAGTTTGATATCTATCCACTCACATTGAACTGATTAACAACTGTTTGAGTTATCACTTATTTTAAAACCAGTCTGTCAAACTGCAATGTCCCTTATGTTCTCTATTTTTGACAGCTGTTATGCCATTTTTCCTCAATAATGCCTCCTTCATCTAATTTAAGTCTATCTTTTCAAAACATTCTCTGCTATTTTATTCCATATCGTGTTCACTTTTTACACCTGTAAATGTAAACTATAATATTTGCACCTCAAGTAATCTGAGAAGTAATGTTTTCAATTATAGATAGGGTTGCCAACTCTCCAGGATTGTTGTGGCGTCTCCAGGAATTATAGACCAATGTCTGGGACATTTCTGAGAGAAATCATAAGAGCAATAAAAACATTGTGTTTAAAAAAAAATTACACTTTTGTTTACTAGTTCCAAAAATACTGGACATGGGAAAAAATGCTTTTAACTGATGATCAAGAATCATCCAATCAAGTAATGAAGAGTCCATTCACTTCCCGATTTACGTAGAAAGGCAGTTCACCATGAGGATAGACATGTTGGGCGACCATTGGTGGTAGGAGATCATGTGATGAAACCTCCAGGAATATGTCCAACTAGAATTGGCAAACCTAATTATAGATCATTAAGGCAAACCGACTTATTTCCAGTTCGAGACCAGGCAATTTCAAGAATGAAAGCTGTTAAAGCATATTTTTTTAATCCATTGTTGGAGCGGATTTTTGGACATATACTTGATTGTATACGGGACCAAACATTTGTTTTATTTTCCCCTTTAAATGAATTTTGTAAGGGACAATACTGATGCATTATGCTTTAAACAGTTAGACTTTAAGGCATGCTGGCCTTGAGTTAATGGAGATAGGAAAGTGAGATAATGAACACTGGAGAGTTAAGTACTGGGTATGTTTGTTTATGCCGGTGTCAAAAGCCTGCACTTGTTTATACTGCCCTGTCACAATGCAGGATGGGTTATATCAAAAGCTTAGCCTTCGATAGTCAAACCTTCGATAGTAGTGCTAAAGCAGGTGTTGTAAAGTGACGTAATTTGTAAGATAAAAGAACTTCACTGCAGATACCAATTTGAGAAGTGGTTCAAAGACAGGGGTCTTTAACACTTCTCCCAAAGCTTTGTCTCCAATTTAATAAACCTCTCTTTATATATATTATACAGTCTCAGAAATATTTTTCCACAACAAAATGGCGTAGTCAGCTGGATACTGTCTGATCAGACGTGATCACTTAAGACAGTATCTGGAATCTGGTGTTAGAGACTAAAAAGAGAGGTGTACGGGCATGACGGGATAGTGTATAAGATACGAGTAAACAGATAGCGGGAAGAGGCTGACTAACCAGTTTGAGTTGTCCCTTTAGTAAATAAGGTCGATGCGGAAGGGAACTGATCGATCCAACCTAGAGCCGAAAACTCCGGTGGTAAGGAAACACGCTAGCTTTGTTGCGAAGACAAAGGGTCTCCACAGAGTAGTCGTGGCCGTGAGTATTACAGAAACAAAGGGAAACGTCCGAGACTGGCGAACATGGAAGGTAAGGAAGGGAATGTAAAACGCGGGCTACCCGGGTCATTAATTAATTCCTATCATTAATTGTAACTTGCGTAATTACGTAATGCCATAAAAAAGCCGATAGTGACTATCTTAAGTGACATGTGGATCCAGACATAAGCTTTGTTGAATGAAGAGAGACTTTTGTGAGTGTCTATTTTGAATGAAGAGAGTACTCGAGTAATTTTGACTGTGGAATGAATGAAAGCTTGTTTTAAGAAGGTGTGGAGTTGCCTGCCTGTTTTAGCTCCACCCACTCTTTCCAAACAGAGTGAAATGTTTTTTTTTTTTTTAAACCCTTCGTAGTGTTGTCCTGTATGTGGGAAGTTTAAGAAACTGTGAACCTTATGGTATTACATTTTAAGTTAGAAACGAAGGTGTGGATATATTCGGATGATAAGTTACGGAGCTAGGAAATGTACAAAGGATAGGTTTGTTGAGTAAAAGATAAAAATACATGGTCCCGGTAGTAAAAAAAAAAAGAATTTGACACGCTCACTTACTTGTCGAAAGAAAACATGCAATTGGGTTGAAAGACATAAATTTAGTCCAGGAATGAGATAAAGAATGCCTTTTAAAACGCTCCCATTTTCCTTTGTGTAAAACCTTGACACGAAAGCTTCTAGCTCAGTAAAAAAAAAAGTTTTAAATTTAGAAATACCTTCAGGGATTAGGTCAAACTCCTGGGCGAGTGGTGAGCTATCTGTGAAGGTGTAAAAGGCTAAAACAGTAAGCTTTAGCAGTTTAGAAAAGAAAAAGATAAAGCAGGAAAAGGTCTCTGCCATGGGAACAGGATGAGGGCAGAAAAGGGGGACTTGCCATAATTGTGGAAAACTGGGCCATTTTGCCAGGGAATGCATAGGGAAAGGCAGTGAAAAGCAATGTACGTATTGTGGTAAGAAAGGGCACCTGGAAGCGACATGCTATGGTAAAAATGGCTATCCTGATAAGGCAAGGACCCTGTCAGAACAGGAATACCAGCAGTGGCAGGCGTACAAAGCCACCCGGTGATATCCGGTGGCCCCTGTACAAAGTAAAAAGGAGGGAAGGATATATGTGTCTGCACTAGTAGGGGGCCGACCGTGTGAGATGCTAGTGGACACGGAAGCCTCAATATCCATTACCAATATGCCCCTTCCCGTCACTGACAAGGCGGCTCTGATAAACGGAATAGATGGACGGCCCACACTGGCCTACCTGAGTACCACCCAATTGGTGGAAATTGATAACTTATATATACCCATGAGATTTTACGTATGCAAGAATCGTGAGGGAACAATATTGGGGAATGATGTAATGAGGGAATTTAAGGCCCTGATTGATTGCGGCAAGAGGAAACCGGCCCTAGACCTCAGAGTGGGGCCCTGAACAAGAACAGGCATATAGTAAACTCAAGTCAGAACTAGTCTCCGCACCTGGATTGGGACTGCCTGACATGAGTAAGGATTTCCACATCCACTGTAACAATGAAGGTGGGTTCTATATGGCCGTGGTCACCCAAGATCACGGGGATAAAAGGAGACCTATAGCCTATTACTCTACCACCGAAAGCCCGATGGTGACTGGGTTATCCAGATGTAATAGCCGCGCTAGATTGCGCAGCTTGGCAGTAAAAATAAGCGAGCCTGTGGTGATGACTGGAAACATCATTCTCCACACTAAACACACATTGGTAGAAATGTTAAATACAGGAAAACTGAGAACCGTATCTAATATGAGACAGGCAAAGTGGGAAGCAGTCCTCTTAACACCAAACAAAGCGGTAACCATAGAATAAAAGACGCCCCCCTTCAAACCGCAGAACAAACCTTGTTTGTGGACGGCTCACGGAAATACGTAGAGGGACTACCTCGTACCGGATGGGCCGTAGTTAACCAGGATCTAGAGACAGTTGAATCAGGGCGAATTAATGGGGGGTCGTCAGCTCAAGTGGCAGAACTGGTAGCCCTCACCCGGGCACTGGAATTATCGGAAAATATGATTGTTAATATCTATACGGACAGTAGATATGCATTCGGGGTAGTACACGATTATAGGACAGTATGGGGGAGAAGGGGTGTTTGCGATGGATAAAGACATAACTTACTAAATACCAGTTGATATCAGCTGTGAAAAAAGATATTGGTTTAATTGAAAAAAAAAAGAATTTGAAGAGGTTAAAAAAAAAACACTCTCCATTGATAATGATTTTAAATTATTAAAATTAAGTCAGTGCCGCTGGGGCCCCGAGACGATCAGATAAGTATTGAGAAACTACACCAGGACACTTCTGAGGAGGAAATAGGTAAGTGGACAAAGCAGGGCGCAACGCAAGGGAAGGATAACGTTTGGAGACGAAACGACAAGGTAATGGCGCCTGAATGCATACAGAATATCTTATTGGAGTTGCATCATGGCCTGTCTCATTCAGGATGAGAGGCCATGACCGGGAGTCTTGGGAGAGATTGGTGGTGGAAAGGGATGGGGAGAGATATTGCCATCGATGCGTTACGTGCGCACAATATAATCCAGGCAGGCCCATTAAAATTGAAATCGGGCACCAGCCCCGTCCACGGGGGCCATGGGAACACGTACAAATTGATTTTACCGGTCCCTTGCCCCCATCCCATGGAAAAAGATATTGCCTAGTGATTATAGATCAATTTACCCGGTGGGTGGAAGCTTTCCCCACACGTGATTGCACTGCCTCAACAGTGGTAAGGATATTGACCGAGCAGGTGATTCCCCGATGGGGAGTGCCTCTTCAAATAGATTCCGACCAAGGCACCCACTTCACCGGGAAAATTGTAAAAACAATATGCCAGCTGATGGGCATAAAACAAAAATTCCACATCCCCTACCACCCGCAGAGTTCTGGAATGGTAGAGCGCATGAACCGTACCCTCAAGAACGCCCTGGCAAAGGCCATGCAAATGTCAGGAAAAACGTGGACAGAAGTATGAACTAATGACAGGAAGGGCGATGCAATTACCAGAGAACATCATAACAGGGGGGGCCGATGTAGGCCCATTAAAAGACAAAATAAAACGGTATGTTTTGGAACTAAGTACTCAATTAAAAGGGATGCGTAAATTAGTTAGGGACAATCTGGAAGAAAGAGACGCGGAAGCAGAGCTTACAAAGCTCCCTGAAGTCCCATTGGCGGGAAGTCGCGTTATGGTAAGGGTCCTCCCGGGAAAACCGGGGTTTGCCTCAAAAATGGATAGGACCGTATGAGGTTATAATCAGCGGGGACACTTGTGCCTGCATCGATGTTAAAGGGAACGGACAATGGAAGCATCGGACCCAGCTGTTTAGCACACATATTAGTTGTTGTTGTTTGTCTATTTACAGATTGACAGCGAGAGATTCTTCAAGCAAGCCATACGGTCATTTTGCCTTTGACTATTTGTTAATTATAGAGTAATAAGATGAAACTATATATTGCGATCGGTGCGATTATCATAGTTCGTGTTCGGTCCGGCCTGCTAGCTAGACCGAAACGAGAGTTACATGTGAATACCTTTTTGTACATGTCTTATGTTTATGCGCAAAATGAGAACTTTTCCAGTTGCTGGGTATGTTCGCACATCCCCATACATAGCAAAGGAGGCATCCCTTTGAGGTCAATCTCCCTTAACATTTCGGAAGTAGCAGAGTGGGTAATGCGACAAAATGGTACAGGGGAAGTAAATGATACTTGGAACCAGAGTGGGAATAAAGAAACGTGGAGATCGGGGGGTGTTACCTTTTGGATGTATTTGACGGATGGTACCAGCCGGAATACAATAGGTCGGTACGACCCCCGTTCCTGGTTTTGACCAACACCTCAGGAGTTGGAAGGCCCACCGCTGACATTTGTTTCACTAGAGACCTGACTGGTGAGGAAACAGGTTTTGTAGCAGGATATAGCAATTGTACGCAATACTTTAACCTCACCAGGTGAAATATAATAGCCAGCGAAACAACAAACCAGGGGTTCTTTGAAATAGAGGTTTGAAGAATCAGACAAGTAGCCAGGACTGGGACCCTAAGATTAGGTGGCGACGGGGGCTGAGAGAGAGATTGGGATCGAATCTAACAGCATATAATTGCACTTATTTTGTGTGTGGGCATAAGGCCTACCCCTGGTTGCCTCAGAACTGGAGGGGATCCTGTTATTTGGGATATGTGGTCCCTTTTGTCAGACGGGTACGTACTTTAGCAGAAGTACAGACGCCAGGTCGACTAAGACGAGATCTTATCCCGGTAGAGAGGCTATTTGGGGTCATGATGCTCCCATTCGGGATAGGACGCACCATGGATGAATTACGTAACCTAGAGAGGGTGCTGGAACAGATAGTTAATGACACTGCTGAAGCAATAGAGGGCATAACGGCTGAAATGATAGCCATACGCACAATGTGCCTTAATTGGAGCTGAATGTTGCACTTACATTCCCGATAATTCAGAAAACATAACCAACCTCGCTGATCACATAAGAAGGGAGGTAAAGAAGTTATCCACGACAGCAGGAGGATCTGGCTGGTTTGACTGGCTGTTAGGGGGATCCTGGGGGTCCTATCTTATGCATGGAGTAATTATTCTGGTTGTAATAATAATTACTTGCTGTCTGATTATCGGGTGTTTTAATATCTGCTGTAAAGTTATGATGGCTCGACTGATGCCAGTAGCCAGTGTAATCGCCGAAGAAGAAGAACATCTGATGGAAATACCTGAAGATACCAAGGATGAAGAAACAGACGACAATGACACCGACCACTATCTTTGAAGGGTAGCCTAGAGCTACAGGCAAGGTGGACATACGGAACATCAGGGAAGTAACATACCCCAAATATGCTACTATCATTGTGGTCATCTGGATTTCGAAAACATCCTCCAGGACCAAAAGGGGGAATATTGTTGGAGCAGATTTTTGGACATATACTTGATTGTATATGGGACCAAACATTTGTTTTATTTTCCCCTTTAAGTTAATTTTGTAAGGGACAATACTGATGCATTATGCTTTAAACAGTTAGACTTTAAGGCATGCTGGCCTTGAGTTAATGGATATAGGAAAGTGAGATAATGAACAATGGAGAGTTAAGTACTGGGTATGTTTGTTTATACCGGTGTCAAAAGCCTGCACTTGTTTATACTGCCCTGTCACAATGCAGGATGGGTTATATCAAAAGCTTAGCCTTCGATAGTCAAAGCTTTGTAGTGCTAAAGCATGTGTTGTAAAGTGACGTAATTTGTAAGATAAAAAAAACTTCACTGCAGATACCAATTTGAGAAGTGGTTCAAAGACAGGGGTTTTTAACACTTCTCCCAAAGCTTTGTCTCCGATTTAATAAACCTCTCTTTATATATATTATACAGTCTCGGAAATATTTTTCCACAACAATTAAGGCAAACCAACTTATTTCCAGTTCGAGACCAGGCAATTTCAAGAATGAAAGCTGTTAAAGCATATTTTTTTAATCCAGTACAACATTGCTGTGACACGGCGGTGAGCACAGTGCTCTAAGACCACCGGACTTTACCTGTCGATTATGTATTTTTGATCCTCTGATTTAAAATGTAGACTGAATTATATCTGTGTGCCCTGGTCCAATTATCCCTCACCTTCTATCCACATTTCAAATAACAACTTGAATTTATATAGCACCTTGAAAAAGGTAATAAAAATGTCCCAAGACACTTCCCCTGAAAACTACACTTAGTCTCGACTCCCTGTGTGCAACCCCAATGGAGATGGTCCATTTTGTTTAATTTTATACAGACAAACCCAAATTCATAAATACACACATATTTATATTTCTCTTGCTTGTGTTTATGTAAAATATGTGATTCAGGCTCTACCAGTTAGCATAATACTTTGTTACATCAGTGAGTTACAAAATACACAGATTCCATCACTCCACTTCATAACTTGTTTGGTTTTATTTCTGTATATTTCTCAGTCTCTGATTTTCTCTACATATAATTGCTCTGCCTAGCATCCTCCCAAAGTGAATATAACTTTTTTTAAATAGGAAAGAGAAGAAAGGTTGGGGTTTTCACATGGGGAAAAGGCAAACCTAAAATAAAGATGCACAAACTTTAAAAAATAATTAAAACATTTTTTGGGAAACTTTCTTTAAAAAAATATTTTATTAAAATGGTCAAATTTCACACTGCACAAAATTAGCTTTCTAGGCCCTCAACAGCTATTCAGCAGTTAATACGCTGTTAAAATCCCAATCACATCTAATCCCTTTGGGTCTAAGTTTTAGCGGGGAATTTAACAACGTACTTAATGAGGAAGAGCCAAAGTTTTTGTCAGTTTCAATGATTTACGAGATTTCACTGATTGCGGTTGTGCGTGCGTGTGTGCGTGCGTGCGTGTGTGCGCGTGTGTGCGTGCGTGCGTGTGTGTGTGCGTGTGGGGGGGGGGGGGGCGGTCAACGAAGTTGCGGTCAGTTTCAAAGACGAGAGTGCGCCTTCATACCGACTGAAAATTCAGGGCCAATCATTAGTGTCCAATATTCAAAGCAGAGTACTACATCTGTATTTTCAATAACTCTACCTTTTGGCAGAAACACAACAGTAATAATCGTGAAATAAAACCTGAAAGTTAAAAGCCTAATTTTTAAATACAATCAATCAAATGTAAAAAGCAGGCTGCAGTACTGATCCATTGCTTAAACACAGAATTCAATTGCTGCATATTAAATCTCATTCTTATTACTGACAAGTGAAATGTAATAACTGTAGAAGTGCAAAGTACAAAAATTGAAATTTATGTAAATCTGCAATGATAAAAAACACCACTTTATTTTAGTATGGAGGACTGGAAAGACCACATAACCTGATTCTATTAAACAGATGTTTGCATTGTATTTCCATGTTTTCACATCAGGTGGTGCTGTTGCATAGCTGAACATTTACTGCAGAAAGGTAGCTTTTTCCTTTACAAAATGACCAAATGATTTGTTTTTATTCATGTGGGAGCTAGTTTATTTGATAGAGAAACTTTGCATGAACATAAGGACGAATGGTGTTGGGGGAAACAGCAGGTGGCGTGTGATCCGAATAATAAAGATCATATAAATGGAAACTGCAACAATGCAATGTTTAGGGTGGTGGAGCATGATGATGCTCTGACACGGTTGGCAAAATCTTGTGTGATGGTAACACAGGACCAGCAGTCAGCCATTCAGCCCTTCGTGCCTGTTACACCTCTTCCCACACCCAAATGAAAAGTTTACAACACTCACTGCCTGGGCTCATACATGAAGAACGGCCACTTACACGACAACAACTTGTATTTATATAGCGCCTTTAATGTAGTGAAATATCCCAAGGCGCTTCACAGGGGTATTGAGATAAAACATTTGACACCAAGCTACATAAGTAAAAATTAGCACAGGGCTTAGTCAAAAGGGTAGGTTTTAAGGAGCGTCTTGAAGGAGGAAAGAGCAGAGAGGTTGAGGCAGGGAGTTCCAGAGTTTGGGGCCTAGCACCAGAGGTCACCGATGCCATATGCAAGTCAATGCATTCAGGAGAGGAGGGGAGAAAAGTCTTCCATCAGCCCTTCTGAAACTGGGCACTTAGCATGTGTTCATTAGAGTCAGCCTTCTATATAACAGCAGGACTTTGTTTCAATGCTCGTCACAAAACAATTACTCAGTTTTCACACTTGTTCAGCCTTTTTTTTTAAAACTTACCAATTTAAAACTTATTAAATACAAATTTGCTAAAGATTATTCCCCAGATTATTCAAAAGACAACATTAACAATGAGGGGGGGGGGGGAAAGAGAAAAAAAAACAGGAAATGTTCAATTGCAATACTTACATGAGGAATAATACTCCATTATGGGATCTTTGCAAAATGACTTGTAACGCCAGGTGACAACTACATCCTGAGACTGAGAGGATGTGGAATAATCACATTTTAGAGCAATGGAAGAAAAAAGCGTAGTTACACGTTGGGTATCCTGTACTGTCACCAACACAGCAAGGCACGCTGAAAGAAAAAAAACACAACAGGTGGTCAACACAAGAGGTCTGTGAAGACTAAAATATTATATCTGTAATCAATTTGAACTGAATTACATTAAAATCATTCAATATGGCACAGAAATAGGATTTTAACAAAAAGAATAGCCCATTTTCTGGCTGGGCTAGTCCATTAGTAAGTCTCCCGAGTAATGCTTTCTTACTTCTGAGATACTGAAGTTGTGATTCCTGTCTGAATGCACACAGTCTGCCTCATCCTTCAACAGCTCATAAACAGTAGCATGGAACTGCTCTGGAGAGCGGAGGCATGGGACAAACCGTTCAGAGCTATCTTATTAATTGAGTTGGCAAATATTTGAGGAGAAATGCCCATGACAGGAATAATTCGGCGACTGTTGTGCCAATAGGATTTTCAATGGTATGGACATTGCTTTAAAAAAATGATTGGATGTTCTTAGAGACTGAATATTACAACCTCAGCTTACCCATGTCAACATCTACAGAAATTACATCTCCACTCATGACATTGGCCAGTGATAAGAAATCTTTTATCATTGATTTGAAAAGTCAGAAGATGTTTTACCTCCCAAATCCAGTTTATCTTGCAGACCTAGGACTTTCCAACAAGAATTTTATTGTGTAAGAAGCACTGACTTGACTATTTAGCAATATTACACATTTTGTATTGAAGACTAACTAGTTACTGCTAAATCATACAAAGACAGTTTTCGGTTTGTAAAAAGGAAGAAATTTAAAATCACCAACTTTGGGAATGGAAAACATTTTCAGAACTTCCCCATAAGATTAAGTAGGCTAGCTATGCCAGGATAAGGCCTACATGGTCTACGTGCTAGATAGGCCAAATAGCCTATTCTTATTTCATGCCTTTTTCTGTTAACATGGACAGAATCTGGTTAACAAATACACGTGTACAGTTCTTATCACCAGAACTGTCGAATGCCACCGATAGAGACCTGACCTCTTCGGTCAGCTGCTCTAATATAGTGTAAAAATGCCTCTAGATAACTATGACATACACAAATCACTTCTTGGTCTAATCCAAAATGCTGAAAATGAACCAAACTGTTTATTAAAAAAAAGGACAGGGAAAAATATCCCAAGAACTCCTACCCCACATCTGATTAGAAAATAAATTTAGTGGGTTGCAAGAAGCTAGCTCAAAAAATATTTGGGAAGCATTAATTTATAGGTGCAATTTTTCTCTGCAGAAACAGTAGAGAGTGAATGTAATGAACTTAAAAATGATCCCAAAACCTATGCATCAGCTTTAAGGCTCAAAGTCCCAGCCATACATGGAAACAATTAACACTCTGATCTGAATCCAGTCGAAGCAACAAGCAAGAGAACAAAATGGCAAGTCCAACTTTGTGATTAGGCTAATTTTTTTTTTTACTTCAAATTAATTAATAAGGTCATCCATGATAAACTTCAAACAAGTGGAGAGCAATATAGAAATGTAGAAGAAGAATGTCTTTAGTCAGTCCCACTTTCTCCAGGACACAACATGTGGATACAGTTAGATACTGTTTGCAAATCCTGCAAATCCCCTGGGAGGACAGACGCACCAATGTTAGTGTCCTCGATCAGGCCAACATCCCCAGCATCGAAGCCTCGACCAGCTCCGTTGGGCGGACCACATTGTTCGCATGCCTGACACGAGACTCCCAAAGCAAGCGCTCTACTCGGAACTCCTACACGGCAAGCGAGCCCCAGGTGGGCAGAGGAAACGTTTCAAGGACATCCTCAAAGCCTCCTTGATAAAATGCAACATCCCCACCGACACCTGGGAGTCCCTGGCCAAAGACCGCCCTAAGTGGAGGAAGTGCATCTGGGAGGGCGCTAAGCACCTCGAGTCTTGTCACCAAGCGCATGCAGAAAGCAAGCGCAGGCAGCGGAAGGAGCGGAAGCAAGTCTTCCTCAATTTCAAGGGACTGCCTATGAAGACTGTTTATAGCTTTTCTTGTTATTAACTTAAATGCAATGTACCAACCTGCATCTGAAAAGGGACATTAGAGGCTGGGCTTTCCAATGTCTAATTTTCAATTGTCTGAATTACAAGGCAACTCCACTCAAAACTGGAGGTGTGGTTACCTTAAATGAGGTGGTCTATATAGCTTCCCAAAAGAAGACTGTCAAATTAACAGACCATCTCCCAATATACTGGAGGTGATGGAGGTAAGAAGGTAGCCACGTCCAGCAGCTCTATCTGTGCAAGATCCATTGCACTGCACAAAATCTGTAAATCCCTCTGCCAATAGCATGAGTGACAGATTATGTACAGCCAAAGCAAATCACAAGAGAAAAAAAGAGCATTCAATGGAAAGTCCCCATTTGGCTACTTGCTTTATATTGCAATTACCTTTTGCTCTGCAACTCATCTGATGAATGCGCAACTGGCAGAATTTACAAGCTTGGTCAAATGTGTATGAACTTATATTGAACTATGACAAATTGCATAAAGCAGTATACAAGAGAAGATATGCCAAAGAATTCTGTTGTTTAAGGTAACAAAAAATTAGTCTTCAAAAATAAATTCTCATAGCCAAGTTTGTGTTTGTACTTATAGAATCAGGGAATAATATAGCACAGGAAAGAGGCCATTCAGCCCATCAAGTCTGTGCCGGCTCTTTCTTGCAGCAATCCAGTTAGTCCCACTCCCCCGCCGGTATTTATGCTCCACACGTGCCTCCTCCCACCCCTCTTCATCTAATCCCATCAGCATATTGCTTTCTCTCTTATGTGCTTATCTAGCTTCTCCTTAACTGCATTTATGCTATTTGCCTCAACTACTCCTTATGGTAATGTGTTCTACATCCTACTACTCTCTGGGTAAAGAAATTTCTCCCGAATTCCCTACTAGATTTATTTGTGATTATCTTATATTGATGACCTCTAGTTTTGGACTACCCCACAAGTGGAAACATTTTCTCTATGTCTACCTTATCAAAACCTTTCATTATCTTAACGATCTCTATCACGTCACCCCTCAGCCTTCTCTTTTCTAGAGGAAAGAGCCCCAGCCTATTCAGCCTTTCCTGATAAATATATCCTCTGAGTTCTGGTACAGCAAATGAGATCAGCCAATAGGCAGAAAAACTATTTTAGGAGCTGCCAGTGAACACTATTAGTGAATGTTGCCACCTATGCACTCCTCAGGGGGGTTTACTCAATCCCCTACAGCATGTCCTCGGGTTCCTGTTGCAGAGTCATCTCTTGCAGCGCACCACTACAAATACTCAAGGAACAGCCTTCAAGAAAGTGTGCCCACTCTGCATACTGGCTTCTGCAATATAAATAGGGGCATATTCCACTGCACAATACATTCTGTGTAGAAGATTTCACCATTACATGCTTAAATTACTGAATGCAAAGTGAGGTTTGTATTGCTAGTTTTGAAAAAAAGAACAAGTCCACAAGACACATGAAAATAGACTACATATGTTTTGAAAAGTACAATCAAGGTAGCTGGTACAGGGTACTTCAAATTCTGCTTAAGACTTTAAAAAATCTAAGTTCAAATATAGTTCTTGGTTAGGTGATATTGGCCCCAAAGTTTCCTCAAAATGAAATACTTTGTTTTGGTATTATATGTCCACAGTAGAAAACTGCCCTCGTTGGGTAGTCAAACTCAGCAAACTCAAGAGAAATTCCAATTAGAAAAGAAAGAAAAAAAATGTGGCTCAATTAAAGAGGATTAACTAAACATTAGAGCTGCCAAGTTTAACTCTGGAAGAGTAGCCCAGTGAGAAGAATTGGCCCAGTAGAATGTGTTGGAGACTCAGGAACATAGGTTCAATCACTAAACTGACAATTTCTTCAGAAATGCCGTGATAAGATATCAAGTGGAAGTCATAAGAGGAGTCCAGAATCTAACCTGCAATTGGTAATCAGGAAGTCCAAATCAGCCTAGATAGAAAATCAACTTAATTTGGGGTGGGGGCAATTAGGGATAAGGGCAGGTTTTATGTGAGTATGGATTCAGAGAGTCAGCAATATAAACTCGCATCTGGATCCACAACTGAAATGAATGGTCCCACATCACATCATCAATGATCTGCTATCACTAAACATGGAATTGCCATTTAGGCATGTACAAAAGTAAATAAATGTTCAATGGAGGTATCTAGCCAAGAGTCTACACTCAATATTGGGAAAATCTGCAGAATTTGAAATCAGATTTGAATACTGAGCAAGAACTAAGGCACAGATACTCAGCAAAACCAAGGTATCATGCATAACCAAGTATCCTTCAAACTTCAGGTGATTCAATAAACTTTGTAAAATACTGTATGCAGTTGTGCGTGCTGAACTTGCCTATTTCCAAAACTAGCGTATTACACTAAAAATAAATCACAACACACAAGTGTTAAACAGTGTATTACAAGACAAACACACTTCAAAGCTCAGACAACATTTAATCAATGCTAAAGCTTTGACCTCCTGTGGTCACAATGTTATTGGAACCTCTTGATTCAGTTGCAGCCTTAATCGGGTATTCCTAGATAGATTATTTACTCTAGTTTAATAGCTTCAGATGCAAACAAATTGACCTTCAATTAATGGTTGGGAAATCAGCATATCAGCGTGAAAGAAAGCCAAGTGCACCAGTATGTAATAAGCCAGTATATGGAGTTTAATCATTATATTGTTGTTTAGTTACTGCTTTTCTTTCGAGCACATGTTCATCAAACAGCAAGCATTATGAGAAACATCTAGAATGTAAATATTAGCAGAAAAAAGTATATCCAATGTGCTTAGAACATATAATGGGACAAATTAAAAATATACAAAAATAAATTGGAAATAATTGAGGTGTTGGGATTTTGTAAATCATTTCAGAACTGTTCCTCTGTCAGTCAATATTTAAACAGAGGCATTGAGAAGGGTACAAATCAAATATATTCTAGTAATGAGAAAAATGAGTGCAAAGGCTGGGATTCCATGTGTGAAGCGGGAGATTCATGCACATTTGAGAAAATGAATGTTAGAAAAGAGAGTTTGGAATATCCTGAAACAAGCCATTGTTGAAATGGAGTCTACAATTATTTGATTTTTTTTTTAAAAAAGGAAATGAGATAGTTATTTGAAAAAGAATATTAAAAGCTATTAAGAACAAGCAGAATTGAGCAATTATACTGGAGCCCTGATGTTAGCACAAGGTGAGAGTTCAGCATGGAGGTGGTGATACAAGCTTGCCTGGCCCGCTAGAGTGTGACCCAGGTTATTTTAACTCACGGGCTGCACTTCCATTTCCAATGGTAGTCTTCTGCCCACCCTGATCCTGACAGGAATCAATATTTGGCGGGCAGGGGGGTGTGGGATTTTGGTGGCCAGAACATTCATGTAAGTGCATTGGCGGGGTTCCAGAGGTAATCACAGTCAAGGGAGAGGAAGGAAGCCTGGGGCAGGGGAGGGCGATGGAAGATTTCTGCTCTTCCTGGTCGACAAAGAAACCGTTAAAAATGTAAATATCTTCCCTTCTTGGCCTGCTTCTGCCAACTCTCTGGCAGGCCTGGCACGTGTTTGGGTCACACAATTGCACATTAAAATCGTGACAAGATCCAACCTTTGTATATTTATACTGCCCTCACCTGCCCACGGCAAGGCTTCTCAAGCTGCCAGAAACATGCCAGCTAAACTAGTAGCAGGCGTGCGTTCAGCGCTGACCCAGAGGGGAGAATCCCGCCTCTATTTTAACCCCTTGCACGTCCCGTTCTCCTCAGGCTGGGTGGTGGGGGGGGGGGTTAAATTAGCTGAGGTAGATCATGTGGAAAAAAGCACCAGGCTGACTTGATGGAGCTTGTTCCTGTTCTATTACATTCTCTGTCATTCCTCGTAGAGGTGCCAGCTTTCAGATGAGAAGATGAGACGTTAAACCGAGGCCCCGTCTGCCCTCTCGGGTGGACGTAAAATATCCCATGGCACTATTTCGAAGAAGAGCAGGGGAGTTGTCCCTGGTGGCCTGGCCAATATTTATTCCTCAATTAACACAAAGACAGATTATCTGGTCATTGTCACATTGCTGTTTGCGGGAGTTTGCTGTGTGCAGGTTGTTTGCCGTGTTTCCCACATTACAACAGTGACTACACTCCAAAAGTACTTCATTGGCTGTAAAGCATTTTGAGACGTCCAGTGGTTGTGAAAGGGGCTATATAAATACGTCTTTCTTTTAAAATTAGGGACTTTTTTTTGTACAAAGCTTAATAATTACAGGTTAGTGACTTCTTTAGTGAATACAAAAAGTATAAATGGGTTTTAAAAAGGGTAAATGCTGCTTTTTTAAAAAAAACGTGAAACAAACATTTAAAAAAATGATCGTCCATTTCCCATAAAGAGTTAACAAAAACTATGAGCTTCAAACGAAACTCAACTGAAACTCAACTGATTAAAATGCAACAATTTGTTATTGCACAATCCACCACATCATGGCTGCTGGTAATCTTTCTTAAACACGGTTACTGCAGCAACTAGTTAACAATTACCTGCAATAAATACTTGAGGCCATTTTATATTTCAGGATTGCTGTCGAGGGCAGACATGCAGTACTTCCAATGACAATTTTTCACAGGTTTCAAACGAGCATTGATGAAAATTAAATGGCTCAACTATCATCTTAGCTATCAGGATGTTAAAATAATGCAACCAGTGGATTAATCAGAAAATCATAGAAATACACTGATCTATATTTTAAAAGTCTGCAATTGACCTTGCTTCGGTGTGGCAGCAGGAACAAGTGTGAAATCGAGAACAGAGCATGGAGGTCACTGATCTGCACTTGAATGTCCTTGTTTCAGGAGTCCTACTTAAATATAAAAAATACCTTTTTTTTAAAAAAGCAAACACTCCAATATGGTTCAGGTGGTTTCAGACCCCAGATCTGAAGCATCTGTACTATCCAGCCCTCAGAATCTAGCCAGGGTGGCAGTAGGGGTGCTACAATTGGCTTTATAGTGTCCTGAGCTAGGGAGAGAGGACAAAAATCCAGTGTTCCTGGTCCTCACTGTTTGTCAGTGACACCTGGTGGAAAGTGTGTGTGTGAAGATTTCAGATGAGGCTTAAAATATTTGAAAATTTGGTATTAGGCATTCACTTTGCCTATTTTAATATTTGGCACCCAAAAGTAGCATTGATGCTTTAAAATGTAATACCTGTACAACTGCAAAAGTCCTTGGAGCATAAAGATTTGTTGCAGCCAGACCAAAAGAGAATGGAGTTTTGCTTTGGACACATGGGCACCATACCTTTAAATAATTACTTCAATCTTTCAATTGTAATATTGTGGTTTCATGTAGCTGCAGTATCTGACAGTACAATAACTGCCCAGGGAATGCTTACTTCAGCTTATTTATACTGCACTCTTAATTCCCTGAAGTCTATTAATTCATTCTTCATTCTTCAATGGGAATATTTTAACTTTCACAAAGTACAATCACATGATTCAGTACATCAGGAAGCTCATAAAATCTTCCCGCCCATTACAACAAACACATGCAGAGAAAAAAAACATGAGAGACAGGTGGAGGAAGTTGCGGCTTATTATAATTTCCACATAGTTCTATCAGCAGCCAGTTTAATGAACAACAGAGTTGGACAGTGAGCCTGCTACAAAATTTTGCTCATCATGTTGAACCGTCGAGGTAACATTTTAATTAATCTACTGCCGATATCCTCATCCATGCTTTTGTCCACTGTAGACTCAAAAGCCCTCCTGGCTGGCCTCCCATCCTCCACCCTACATAAATGTGAGCTTTTCCAAAATTCTGCTGCCCTAAGCCACACCATCCCGTTCACCCGACACCCATGTGCTCACTAATCTGCATCGGCTCCCAGTCCATCAATGCCTCCATTTTATATTTCTCATCCTGAAGTTCAAATTCCTTCAAGGCCTCACTCCTCCCCATCTCTAACCTCCTTGAGCCTTACAACACTGAGCTCTGCGTCCCTCCAGCTCTGGACTCTTACACAACCTCTGCTCTCTTCCCCCTACCATCAGTTATCAAGACCCCAAACTATGGAATTCCCTCCCTAATCCTCTTTGTCTATTTCTAATCCCTTTAGACCCTCCTTAAAACCTACCTCATTGAGCAAGCTTTTAGTCATGCTAAATAGTTTCTTCTTTGATTTGGTGTTAATTATATGTGGTGAAGCGCTTTGGGACATTTTCCTATATTAATTAATATTCTTCAATCGAGACGCCAGGATGGTATGTTGCCTCCCTGATGCAAGGGTCAAGGATGTCTCGCAGCGGCTGCAGGACATTTTGGAGGGGGAGGGTGAACAGCCAGTTGTCGTGGCGCATACAGGTACCAATGATATAGGTAAAAAATGGGATGAGGTCCTACAAGCTGAATTTAGGGAGCTAGGAGTTAAATTAAAAAGTAGGACCTCAAAAGGTAGTAATCTCAGGATTGCTACCAGTGCTACGTGCTAGTCAGAGCAGGAATCGCAGGATAGCTCAGATGAATACGTGGCTTGAAGAGTGGTGCAGAAGGGAGGGATTCAAATTCCTGGGACATTAGAATCGGTTCTGGGGGAGGTGGGACCAGTACAAACCGAGTGGTCCGCACTGGGCAGAACCGGAACCAATGTCCTAGGGGGAGTGTTTGCTAGTGCTGTTGGGGAGGTGTTAAACTAATATAGCAGGCAGATGGGAACCTATGCAGGGAGACAGAGGGAAGTAGAATGGGGGCAGAAGCAAAAGATTGAAAGACGAAAAGTAAAAGTGGAGGGCAGAGAAACCCAAGGCAAAAATCAAAAAGGGCCACATTACAGCAAAATTCTAAAGGGGCAAAGTGTCTTAAAAAGACAAGCCTGAAGGCCCTGTGCCTCAATGCAAGGAGTATTCGAAATAAGGTGGACGAATTAACTGCACAGGCAACAATTAATGAATATGATATAATTGGCATCAGAGAGACATGGCTCCAGGGTGACCACAGCTGGGAACTCAACATCCAGGGGTATTCAACATTCAGAAAGGATAGCTAGAAAGGAAAAGGAGGTGGGGTAGCGTTGCTGGTTAAAGAAGAAATTAATGCAATAGTAAGGAAGGACATTAGCTTAGATGATGTGGGATCTGTATGGGTGGAGCTGTGGAATACCAAAGGGCAGAAAATGCTAGTGGGAGTTGTGTACAGACCACCAAACAGTAGTACTGAGGTTGGGGACAGCATCAAAGAAGAAATTAGGGATGCGTGCAATAAAGGTACAGCAGTTATCATGGACAACTTTAATCTACATATAGATTGGGCTAATCAAACTGGTAGCAATACAGTGGAGGAGGATTTTCTAGAGTATATTCGGGATGGTTTTTCAGACCAATATGTCGAGGAACCAACTAGAGGGCTGGCCATCCTAGATTGGGTGATGTGTAATGAGAAAGGATTAATTAGCAATCTTGTTCTGCGAGGCCCCTTGGGGAAGAATGACCATAATATGGTAGAATTCTTTATTAAGATGGAAAGTGACACAGTTAATTCAGAGACTAGGGTCCTGAACTTAAGGAAAGGTAACTTCGATGGTGTGAGACGTGAATTGGCTAGAATAAACTGCGACTGATAATTAAAGGGTTGACGGCGGATAGGCAATGGCAAACATTTAAAGATCATATGGATGAACTTCAACAATTGTACATCCCTGTCTGGAGTAAAAATAAAACGGGGAAGGTGGCTCAACCGTGGCTAACAAGGGAAATTAAGGATAGTGTTAAATCCAAGGAAGAGGCATATAAATTGGCCAGAAAAAGCAGCAAACCAGAGGACTGGGAGAAATTTAGAATTCAGCAGAGGAGGACAAAGGATTTAATTAAGAGGGGGAAAATAGAGTATGAGAGGAAGCTTGCTGGGAACATAAAAACTGATTATAGAAGCTTCAATAGATATGTGAAGAGAAAAAGATTAGTGAAGACAAACGTAGGTCCCTTGCAGTCAGAATCAGGTGAATTTATAATGGGGAACAAAGAAATGGCAGACCAGTTGAACAAATAGTTTGCTTCTGTCTTCACGAAGGAAGACACAAATAATCTTCCGGAAATACTAGGGGACCGAGGGTCTAGTGAGGAGGAGGAACTGCAGGAAATCCTTATTAGGTGGGAAACTGTGTTGGGGAAATTGATGGGATTAAAGGCCGATATATCCCTGGGGCCTGATAGTCTGCATCCCAGAGTACTTAAGGAAGTGGCCCTAGAAATTGTGGATGCATTGGTGATCATTTTCCAACAGTCTATCGACTCTGGATCAGTTCCTATGGACTGGGGGGTAGCTAATGTAACACCACTTTTTTAAAAATGGAGGGAGAGCGAAAATGGGTAATTATAGACCGGTTAGCCTGACATCAATAGTGGGGAAAAGGTTGGAATAATTATTAAACATGAAATAGCAGCGCATTTGGAAAGCAGTGGCAGGATCGGTCCAAGTCAGCAAGGATTTATGAAATGGAAATCATGCTCGACAAATCTTCCAGAATTTTGTGAGGATGTAACAAGTAGAGTGGACAAGGGAGAACCAGTGGATGTGGCGTATTTGGACTTTCAAAAGGCTTTTGACAAGGTCCCACACAAGAAATTGGTGTGCAAAATTAAAGCACATGTTATTGGGGGTAATGTATTGATGAGGATAAAGAACTGGCTGGCAGACAGGAAGCAGAGAGTCAGGATAAACAGGTCCTTTTCAGAATGGCAGGCAGTGACTAGTGGGGTGCCACAGGGCTCAGTGCTGGGACCCCAGCTCTTTACAATGTACATTAATGATTTAGATGAAGGAATTGAGTGTAATATCTCCAAGTTTGCAGATAACGCTAAGCTGGGTGGCAGTGTGAGCTGTGAGGAGGACACTAAGAGGCTGCAGGTTGACTTGGACAGGTTAGGTGAGTGGGCAAATGCATGGCAGATGCAGTATAATGTAGATAAATGTGAGGTTATTCACTTTGGTGGCAAAAACACAAAGGCAGAATATTATCTGAATGGCGGCAGATTAGGAAAAGAGGAGGTGCAACGAGACCTGGGTGTCATGGTACATCAGTCATTGAAAGTTGGCATGCAGGTACAGCAGGTGGTGAAGGCGGTAAATGGTGTGTTGGCCTTCATAGCTAGAGGATGAGTATAGGAGCAGGGAGGTCTTACTGCAGTTGTACAGGGCCTTGGTGAGGCCTCACCTGGAATACGGTGTTCAGTTTTGGTCTCCTAATCCGAGAAAGGAAGGATGTTCTTGCTAGTGAGGGAGTGCAGCGAAGGTTCAGCAGACTGATTCCCGGGATGGCTGGACTGACATATGAGGAGAGACTGGATCTACTGGGCCTATATTCACTGGAGTTTAGAAGGATGAGAGGGGATCCCATAGAAACATATAAAATTCTGACGGGACTGGACGTGTTAGATGCAGGAAGAATATTCCCGATGTTGGGGGAGTCCAGAACCAGGGGTCACAGTCTAAGGATAAAGGGTAAGCCATTTAGGACTGAGATGAGGAGAAACCTCTTCACTCAGAGCTGTTAACCTGTGGAATTTTCTTCCGCAGAGAGTTGTTGATGCCAACGTGTTAGATATATTCAAGAGGGCGATGGATATGGCCCTTATGGCTGAAGGGATCAAGGGGTATGGAGAGAAAGCAGGAAAGGGGTACTGAGGTGAAAGATCAGCCATGATCTTATTGAATGGTGGTGCAGGCTCGAATGGACGAATGGCTACTCCTGCATCTATATTCTATGTTTCTATGTTTCATCTCTGCCACGATCTCGCATTGCTCCTCCGCCTCAATCATGTGCCGCACCTCCGCCATGATGTCTCGCTGCTCATCCGCCCAGACCTAGCCACTTCTCCACTGCACCAGGACCCCGCCGGTGTTCCTGCTCATGTTCTAAATGGCGACCTGGTTTATGACGATATCACCCAGTCACCCACCTCGAAATCGTCGCACACTTGTAGCAGCTCGCGCTGGAAGTTGTAGTGGTAGGATGCCACTCCAGCTCTTTTATGTTCCCGATCTGTGGAGGTATTCGCTCGCAGGTCGAGAGGCCACAGACGAGTACACACAAACTTACACACATGCAAAGCAGGCCAATTATACACCTGACATGCATACACATGACAAATAGACAGAATCATAGATTTAAGCCCCTTATGCATGCATTTAAGGGGAGTCTAGATCAATACACAATGGAGAAAGGAATAAAAGGATATGCTGTTGGAATGAGATGAATAGGGTGGGAGGAGGCTCATGGAGAATAAACAGTGGCATAGACCAGTCAGGCCAAATGGCCTGCTTTTGTGTATTAAAATTCTATGACACAGAGACAGACAGTCACACACACCTGGGGCTACTTTCCCAAAGTGGGAAATATAAAAGGAAGGAGAGAAAAATCAAATTCCATCGCCAAACTGTCCCATTCACAACACTGCAGTCTAACTGAATCATCATCATCGGCAATTCCTCGGGATCGAGGAAGACTTGCTTCCATTCTTAGCATGAGTTTTTAGGTGGCTGTACAGTTTAATACGAGAATCACAGTCTCTGTCACAGGTGGGAAGGAAAGGGTGGGCGGAGAGTCTGGTTTGCTGCACGCTCCTTCTGCTGCCTGCGCTGGATTTCTGCATGCTCTCGGCGACGAGACTCGAGGAGCTCAGCGCCATCCCGGATGCACTTCCTCCATTTAGGGCGGTCTTTGGCAAGGACTCCCAGGTGTCAGTGGGGATGGCGCACTTTATCAGGGAGGCTTTGAGGGTGTCCTTGTAACGTTTCCGCTGTCCACCTTGTCCACAGCAAACGAGCCGGAGTTCCGAGTCGAGCACATGCTTTGGGTGTCTCATGTTTGGCATGCAAACAATGTGGCCTGCCCAGCGGAGCTAATCAAGTGTGGTCAGTGCTTCTATGCTGGGGATGTTGGCCTGGATGAGGACGCTAATGTTAGTGCGTCTGACCTCCCAGGGGATTTGTAGGATCTTGCGGATCCTTCTTCGACCTTACAAAGGCCTTTGATACTGTCAATCGCGAGGGTCTATGGAGCGTCCTTCTCAGTTTCGGATGCCCCCAAAAGTACGTCACCATCCTCCACCTGCTCTACGATGACATGCAGGCCGTGATCCTTACCAATGGATCCATCACAGACCAAATCCATGTCCGGACTGGGGTCAAGCAGGGCTCAGTCATCGCCCCAACCCTCTTCTCAATCTTCCTCTCTGCCATGCTCCACCTCACAGTTGACAAGCTCCCCGCTGGAGTGGAACTAAACTACAGAACTAGTGGGAAGCTGTCCAAGACCACCCCAACCTCTGTCACAAGCTACAGTACGCAGATGGCGCCTACGTCTGTGCACACACACAGGCTGAACTCCAGGACATGGTCGATGTATTTACTGAGGCATATGAAAGCATGGGCCTTAAGCTAAACATCAGTAAGACAAAAGTCCTCCACCAGCCTGTCCTCGCCACACAGCACTGACCCCCAGACATCAAGATCCACGGCGCGGCCCTGGACATGGACCACTTCCCTTATCTCAGGAGCCTCCTATCAACAAGAGCAGGCATTGACGACGAGATCCAACACCGCCTCCAGTGTGCCTTCGGCCGCCTGAGGAAGAGTGTTTGAAGACCAGGCCCTCAAAACGGTCACCAAGTTCATGGTCTATGGGGCCGTAGTAATACCCCCCTCCTGTGCGCCTCAGAGCCATGAAACATGTACAGTAGACACCTCAAGTCGCTGGAGAAATACCATCAACGATGTCCAACTGAATAGGCAGATGAGTCTTGCCTTAATGTCTTATTCAACGAATGACCTCTGCAACAAAGCAGCATTCCCTTAGTACTGCATTGGCATGTCAGCCTAGATTATATGCTCAGTTCTTGGAATGAGGCTTGAACGACAACTTTCTGAATCGAGATGCAATATTACTAGGAGTTGAGCCAAACTGGATTTTTAAAAACTTGCATTTGTATTGCATCCTCGGTATGCCCCAAAGAGCTTCACAACTGATGAATTACTTTTGAAGTGCAGTCATTGTTCCATAGGTAATCATTTATATCAACCCCAATTCATTTTCTAATCCTGGACCCAATATTCAAATTTTGTTTTGTAGGAACAGGATCCTGTTAAAATGATAGCACCATTCTTGTGGATGGCAATTTGGATTTGCAACCTGTGTAACTTGCATATCTGTCAACCTATAAACAAGATAATTGGGGATGCAACCTACAAAAATCATACTACTTTTTGGGTTTACACATCTGGTTTAAACATCATTTGCACATCTGTTATTTAGTCCTGAATTTTACATTCAAGATGCTCAATATCTACCCACTCCACCACCGAGATAGTGTGACTATAGTATGTCCAAGCTACAGGATGCACTGCACCAACTCACCAAGCTTTCTTCAACAGCCTTTCCCAGCCCCACAAGCTCCACCATCAGGAAGCACTGGAGATAGGAACTTTGTGAGAAAAATCGGCTCCAAGTCAGTTTGGATTGGACGTGTATTGTTGTTACTTCATTGTTGCTGGGTCAAAATCCTGCAACACCCTACCTCACACTATTGTGGAAGCATCATCAGCACAAGGACTGCAGCAGTTCCAGGTCTAGCACCACCTTCAGGGCATCTTGGGATGGGCAATAAAAATGCAGCATTATACTGCATTTGCCCACTCACTTAACCTGTCCAAGTCACCCTGCAGCCTCTTAGCATCCTCCTCACAGCTCTCACTGCCATCCAGCTTAGTGTCATCTGCAAACTTTGAGATATTACATTCAATTCTTTCATCTAAATCATGAATGTATAGTGCAAATAGCTGGGGTCCCAACACTGAACCCTGCGGCACCCTACTAGTCACTGCCTGCCATTCTGAAAAGAACCCATTTATTCTGACTCTCTGCTTCCTGTCTGCCAACCAGTTCTCTATCCACATCAATACATTACCCCCAATACCATGTGCTTTAATTTTGCACACCAATCTCTTGTATGGGACCTTGTCAAAAGCCTTTTGAAAGTCCAAATACATCACATCCACTGGTTCTCCCTTGTCCACTCTACTAGTTACATCCTCAAAAAATTCTAGATTTGTCAAGCATGATTTCCCTTTCATAAATCCATGCTGACTTGGACCGATCCTGTCACTGCTTTCCAAATGCGTTGCTATTTCATCTTTAATAATTGATTCCAATATTTTCCCCACTACTGATGTCAGGCTAACCGGTCAAAAATTCCCCGATTTCTCTCTCCCTCCTTTTTAAAGTACCGCTACATTAGCTACCCTCCAGTCCATAGGAACTGATCCAGAGTCGATAGACTGTTGGAAAATGATCACCAATGCATCCACTATTTCTAAGGCCACTTCCTTAAGTACTCTGGGATACAGACTATCAGGTCCTGGGGATTTATCGGCCTTCAATCCCATCAATTTCCCCTAACACAATTTCCTTCAGTTCCTCCTTCTCGCTAGACCCTCGGTCCCCTAGTATTTCCGGAACGTTATTTGTGTCTTCCTTTGTGAAGACAGAACTAAATTATTTGTTCAATTGGTCTGCCATTTCTTTGTTCCCCATTTTAAATTCACCTGATTCTGACTGCAAGGGACGTGCGTTTGTCTTCACTAATCTCTTTCTCTTCACATATCTATAGAAGCTTTTGCAATCAGTTTTTATGTTCCCAGCAAGCTTCCTCTCATACTCTATTTTCCCCCTCCTAATTAAACCCTTTGTCCTCCTCTGCTGAATTCTAAATTTCTACCAGTCCTCAGGTTTGCTGCTTTTCTGGCCAACTTATGTACTGCTTCCTTGGATTTAACACTATCCCTAATTTCCCTCGTTAGCCATGGTTGAGCCACCTTCCCATTTTATTTTTACTCCAGACATAGATGTACAATTGTTGAAGTTCATCCATGTGCTCGTTAAATGTTTGCCATTGCCTTGTCATCATCAACCCTTTAAGTATCATTTGCCAGTCTATTCTAGTCAGTTCTCGTCTCACATCATCGAAGTTACCTTTCCTTAAGTTCAGGACCCGAGTCTCTGAATTAACTGTGTCACTCTCCATCTTAATAAAGAATTCTACCATATTCTGGTCACTCTTCCCCAAGGGATCTCACACAACAAGATTGCTAATTAGTCCTTTCTCATTACACATCACCCAGTTTAGGATGGCCAGCCCTCTAGTTGGTTCCTCGACATAGTTGTCTAGAAAACCATCCCTAATACATTCTAGGAAATCCTCCTCCACCGTACTTCTACCAGTTTGGTTAGCCCAAACTATATGTAGATTAAAACCGCCCATGGTAACTGCTGTACCTTTATTACACGTAATTTCTTGTTTGATGCTGTCCCCAACCTCACTACTACTGTTTGGTGGTTTGTACACAACTCCGACTATCATTTTCTGCCCTTTGGTATTTCGCAGCTCTTCCCATACAGATTCCACATCATCCAAGTTAATGTCCTTCCTTACTATTGTGTTAATTTCTTCTCTAACCAGCAATGCTAGCCCGCCTCCTTTTCCTTTGTGTCTATCCTTCTTGAATACCCCTGGATGTTGAGTTCCCAGCCTTGGTCACCCTGGAGCCATGTCTCCGTAATCCCAATTATGTCATATTCGTTAATAGCTGCCTGCGCAGTTAATTCGTCCACCTTATTACGAATACTCCTCGCATTGAGGCACAGAGCCTTTCGGCTTGTTTTTTTAAACACACTTTGTCCCTTTAGACTTTTGCTGTAAGGTGGCCCAGCTTGCTTTTTGTCTTGTGTTTCTCTGCCCTCCACTTTTACTTTTCTTCTTTCTATCTTTTGCTTCTGCCCCCATTTTACTTCCCTCTGTCTACCTGCATAGGTTCCCATCCCCCTGCCATATTAGTTTAACCCATCCCCAACAGCACTAGCAAACACTCTCCCTGGGACATAGGTTCCAGGGAATATTTTTGGCAGAGGAACGGCAAGAGATCGTGGCGGAGGAGCGGCAAATGAGGGTATGGGGCCCAGAAGAGCCGAGGGCCCAGAGGCAGCATGGGCCAACCCACACTGCGATATGTGTGCGCACTGGGTCCGTGCAGCAGAGCAGGTCTCCAGTCGTCCTGGTTAACCCTTGCCATTGGATAAAACCCTAGCTCTGTCAAGCCCGTGCGGTGGCTGATGTGCAACGGTCACCACACGTTAAAAAAATCCACACACAGGCATCTTCCACCCCTGGAGTTCAGGACTGGAATATCAGGTCATTCATTGAAAGGTCTGTGAACTCATTCCTTTTGGTGTGGAAGCAAGTCATCCTCGTTTGAGGGACTGCCTATGATTCAGTTGGACATTGAAGAAAATGTGATGGGAGCTTCCATCAAAATTAATAGTTAATTTATTTCATTGTTTCCTATTGTTTCTTCTGTGCACAAATCATTGGCAGATTTTCACAAATAACAACAATGACTGTACTTAAAAGTATTCACTGTATGTGAAGTGCTTGAAAACAATTGCATCATGCTGAAGTACGCAAAACGATTGAGAAAGTATGCTGGAATTGCTCCCTCCCCCAAATTCTCCCTTCTTTCTACTGAAGGTGATTGCTCATTTTTGGCTGCTGTTCCACAGTTATCACCAACCCTCCAATACTTTGCCCATTCATCTTACAGGAGCCTGGATAGTGAGTGTTGGTGGACTATTCAATCATGAAAGGAGATATCACTGGCAAGCCAAAACCTGATTTCACAAAACATGCACTTTCAAATTAGTGTCACTGAATAGGCATCAGAAATGGGACTATGGATGATTTTTCCTCCCAGCAATTCCTCCCAGTCAGCTGTAGTGATCCCACCACTGACTTGCCTGAAATTGGATACCCCAGCACACATCAGGAATTTATAAGAATGCGAGAGGGATGGAGTACAAAAGCAGGGAGGTCCTGCTGCAACTGTACAGGGTATTGGTGAGGCCGCACCTGGAGTACTGCGTGCAGTTTTGGTCACCTTATTTAAGGAAGGATATACTAGCTTTGGAGGGGGTACAGAGACGATTCACTAGGCTGATTCCGGAGATGAGGGGGTTACCTTATGATGATAGATTGAGTAGACTGGGTCTTTACTCGTTGGAGTTCAGAAGGATGAGGGGTGATCTTATAAAAACATTTAAAATAATGAAAGGGATAGACAAGATAGAGGCAGAGAGGTTGTTTCAACTGGTCGGGGAGACTCGAACTAGGGGGCACAGCCTTAAAATACAGGGGAGCCAAATTTAAAACCGAGTGGAGAAGGAATTTCTTCTCCCAGAGAGTTGCGAATCTGTGGAATTCCCTGCCCAGAGAAAGAGAGAAAGAGAGAAAGAGAGAAAGAGAGAAAGAGAGAAAGAGAGAAAGAGAGAAAGAGAGAAAGAGAGAAAGAGAGAAAGAGAGAAAGAGAGAAAGAGAGAAAGAGAGAAAGAGAGAAAGAGAGAAAGAGAGAAAGGAAAGAAAGAAAGAGAGAAAGGAAAGAAAGAAAGAAAGAAAGAAAGAAAGAAAGAAAGAAAGAAAGAAAGAAAGAAAGAAAGAAAGAAAGAAAGAAGAGAGGAGAGAGATAGATAGATAGATAGATAGATAGATAGATAGATAGATAGATAGATAGATAGATAGATAGATAGATAGATAGATAGATAGATAGATAGATAGATAGATAAAGCCATGATCTTGTTGAATGGCGGAGCAGGCTCGAGGGGCTAGATAGCCTACTCCTATTCCATGTTCTTATGTTCTTATGTGAAATAGGAGCAGGAGTAGGCCATACGGCCCCTCGAGCCTGCTCCGCCATTTAATATGATCATGGCTGATCCGATCATGGACTCGGGTCTACTTCCCTGCCCGCTCCCCATAACCCCTTATTCCCTTATCGGTTAAGAAACTGTCTATCTCGGTCTTAAATTTATTCAATGACCCAGCTTCCACAGCTCTCTGAGTGAGCAAATTCTATAGGAATTACAACCCTCATAAAAAATTCCTCCTCATCTCAGTTTTAAATGGGAGGCCCCTAATTCTGAGATGATAGCCCCTAGTTTTATTCTCTTCCATCTGTGGAAACATCCTCTCTGCATCCACATTGTCAAGTCCCCTCATAATCTTATACGTTTCGATAAGATCACCTCTCATTCCTCTGAATTCCAATGAGTAGAGGCCCAACCTACTCAACCTTTCCTCAAGTCAACCCCCTCATCTCCAGAATCAAGCTAGTGAACCTTCTCTGAACTGCCTCCAAAGAAAGTATATCCTTTCATAAATATGGAAACCAAAACTGCATGCAGTATTCCACATGTGGCCTCATCAATACTCAGTATAACTGTAGCAAGACTTCCATTACCTGCATACTATCCTTTTGTGTTTCATGCACAAGTACCCCCAGGTCCCGCTGTACTGCAGCACTTTGCATTCTTTCTCCATTTAAATAATAACTTGCTTTTTGATTTTTTTTTCTGCCAAAGTGTATGACCTCACACTTTCCAACATTATACTCCATCTGCCACATTTTTGCCACTCACTTAGCTGGTCTATGTCCTTTTGTTGATTTTGTGTCTTCCTCACACATTGCTTTTCCTCCCACCTTTGTATCATCAGCAAACTTGGCTACGTTACACTCAGTCCCTTCTTCCAAGTCGTTAATATAGATTGTAAATAATTGGGGTCCCAGCACTGATCCCTGCAGCACCCCACTAGTTACTGATTGCCAACCAGAGAATGAACCATTTATCCCGACTCTGTTTTCTGTTAGTTAGCCAATCCTCTATCCATGCTAATATATTACCCGCAGCCCTGTGAACTTTTATCTTGTGCAGTAACCTTTAATGTGGCACCTTGTCAACTGCCTTCTGGAAGTCCAAATACACCACCATCCACTGGTTCCCCTTTATCCACCTTGTTCGTTACATCCTCAAAGAACTCCAGCAAATTTGTCAAACATGACTTCTCCTTCATAAATCCATGCTGACTCTGCCTGACCGAATTATGCTTTTCCAAATGTCCTGCTACTGCTTCTTTAATAATGACTCCAACATTTTCCCAACCACAGATGTTAGGCTAACTGGTCTATAGTTTCCTGTTTTTTTGTCTGCCTTCTTTTTTTAAAAATAGGGGCGTTACATTTGCAGTTTTCCAATCTGCTGGGACCGCATCAGAATCCAGGGAATTTTGGTAAATTACAAGCAGTGCATCCACAATCCCTGCCGCTACTTCGCTTAAGACCCTAGGATGCAAGCCATCAAGTCCAGGGGATTTATATGCCTTTAGTCCTATTATCTTACTGAGTATCAACTCCTTAGTGATTGTGATTGTGCTAAGTTCCTCCGCTCCATTGCCCCTTGACTATCCACTGTTGGGATATAGTTAGTGTCCTCTACCCTCAAGACTGATTTTCAGAGTTCCTGGCATCTCCATGTTCCCCATTACTAATTCCCCAATCTCATCCTCTAGGGGACCAACATTTACTTTAGCCACTCTGTTCCTTTTTATATACCTATAGAAACTCTAGCTATCCATTTTTATATTTCATGCTAGTTTACTTTCATAGTCTATCTTCCCTTTCTTAATCATTTTTTACTCATTCTTTGCTGGCGTTTAAAAGCTTCCCAATCTTCTGTCCTCCCACTAGTTTTGGCCGCTTTGTATGCCCTTGTTTTTAATTGGATATCGTCCTTTCTTTATTTAGTTAGCCATGGATGGCTAGATTTTATCTTACGCCCTTTCCTCCTTACTGAAATATCTTTTTCTTGAGTTGTGAAATATCATGGGACTCTCACGGGTTCTACGGCTCAGTAACACAACATGCAGTACAATGGGCTTAAGTTTCGGATGCCCGCTAGAACGGCGCATATCGGAGAGGCCCGCCTAATTTATAGAACAAAAATTGCACCGAATACATACCTCGCAATTCTCTGATAGCTGTCGGCCCATTTCCAGCTCAACGCGGCGCAGCAGGAGCTGCTGGGGGCGGAGCTGCAGCCCTGCGCCAAAAACAGTGCACGTGCACCGTAGCTCCCGGCCCTCCCAGCGCTTCCTTTCTCTGGGGCGACGACCCTATCCGAGGCCGAAGGGACGTCGCCCCTATACTGGGCCGAGTGGCCTGACGCATCTTACCTGGCGGCGGACCCGCCCACCTGGTATCTCGCTGGGGGCGGCCCCACCCAACGTCCTCCTGGGAGCCCGGCCTCGGCGAGGCCCACGGCCTCTCGTTGGAGGCGGGCCCCACCCGAAGAGTCGGTGGCGACAGCCCAGCACCTGCTACGTGCAGGCCCCGCTCGAAGTCTTCAGCGGGGCCCGGCTTTGGCGGTGGGGCTCGCCCGGCATCTCGCTGGGGGCGGGGTCCGCCCGAATAGTCAGCGGCGGCCCGGCATCATCATCTTCTCCCCCCCCCCCTCCCCCAATCATCTTCTCTTCCCCGCCCCTCTTCTTCTCTCCCCACCCCCCGCCAATAATCTTCTCTCTCTCCCCCCCAACACCAATAATCTTCTCTCCCCTCCCCCCAATAATCTTCTCTCTCTTTCCCCCCCCCCGCCAATAATCTTCTCTCTCTCCTCCTCCCCCCCCCACCCCCCCGCCAATAATCTTCTTTCTCTCTCTCTCTCTCTCTCTCTCTCATTCCCCCCCCTCCCCCTCCCCCAACATCATCTTCTCTCCCCCCATTCTTCTCTCTCTCTCCCCCCCCCTCCTCCCATCTTCTTCTCCCCGGTGCTGCAGTAGGTGAGTAGAAATATTTTTTTATTTATTGAGTGATTTTTAATTCTTTCAACATTTTTTAATTTATTTGGATTGATTTATTTATCATGATTGATGATGGCTCTTTATTTGTAAAAGTGACGTGTTTAATGTTTGTAAACACCCCCCCCCCCCCCCCAAACAGCCATCTCTCGTTCCCCAAGTGTAGGCAAGGTTTTTCTGAGTGTACAAAAATCTACACTTACTCCATTCTAAGTTAGTTTGGAGTGAGTTTTTAAACTGCCTAAACTTGCAAAACAGGCGCAAGTGGCCGGACACACTCCTTTTTGAAAAAAAAATCTGTTCTAGTCAGTTAGAACAGTTTCATTTTAGAACTGGAGCAAACGAAATGCCAAGAATTGCAATTTCTAAACTAGCTGCTCCAAAAAAAAATCGGAGCAACTCAGGCCGAAACTTGACCCCAATGATTCTCAGAGGCATGAAGGAAGCACTGTATTTTTGTTCTGATTAAAAACGATTCCCTAAAATGGAGGGCATGCTTGAGAGACAGGAAGTGAACTACAATATGGCTACAAATACTTCCAGTGCAGACCGACATGCAAATTGCTATCTGTAGTATCTATCCCTAAAGTGAGGCTATCATACACGTCAGGTATTAGTAATTATAAATCCAATTCAATACATAGGCTTTTGTTTGAATTTGCTACTCCGCCAGTAATATTGTTATCTATTGTTTTATAACCAGCGTAATACTTTTGTTTGCTTAAAATGGAAAGCAGTCCCTCAAAATAATATTTTCAATGCAGACAACCAGTTACAACTTTCCAACAGGATGTGTGCTATACCAAAGGTAAGCTTCAACTGCAGCTCATTGTGTACTTCGCTTTGTTCTAGGGCTCTTCCTTCTCTAAAAAAAAATATTGGCATCACATTGCTCCCCGTTTAAAGGTCTATTACAGCAGCTGATTGGTGCAATTTATTACTTTTTAAATTACACACTTCCAACTTTTCTTTTCTCCAGCAGATTTCAAACTTTTCTGCTCCAAAAATTCTCAATTCATTGAATGAGGGCTCTTCTGCCACAGTCATCGGAGAAGATGCCACTAAAAGGGGTTGGGCTCACTGCAGCTAGGAAGCAGGTCATGAAGCAAAGAAGATGTCACCATTAAAATTGACATAAGTGGTAGTGTTATAATTGAGGCTGCTTTATATTTAAAAAGATCGAGTGCATCAGGAAATCAGAATCCAATGAAAAATATTGGCAAAATACAAAAGTAGCTGCAACACCCACAACCTCCCCTCCATCAAAATTAAGACTGTATCCAGGTATTTTTTTTAAATTGTTAATTAGATTTTATATGTCCCAACCCAAATTTAACTGGAAGTATACACATCATATTATCTTCCATAGAGCATTCACCCTTAAATACAAGAGTTATGATGGTATTCTGGTTGTTTAATTTTCACTAATATGACACAAACAAGCACAAATGGATGGAATAATAGAATCAATGTTTGCAATTTTCCTAAAAGGGAAGAAAGTAAAAATCTTAAAGACAAGATGCCTCAGTCCTGTGACATGTAGATATAAAACCTTTCTTTGATCTTTGCCACCGATTTTAAGGTCTGTTGCATGATACTACACCAACCAAGACAGCATCCTGATAGGCTGAATAGACCTGTCTAAGCAACAAGAAAAGCTGTTCAGAGAGAAGGGACTGCATGGGTTGAGTTACCCTACTGTACAGAGAAATTACAGGTATGAGCTCATACACAAAAGCTATTAACATTCTTTTTTTGTTTATAAGCTCAACACATCATTTCATCTAGTCGGTACACTTTCATCAACACCAACACTGCTTGCAAACATCTATGCCGCGCATGTGCAATCTCCAGAGAATACAACTGCTACACCAGCAAAGGCATGCTGATCCAGGTTCACTTGAACAATGGGCATCAAGCGGTCTCAAATCTAGAAGGCCATTTTGGACAGTCGCCAAAGCCCGTTAGCGATCTCCCCAGGCCTTGATGATGGATGGTGAAATGCCTGGAAGAACTGTGACATACAGAATGGATTCCTTATAGAGTACCCCACAACCTGAATGATCAAACCTTCCGCACAGACAGTGGACAACCATCAACCACCTCAGAACTGGTCATGGTAGATGCTACTACCTTCTCCTGGAAAGATTAAAGCTTCCCCATCATGCGACGATGGTTGAGCGATTATAATCAGGGATGTTCAAGAGGGCTGAATTAGAGGAGCACAGACATCTCGGGGTGGGGGGGGGGGGGTTGTGGGGCTGGAGGACATTACAGAGATAGGGAGGGGTGAAGCCATGGAGGGATCTGAAAACATGAGAATTTTGAAATCGAGGCATTGCTTAACCAAGACCCTATGTAGGTCAGCGAGCACAGGGATGATGGGTGGGCGGGATTTTGTCTGAGTTAGGACACGGGCAGCCGAGTTTTGGATCACCTCTAGTTTACGTAGGGTAGAATATGGGAAGCATTGGAGTAGTCAAGTCTAGAGTTAACAAAGGCATAGATGAGGGCTTCAGCAGCAGATGAGCTGAGACAAGGGCAGAGATGGGCAATATTACTGAGGTGGAAATAGGCGGTCTTAGTTATACTGCGGATGTGTGGTCGAAAGCTCATTTCAGGGTCAAATATGAGACCAAGGTTGTAAACAGTCTGGTTCAGCCTCAGGCAGAAGTTGGGGAGAGTAATGGAATCAGTGGCCAGGGAACAGAATGTGTGGCGGGGACAGAAATCAATGGCTTCGGTCTTCCCAATATTCAATTGGAGAAAATTTCTGCTCATCCAGAACTGTATATCGGACAAGCTGTCCGGCAATTTAGAGACCGTGGAGGGATCGAGAGAAGTGGTGGTGAGGTAGAGCTGGGTGTCATCAGCTTACATGTGGAAACTGACACTGTATTTTTGGATGATGTCTTCAAGGAGCAACGTGTAGATCAGAAATAGGAGGCGGCCAAGGATAGATCCTTGGGGGACACCAGAGATAACGATGCGGGAGTGAGGAGAGAAGCCATTGCAGGTGATTCTTTGGCTACGATTAAATAGATAAGAGTGGAACCAGAAGAGTGCTGTCCCACCCAGCTGGACGACGGTGGAGAAGGATAGAGTGGTCAACCATGTCAAAGGCTGCAGACAAGTCAAGAGGATTTGGAGGGATAGTTTGCCTTTGTCACAGTCACAAAGGATGTCATTTGAGACTTTGATGAGAGCCGTTTCAGTACTCAGACCCTGAAGCACATCATTGAGCATTGACCTCAGAGGAAATTTACACATAGCCTACAAGATATCCACGATGTAACACTGGAAGCTTTGGCCTGGATACCCGACTTAGATACTGACATTTGATTTGCTACCACCATATGAACGAAGATGATCTAGTAGGACAAGACAACAACAATAACTTGTATCTATATAGTGCCTTTAACAAAGTAAAATGTCCCAATGCTCTTCACGGGAGCAGTATCAAACAAAATTTGACACCGAGTCACATTAAAGCAGATGACCAGAACCTTGGTCAAAGAGGTAGGTTTTAAGGAGCATCTTAAAGGAGGAACGAGAAAGAGGTTTTGGGAGAGAATTCCAGAGCTTAGAGCCTAGGCAGCTGAAGCACGGCCCCCAATGTTGGAGTGATTAAAATCGGGGATGCTCAAGAGGCCAGAATTGGAGGAGTGCAGCTATCTGAAGGTTGTTGGACTGGAGGAAGTAACAGAGATAGGGAGGGGAGAGGCCATGGAGGGATTTGAAAACAAGGATGAGTATTTTAAAATCGAGTCATTGCTTATGAGAAATACAGAAATAGTTATTTGACAAATCATAATCTGAAACTTTATAAGATAAGGTATCAAGAATTATCAGTCTCACCAAACTGTGATTTAGTGGACATATACTCGTAAAACCGCAGAGACGTTATCCTCTATCACAGGCTCCATGTTGACTTTAATATAGATAATACCACACAGGTACCAGTATGTCATTCTAGATTTTTTAAAAGTGGACTCAACCGTAGTCATGGCCAACAATTGTTTAACATATGAAAATGTACAGAAAAGATCCAGCTGGTCCATCAAGACTGTCCCCTACCGTCATGTTTCAACTGATCATGATCCCCAATGTCTCCCAACCACCAACAGACATACAATATTTAAACACTTGAACTGTTTAATATTTAGACAAGGAGTAAGTAATGTTACTTTTTTTTCCCCCTTGTTTAAATAAAACTCGTATCTTCGTCGCTTGCAATGATTTTTCAAAAAGTAATATCGACAGTGAATTTGAATGTGTCTCATGAAAGAATCATTGATTGATTTTTGTTGGTGTATTTATGTTTGTAGATTTCAATACTTTATTGATGCCTTTTAAGCTTAATGGTATTTTTTATGCTGCCTTTTTCTATTATTTGAATGGTGAAAAATGGCAGCAGTAGTGTCATACTAAAATGTCAACACTTGAGACTTCCCAGCACTCATGCAATACGTCAGATTGCTTGAAACCACTGCCATTACATAAACCCCATCCAAAATGAAGTCCATGGTTTCATACTAGGTTCAGACAGACAGAGATAGGAAAAGAAAGAACTTGCAAATATAAAGTGCCTTTCACGACCTCAGAACATCCCAAAGCACATTATAGCGAATTAAGTACTTTTTGGAAGTGTAGTCACTGTTGGAATGTAGAGAAACGCAGCAGCCAATTTGTGCATAGCTAGATTCCACAAACAGCAATGAGATAATTATCAGATAAATCGGTTGAAGGATAAAAATCAGCCAGGACACCCGAGAGAATTCCCCTCCTCTTCTTCGAATAGTGCTGATCACTCAGGCAAGTTTGTTCAAGAGGTGGGTTATAAGGAGGGTCTTAAAAAGGAAGAGAGGGAGGTCAAGAGGTTTAGGCAGGAAATTACAGTGCTTCGGGTCTAGATGGCTGAAGATTTAGTCACCGATGGTGGGGCAAAGGGACTGGGAGTGGACAATAGGCCAGAGTTGAATGAACTCAGAGCTCTCGGAGGTTTGTAGAACTAGAGAGGGTTACAGAGATATGGAGGGGTGACGCAATAAAGGGATTTAAACTAAAGGATGAGAATCTTAAATTTGAGGTGCTGGAGGCAAAGGAGCCAATGTAGGTCAATTAACGCAATGATGGGCGAGCAGAACTAGGATAGGATGAGCTGAAGTTTCTGCAGGGTGGATGATAGGAGGTCAACCAAGAGATCACTGGAATAGTAATGTCTGGAGGTGAGAAAGGCATGGATTAGGGTTTCAGCAGCAGATGGGCTGAAGCAAAGGCAGTGTTGGGCAACGTTATGGAGGTGGAGATAGATGGTCTTTGTGATGGAGAGGATATCGGAAACTCAACTCAGGGTCAAATAGGACAGTTATGTTGAACCACAACCCAAGACAGGGAAAGGAATGGAAGTGGTGGCGAGGGTCAGAGTTTGTCACGAGGCCGAAGATGGGTCGAATGGCCTCCTTCTGAGCCATAAATCTCTATGATGGCTTCAGTCTTCCTAATGTTTAATCGGAGGAAATTACAGCTCGCCCAGGAATGGATGTCAAACAAGCAGTCTGACAACAAAGAAGCAATGTAGAAAAAGACTTGCATTTATATAGCACCTTTCATAGCCGCAGGACATTCCAAAGTGCTTTATAGCTAATTAAGTACTTTTAAAGTTTAGTCACTGTTGTAATACAGGAAATGCAGCAGCCACTTTGCGCACAGCAAGGTTCCACAAATGGCAATGTGATAATGACCAGATAACTATAATCTATTTTAGTGATGTTGGTTGAGGGATAAATATTGACCAGAACACTTTCATGCTCTTCTTCGATATAGTACCATGGGATCTTTTACAATTTCCAAGAGCCGAGACCTCGGTTTAACATCTCATCCGAAAGACTACACCAACGACAGAGCACTCCCTCAGTACTGCACTGGGGTGTCAGCCTAGATTTTTGTGCTCTAATCTCTGGAGTGAGAAATGAACCCACAACTTTTTGACTCAAGGAGGTGAGTGTGGAGGATTCGAGAGAGGTTGCATAGAGGTAGAGCTGTGTGTCATACATGTGGAATCTGACCCCATGTCTTTGGATGATGTCACCAAGATGTTATTTTTACTCTTCGGCATGATCCTTGTGTGGTGATTGATTTTGAGAGGAGAGAAAGCCTTATAGGGCTTAACGTGGTTCAGCCAAATCCAGTGATGGTGTATGACATCCAGATACATTCTAATCAGCTGGAGTGAGGGGGGGGGGGGGGGGACATGTTAGGGGGAACAAGCAGGGTGGAAGAGAGTAAAGATTTTACTGAGAAAAAGGGCATCAGAAGTAGAGGTGAGGGTGTGGTTGCGTAAATCGACAGCTGCAAAAGAATCATGGCAAACCGAGGCCAAAGGCTAGACAGCTGGGAGTTTGAAAGTGCTACTTTAAGTGTCTTGGGGGAAAGAGTTTGTTCCCAGGGTGGAAACTGAAGGAAGTGGGATTGGAAAGTTGTAGGGGGTAGTGAACGGTGAGGGATGCAAGAAAATGGTCAAAAATGTGTGAGATCAAGACCATGTGAGTAAAGAAGCCACGTGAAATGGCAAGGTCAAGGGGAGATCTATGAATATGGGTAGGAAAGTTTATATGCAGGGAAAGGTTGAGAGAGGTCAGGAGGGCAATGAAATCAGAAGAGAAGGCAAGATGAATTCAAACAGAGATTGAAATTACCAAGAATGAGCAGTCACTCAGTTTAGAAATCGAGAGACGAAGGGAAGGTACAACTAGTGGTTGAGTTTGTTGGGGGGGATGGCAGGCTGTGGAGAACAGGGATTTTAAAGAAGAAATTAGGAGGTTGGAACAAATGAGATGCCTGAAGGAAAAGAGAGACAGCAAAGTGTGATTCGGTGATAAGGGTCATACTATCACTACGGCAGTTTGGGCAGGGCAGATGGTAGAAAATATAACCAGGAAGGGAGGCTTCAGAAAGGCACAAGGTATTGTCAACTGTGAGCCAAGTTTCGTTTATACCCATGATGTAAATAAAATAAAAATTTGATAAGGCCCTGTACTACATAAAGCTTAGAATGTACATTTACATGATGTAAAAGGACATGATTCATCATTTCAATCGGTACATCATTAACCATTTGAAGTAAAAATGCATAAATACTTATGATGTTTTCAGCATTTACACTTGATTAAAATGCTGAAATACAATTGTACAGGAAGAGCGATACTAGATCAGCAACTTCAAACAAACTGATGTCCTTGACCTGCAGGCACAATGGAAATCAAACGACTGATGTGGATATCAGACAACGCCTTCATTTATATCGTCAAACTACTAGGACTATACTGAGTCTCTCCTTTAAGGGCCGCCCCAACCTGTGTGAGAACACCACCGCAGGTCAGGGCTATAAATAGAACTGGAGCGCCGGGCCCTGGAACATCGTGGGCGAAGGTGCGGCCAATGAAGGTACGTGGCCCAGAAGTGCTGAGGACCTAGGGGCAGTACGGGCCTGTCCACACTGTTATATGTGTACGCACTAGATCCATGCAGCAGAGCAGGTCTCCAGTCGTCCTGGTTCAACCCTTGCCCCTGGATAAAAACCTAGCTCTGTCAAGCCCATGTGGTGGCTGATGTGCAACGGTCACCACACGTTAAAAAAATCCACGCACGGGCATCTTTCCCCCCTCAATTGGAGTTCAGGACTGGAATATCGTATCCTACATTGAAACATCTGTGAACTCTCGTGGAAGCAAGTCATCCTCGTTCGAGGGACCGCCTATGATGATGATGACTAAAATACAATAGTAATGTAATGGGTTTTCTATTGTTATTGCATTTCAGTAGTCCCGATAATATTAAATGTTGAACAGAAACCTGGCACTGACAAGCTACAGAAAAGAAAGCTGATATTTTTTTTACATGAAAGATCTTTGCAAAACACTCAGCCATGATCCAAGAGAAGGCTCGAGGGATTGAATGCTCCACTCTTATTCTATGTTGTACTTACGCAGGATGATGTTAACGGGCAAAGTGACAAACTAGAGAAAGAGTAAAGTATGTACCAGAAAGTCTTCATTTGGTTAGGTCATTTGCTTACTAAACAAGACTCCAAACTATCACATCAATATGCGAAATGTGGTATTTGAATGGAAAAGGGAAGCAGGGAAGGCCAAAAATAATCCAGCAAACCACCTTGGAAAACACAGCAATTCCCAGCAAGAGCATTGTAGCTAGCCAAAAAGCAGGGTGAAGTGCAAGAGTCTGGTGCTAATCTTACAGGATCTACATAGAAGCAGATAAAAAGAAAGACTTGCATTTATGTAGAGTCATTCACTAGACATCCCAAAGTGCTTTACAGCCAAAGTCATATGTCAATGTCAATGAAGCAAGTCTTCCTTGATTCCGAGGGACTACCTATGATGATGATGACGAGGTACTTTTTGAAGTGTGGTCACTGTTGTAATGCAGCAGCCAATTTGTGCTCAGCAAACTCCCACAAACAGCAACGTGATAATGACCAGAAAATCAGGATTTTTTTTGTTATGTTGATTGAAGGATAAATACTAGCTAGGACACTGGGGATAAACTTTAACGTTCACCTGAGAGAGCAGGCGGGTCTCGGTTTAATGTCGCATCCAAAAGTTCTGCGACAGCACAGAACTCCTTTGTACTTGAACTGAAAAGCAAGGAAATGTATCGAACGGAACTGCCGTCAGCACCCAAATGTAGTGTATGGGATTGCTGACTGTAGTTAAATGTACTGAACTGCTTTTGAATGTACTGTACAAATTTTTATATGAATAAAGTATATTTTGAAATAAAAAGAACTCCCTTTGTGTCAGCCTAGATTTTTGTGTTAAGTCTCTGGAGTGGAACTTGAACCCACAACCTTCTGACTCAGAGGCAAGGGTGCTACCAACTGAGCCATTGGCTGACACTGATTGTCTTATTAGTACTTGGGGGTGGGGGAAAGAAGAATAGAAATTGGCTACTTTTGTTTGTTAAAGAAAACAATGTATGATTTAAAAATCACAATTTTTAAAAGTGCTTTTGGGTATGCCGATTGAATAATACTCTGGGGAACGCTGTATTTAAACTGCTCCACCAGCGCTTTAAAAAAAATCTCTGAAGAAGCCAGAAATATTGATGAAACGTGTTCGCACTATACTGTACATGGGAGTGTTTAGATGCAGTGTATTGCGCAGTACCTGTAACTCAGGTATGGGAGGAGCAATGAAGAAAGATGAGTCCACCCAAGCTGCTCTAACACACCTTCCATATTGGGTCAGTTCAAGAACTCTCCTACCCCACCCCATCAAATAGGAAAGCACTAACACGGCACCGTTTTACTCACTAAAAAGGGATTCAGTAAGTACTTTCCTTAGTGACCGCTCACGGGATTTGTGCCTTTTTTCCGCTGTGGCGCTAGATTGTCGTTTGCCCAATAAAAGCCTCTCCAATTCATTCAATCGGGAAATGGGTGCCGTTTATCCACTCGACATGGACTAAAATACTTGTTAATAAAACTAGCCGGCAGACTGGAGAATGAAGTTATTACCCTTTGAAGGTCTGAGCTTTAAAATGGGATCCACTCCCAACTCACCTGTTCCTATTCCCTAGTACGCAGGCGCGCTCAGGTAAAACCGCGACATTATTTATGAGGATGAAAACATCGCGGAAACAATGCTCACAATAGTTGGTCGGCAAAAGACATCATTGCTCTCCGGTGGATCGGTCTAGGTTCGCCACTTTCCTTACCTGTTTGGGTGAAGGTGAACACGATGCAGGCGGCGAGTCTATTCATTGCCACTTTCTTCCGATTCCTCCTTAAATTCTTCACTTCTCCAAACTCATCGCAAGTTCGTGCCCTTTGGTTTCAGCAATGATTTCCGCCTGCAAATCCCGAGCAACCCCGGTAACAAACTGCGCTACTGGTTTATCTGCCTCCCTGAACCAGTCTGTTCACAGCCCTGGCTTGTCGGGCGCTTTCACAATAACAGCGCTCGCACCACTCGCCAAACAGGTGTGGCACGTGACCGCAGAGCTACTCGGAGCCTGAGCACTGCTGCTCAAAATGTGGCCAAACCAGACAGGAGAGTATGCCTCTGTTCTATATTTAGAGGCCAAACTATTTCCGTATTGTTCTTTTTTTTACTTTACACGCAGCCAGTATTTTTGTATAAAGTAATTGGTAGAAGGATTCGAAGGGAAGTTAAGAAAACTTTTTTCAGCTGGAGGATGGTGGTGGACTGAAATTCACTTTCTGAAAGGGTGGTAGAGGCAGAAACCCTCATTGCATTTAAAAAGTACCTGAATATGCACTTGAAGTGTTGTAACCTAGAAGGCTACAACCAAGAGCTGGAAAGTGGCATTAGGCTGGATAGCTCTTTTTCGGCCAGGAAAAACACAATGGGCCGAATGGCGGCCTCCTGTACCATAAATTTCTGATTCTGTGATTCAATATCCTGAGAATCGTTTCAGCAAGAAACCAAACACTGAACTGATCGGGGCGTTTGCCTTTATAGGACACCCAATCTAAATAATATTGAGAGGAGATGAGACCCCCATCAAAGTAAATATCGTGGGATGAACTATTGAGGCCATGAACAGCTCCATATCTACTTTCCATAATGAACAGGAGAGATTACATCTTGTATCAATTGAATACAACATTGCCATGTTCAGTGCCACTAAGACAATATGTATAGTATAGAGTGTGGTATCAGACTCTGGGATTTGGAGTAGGGAAAGAGGGGAGAAGCTGTCCCCTTGTGGCTGTGTCTGAAGTAAGAAGTAGCGCTGTTTGGTGTGGAAAAAATAGAAGTTCGGGATGCATTGCTGGAAGAACCTGTCTGTTCTCAACTACTGGAATCATGGGTGCAAAATTGATCATCATAAACTCAGTAAGGTTCATCCCAACACTTGATCAAATGCTACAAACCATTTAACTGAATCAAAAAGCAAAAGACTGCAGATGCTAGAAATCTGAAAACAAAAACTGAAAAAGATGGAAATATTCAATAGATCAGGCAATGTTTGTGGAGAAACAGAATTTAGTCAGTTGATGGTTCATATCTTAGAGCTTTCTCAGTCTTGCTAGTAATGAGGTATTTCTTGTGCATTTAGAATGGATCAGAAGGACAATGAAGTATTATGGCACTACAAGTATTAGGCAAGTAGAAATTATTTGCCTGCTCGAAGCCTGTTAAAAGGTTGTTTTTTGTAATTAGATTATTTGCTATGATAGTTGCATAAGGTTTTTCATTTTCTGGATGAAAATTCGTTTTGCATCAGTTTAGGATGGTTGCAAACATGCTGTGTTTGTGAAAGTACATATGGAATAAAAATTGACCAAAAATCAAGATCAAGCTCAAGAAAGTGCACAAAACATTAATCAGATTTTTTTTAATGGTTGCATGAGGTTGACAAAGGCCATATCAAAAATCTTGAAGACTTCTACTTCTGCAACTTCTGCACCATCATTAACATCAGAAGGGATGACAAGATCCCATACACTGAGGTACTACTGGCATGTCAAAGACTGAAGCCCAAATGACCAAAAATAACCTCTATTCCCAGCTGAAAGAGGACAAATGTTCCCATGAGAACAATTAATTCATAATAAGAAAACACTGAAAAGGAATCTAAAGAATTGTGACATCAATCTAGAATTCAGCAAACTGCTTACTACAGACATAAAATCAAAGAAAAGTCAAACCTGAGAGAAGGCTTTTCAGACTATTGACTTGTTCAATTCACCTATCATGGGGTCTGACTGCAACTGCAGTAAATGCTCCTCAACTTTGGTAAATTATTCCACCTATCTATCACCTTCTGAATAAAGAAACATTTTGCAACATATGTTTTACATTTTCTTTTCATCAACATCATCATCATCATAGGCAGCCCCTCGGAATCGAGGAAGACTTGCTTCCACTCTTAAAATGAGTCCTTAGGTGGCTGTACAGTCCAATACGAGAGCCACAGTCCCTGTCACAGGTGGGACAGATAGTCGTTGAGGGAAAGGGTGGGTGGGACTGGTTTGCCGCACGCTCTTTCCGCTGCCTGCGCTTGATTTCTGCATGCTCTCGGTGATGAGACTCGAGGTGCTCAGCGCCCTCACGGATGCACTGATAGATATGCCACGCATAAAAGTCGGTCCCAGTGTTTTGATACTACAAAGTAGAAAAGGAAAAAGAAAAATGAAACATAGTTCAACAGATGATTTTATATTGGGGGTTAATTTTAATTTGTTTTTTTAAAAAGGCAAGCTTTATCTGCCACATTCTCCCGTTTATATTTAAAGGTTATCTTCAGAGCTGAGAGGTGATCTTATTAAAATGTATAAGATTCTGAGGGGGATTGACAGGGTAGATGCAGAGAGGATGTTTCCCCTAGTGGGGGAATCTAGAACTAGGGGGCATAGTTTCAGAATAAGGGGTCGCCCATTTAAAACAGAAATGAGGAGTAATTTCTCCTCTCAGAGGATCGTGAATCTTTGGAATTCTCTACTTCAGAGAGCTGTGGAGGCTGGATCATTGAATGCATTTAAGGTGAAGAGAGACAGATTTTTGAACGATAAGGGAGTTGGGTTATGGGGAGCGGGCAGGAAAGTGGAGTTGAGGCCAGGATCAGATCAGCCATGATCTTATTGAATGGCAGAGCAGGCTCGAGGGGTCAAATGGCCTACTCCTGCTCCTATTTCTTATGTTCTTATGTCATCATCATAGGCAGTCCCTCGGAATTGAGGAAGACTTGCTTCCGCTCTAGAAATGAGTTCTTAGGTGATGGAACAGTCCAATACGAGAACTACAGTCCCTGTCACAGGTGGGACAGACTGTCGTTGAGGGAAAGGGTGGGTGGGACTGGTTTGCCCCACTCTCTCCGCTGCCTGCGCTTGGTTTCTGCATGCTCTCGACGATGAGACTCGAGGTGCTCAGCGCCCTCCTGGATGCACTCCCTCCACTTAGGGCAGTCTTTGGCCAGGGACTCCCAGGTGTCGGTGGGGATGTTGCACTTTATCAAGGAGGCTTTGAAACGTTTCCTCTGCCCACCTTTGGCTCGTTTGCCTTGAAAGAGATCCGAGTAGGGCGCATGCTTTGGGAGTCTTGTGTCAGGCATGTGAACAATGTGGCCCGCCCAGCGGAGCTGATCAAGTGTGGTCAGTGCTTCAATGCTGGGGATGTTGGCCTGATCGAGGACGCTAACGTTGGTGCGTCTGTCCTCCCAGGGGATTTGCAGGATCTTGAGGAGACTTCATTGGTGGTATTTCTCCAGCGATTTGAAGTGCCTACTGTATATGGTCCATTTCTCTGAGCCATTCAGGAGGGCAGGTATTACTACAGCCGTGTAGACCATGAGCTTGGTGGTGGATTTGAGGGCCTGATCTTCGAACACTCTTTTCCTCAGGCTGCACTGGCGCACTGGAGGCGGTGTTGAGTCTATGTATTCTCTGCTGGGAGGGAGGGGCCCCAACTGGGAATCAACACTTCATGACGCAATTTCATCATCATCATCATAGGCAGTCCCTCGGAATCGAGGAAGACTTGCTTCCACTCTTAAAATGAGTTCTTAGTTGGCTGAACAGTCCAATACGAGAACCACAGTCTCTGTCACAGGTGGGACAGATAGTCGTTGAGGGAAGGGGTGGGTGGGAGTGGTTTGCCACACGCTCTTTCCGCTGTCTGCTTGATTTCTGAATGATCTTGGCGATGAGACTTGAGGTGCTCAGCACCCTCCAATTGCATAATGTGATGCTTACAGCTGCAAAAGCCTTAAGATCTTTTGCCGAGAGAGGAGAAATTGGGTTTATTTCTGATAAAGGCAGCATCAAAGCTGTGCTTTCTTGGAGTGCAGTATGCAGTTGTTTTCATTGCTGAGCAATTTCTTTGTGTAGGATCTTGCGGAGGCATCGTTAGTGGTATATCTCCAGCGACTTGAGGTGTCTACTGTACATAGTCCATGTCTCTGAGCCATACAGGAGGGCAGGTATTACTACAGCCCTGTAAACCATGAGCTTGGTGGCAGTTTTGAGGGCCTGGTCTTCAAACACTCTTTTCCACAGGCGTCCAAAAACTGCACTGTCAAGACCGCCCTAAGTGGAAGAAGTGCATCCGGGAGGATGCTGAGCATCTTGAGTCTCATCACTGAGAGTATGCAGAAATCAAGTGCAGGCAGTGGAAAGAGCGTGTGGCAAACCTGTTCCACCCACCCTTTCCCTCAACGGCTATTTGTCCCACCTGTGACAGGGACTGTGGCTCTCGTATTGGACTGTTCAGCCACCTAAGGACTATTTTAAGAGTGGAAGCAAGTCTTCCGCAATTCCGAGGGACTGCCTATGATGATGATGATTTCTTTGTGTGTCAATTACCTTGCTGCATTTAGTGATGCAGGAGCAGAGGTGCTAGATCAGTTGGCCCAGTATAATGCAGGCCTATACTGGTGTCTGAACAATGGAGGATCAGGACATTTGGACTAGTGAATGCAGCCAGTGGAGACAGCATATTTGCTGTTGGCTGCACTATAGTAGAGTAAAAGCCTCAAAAGTGTCAATCAGACTGTAACACTAAATTGAATTCATCTGTACTAAATGTGGTCACATCTGCCTGAGTAGTAAAGCATACAAGAGCTCTAGGGACACATCATCCTAACACCTCAAATCATAACCTGAGCATGTTGTTGTCACCATTTCGATTGATGATCAACAGTGGTGTCAGAAAGGTTTGAGAGCATGTTAGTGCTTTTACCATTTGTATACAAAGTCTGATGATGATGACAAACTCTAAAAGGCAAAGGAAATTACCATGTGAATGTGGTTCTTGTCAGTTAGGAACACAAAGGGCCATTTCAATGCACTTTACAATTTGATCAATCAAATTAGGTGTCAAGTTTCAATATAGCAGCAAAAGATAGATTGCTCAGTGATTCTTGTCCCTTGGTTTCACTCAAATTGGAAAAGTATGCTACAATGTAAAATTTGTGCCTACCAGGAAATATGAACTATATAATAACCTTTTTATAAATATTTTAAGATTTGGGGAAATAAATCTTATTTTTTTTTTAGGTAAGAATAAAAATGATCTGAAACCTTGCAAAAACCAAAACAAGTGTAGATGCTGGAAAATAAGCAGGTCACAGCATGTGTGGCGAGAACAGCAGTTTTTCAATTCAGGTAGACCCTCCATCAGAACTGGAAGAAATTACAGATGAACATCATTTAAAAAAGGAGCAGACAGGGGGAAGTGAGAGGAAAAACAATGGATCTACACCTGGAACATAAACTTATCTGTTTTTTCCCCACAGTTGCTGGCTGACCTGAGTGTTTCCAGAAATGTTCCAAAAGGGTATATCTAAGCATATGCAAGATTAGGTCCTGTAATATGTGAGATATAAATGTGCTTCTGTGTGTAATAGTGCGAATAGCTGTAAAATAAACAGAACAATGCATCTGTTATAATAGCAGACAGAAGAATTTTCTAGGAGTAAATGTTCATATATTGTGCAATATAATTCCAGGCTTATTTTATTTAGTAACCAAGTGTGCATGTTGATGGTGAATTAATATGCTTGTTTTAATTTAAACCAATTTACAACTAAACAGCAGTTAAGAAATAGCATTAAATCAAACTAGAAAATGCTGGAAATACTCAGCGGGTCAGGCAGTATCTGTGGAGAGAGAAACAGAGTTAACGTTTCAGGTCGATAACTTTTCGCGGTTAAAGACCTGAAGCATTAACTCTGTTTCTCTCTCCACAGATGCTGCCTTACCTGCTGAGTATTTCCAGCATTTCCTGTTTTTATTTCAGATTTCCAACATACGCTTTATTTTGCTTTTGAAGAAATAAATTTTGCTTTTGAATGACCAGGATGTTTGAAGAGCTACTTCCACCTGGTTACAAAACAAACTCAAAGACCGGTGGTGTAAACCCAGTGTTATCAAGGTATTGTTATCAATAGTGTGGTCCAAGGCCTGTGTGTGAACACAAAATCAATATTTGCATTGGCTGTTCACCTGGCAGCATATTAATATTATCACAATCAGTGCTGCCAATAAGATCAACTAAATAGCACATGTTTTGTGCAAACTGAATTGATGAATAAAGAGGTGTTAAACTTATTTAATTTGATAAATAATTAAAAATGTAGTAATTATGAGAAAATACAAATTAAACATTTTTACACTTAAATAAATGGGAACGTTTGAGTGGAAGTGTAAACGTGTGCAAATATAACATTTTTCAGTAAACACAATTTGCTTTTGAAAAAAATTATCCTTTCTTTGATTTATAAATTTGAGCAAAAGTTACACAGTATATTCCTGTGGAGATGTTGCAGTGGCACAAGTGTGACAATATGGGCAGGATTTGACGCTGGAGATTCACTACCTCTTTGGCACAACTCCAGTGGCCTGGGACTGGAAATTCTTTTGGAGTTGCTCTGCTGGCTCAAACGCTCTCCAGACATTGCCAGGATTTTCTGGTGGAACTAACAGGTTAGTATAGACTAAATATGGGCAGGCTCTTTGAAAGGGCATCTAAATGACAGGACTACATCATCCATTGCATTATCTGTTGTGTGTGCCATAGCAACACTGGGTGCAAGGCACCCCTTGCTTCCAAGGCAGTTATGGCATATGGTAAAGGGTGGGTGGGGGCGGGGACGTTCAATGTTAAATGGGCCCACGGGGAATTGAATTGAGCCTCGTAAATTCAACATTTTTCCAAACATTTCACATGTCCTTTCAGCTGCCTGCACTGAGTCCTACTGCAATGGTTTTCCTCACTCCCCTGAGATGGGCTCCCCGATGGAGACAGGAATTTCACTTGGAGCCCATAGGCATTAATTAACTGACTCTGACCTTAGAAAATCAGCCGGGAATTCTCATCTAGCTGAAGATGTGCCAGGATTCCACTAAAGTGGAAAATCCCAGCTGAGAACTCCAGATTGAAGCAGTTTGAAGTCTCTGGAGGAAGTTGGTTCATAATAATTGTAGCCAGAGAATTACCTGCAACGGCTTCTCTTCCCACCCCCGCACCGTTACCTCTGGTGTCCCTCTAGAATCTATCCTTGGCCCCCTTCTATTTCTCATCTGCATGTTACCCCTTGATGACATCATCTGAAAACACAGCGTCAGTTTCCACATGTACGCCGATGACACCCAGCTCTACCTCACCACCACTTCTCTCGATCCCTCCACTGTCTCTAAATTGTGAGACTGCTTGTCCAACATACAGTTCTGGATGAGCAGAAATTTTCTACAATTGAATATTGGGAAGACCAAAGCCATTGTTTTCGGCTCTTGCCACAAATTCCATTCCCTAGCCACTGACTCCATCCCTCTCCCCAACTTCTGTCTGAGGCTGAGCCAGACTGTTTGCAACATTGTTGTCATATTTGATCCTGAAATGAGCTTTTAGCCACTTATCTGCAGCATAACTACGACCGCTATTTCCACCTCCGCAACATCACCCGCCTCCACCCTAGCCTCAGCTCATCTGCTGCTGAAGCCCTCATCCATGCCTTTGTTATCTCCAGACTTGACTACTCCAATGCACTCCTGGCTGGCCTCCCACATTCTACCCTACGTAAACTAGAGGTGATCCACAACTCAGCTGTCCGTATCTTAACTCGCACCAAGCCCCGCTTACCCATCACCCCTATGCTCGTTGACCTACATTGACTCCAGGTTTAGCAGTGCTGCAATTTCAAAATTCTTATCCTTATTTTCAAATCCCTCCATGGCCTCGCCCCTCCCTATTTCTGTAATCTCCTCCAGCCCCACAACCTCCCCGAGATGTCTGTGCTCCTCTAATTCTGCCCACTTGAGCATCTCCGATTTTAATCGCTCAAACATTGGTGGCTGAATTCCCTGCCTAAATCTCTCCGCCTCTCAACATCATCGTTCCTCCTTCAAGACACTCCTTAAAATCTACCTCTTTGACCAAGCTTTTGGTCACCTGCACTAATTTCTCCTTAATGCGGCTCGGCGCCAAATGTTTTATCTCATAATACTCCTGTGAAACGCCTTGGGACGTTTCACTACATTAAAGGCACTATATAAATACAAGTTGTTGTTATTTTTGTTGATTTGGCTCAATAGCTCAATGAAATATTAGTTCCAGTGGTGAGTCAAGCCTGCTGCAAAGAACAGTCAGGGGTCCACTGGACCTTCTGGACTTTATAAACTGTTCTTGAGTGTGGAGACTCCTGTCTCTACTTGGTTTCGTAGGAATGTAGGAAAGGCATAGGCCATTCAAGCCCTGCAGCCTGCTTCGCCATTCAATTCGATCATAGCTGATCTCTACCACAACTCCATTTACCCGCCTATGCTCCGTGTCCTTTGATTCCCGTCACCTAACAAAACTATCAACCTCAGTCATGAACATTTCAATTGACCCAGCATTACAGCCTTTTGTGGATCGAGTTCCAGTTTTCCACAATCCTTCATGTGAAAATGTGCATCCTGATTTCACTCCGAACTGGCCTAGATCTAAGTTTAAGATTATGCCCCTTGTTCTGGATTCCCCCTGAAAAACAGGTTCACCCCATAAACATCGAAACTCAGGGAATACAAATCAAGTTTATGCAACCCACCCTCAAATTCCTTTAATCCTTGGTATAAGAACAGAAGAAATAGGAACAGGAGTAGGCCTTACGGCCCCTCGAGCCTGCTCCGCCATTCAATAAGATCATGGCTGATCTGATCATGGACTCAGCTCCACTTCCCCACACGCTCCCCATAACCCCTTATCCCCATATCGTTTAACAAACTGTCTATTTCTGTCTTAAATTTATTCAATGTCTCAGCTTCCACAGCTCTCTGAGGCAGTGAATTCCACAGATTTACAACCCTCTGAGAGAAGAAATTTCTCCTCGTCTCTGTTTTAAATGGGCAGCCCCTTATTCTAAAATCGTGCCCTCTAGTTCTAGTCTCCACCATCAGTGGAAACATCCTCTCTGCATCCACCTTGTCAAGCCCCATCATAATCTTATACGTTTCGATAAGATCACCTCTCATTCTTCTGAATTCCAATGAGTAGAGGCCCAACCTATTCTACCTTTCCTCATGAGTCAACCCCCTCATCCCCGGAATCAACCGAGTGAACCTTCTCTGGACTGCCTCCAAAGCAAGTGTCTCCTTTCGTAAATATGGAAACCAAAACTGCATGCAGTATTCCAGGTGTGGCCTCACCAATATCTTATATAGCTGTAGCAAGACTTCCCTGCTTTTATACTCAATCCCCTTTGCAATAAAAGCCAAGATACCATTGGCCTTCCTGATCACTTGCTGTACCTGCATACTATCCTTTTGTGATTCATGCACAAGTACCCCCAGCTCCTGCTATACTGTGGCACTTTGCAATCTTTCTCCATTTAAATAATAACTTGCTCTTTGATTTTTTTTCTGCCAAAGTGTATGACCTCACACTTTCCAACATTATACTCCATCTGCCAAATTTTTGCTCATTCACTTAGCCTGTCTATGTCCTTTTGCAGATTTTTTGTGTCCTCCTCACACATTGCTTTTCCTCCCATCTTTGTATCGTCAGCAAACTTGGCTACGTTACATTCAGACCCTTCTTCCAAGTTAATATAGATTGTAAATAGTTGGGGTCCCAGCACTGATCCCGGTGGCACCCCACTAGTTACCAACCAGAGAATGAACTACTTAGCCCGACTCTCTGTTTTCTGTGAGTTAGCCAATCCTCTATCCATGCTAATATATTACCCCCAACCCCGTGAACTTTTATCTTGTGCAGTAACCTTTTATGTGGCACCTTGTCAAATGCCTTCTGGAAGTCCAAATACACTACATCCACTGGTTCCCCTTTATCCACCCTGTTCGTTACACCTCGTAGAACTCCAGCAAATTTGTCAAACATGACTTCATAAATCCATGCTGACTCTGCCTGACCGAATTCTGCTTTTCCAAATGTCCTGCTACTGCTTCCTTAGTAATGGACTCCAACATTTTCCCAACCACAGATGTAGGCTAACTGCTCTATAGTTTCCTGCTTTTTGTCTGTCTCCTTTTTTAAATAGGGGCGCTACATTTGCAGTTTTCCAATCTGCTGGGACCTCCCCAGAATCCAGGGAATTTTGGTAAATTACAACCAATGCATCCACAATCCCTGCCGCTACTTCTCTTAACACCCAAGGATGCAAGCCATCAGGTCCAGGGAATGTATCTGCCTTTAGTCCCATTATCTTACTGAGTACCACCTCCTTTGTGATTGTGATTGTGATTGTGTTAAGTTCCTCTCCCCCTACAGCCCCTTGGCTATCCATTGTTGGAATATTGTTAGTATCCTCTACTGTAAAAACTGATACAAAATATTTGTTCAGAGTTTCTGCAATCTCCATGTTCCCCATTACTAATTCCCTGGTCTCGTCCTCTAAGTGACCAACATTTACTTTAACCACTCTTTTCCTTTTTATATACCTATAGAAATTCTTGCTGTCTGTTTTTATATTTTGTGCTAGTTAACTTTCATAGTCTATCTTCCCTTTCTTAATCATTTTTTGAGTCATTCTTTGCTGGCTTTTAAAAGCTTCCCAGTCTTCTGTTCTCCCACTAGTTTTGCCCACTTTGTATGCCCTTGTTTTTAATTGGATACCGTCCTTACTTTCCTTAGTTAGCCACGGTTGGCGATCTTTTCTCTTACACCCTTTTCACTTCACTGGAATATTTTTTTTTTGAGAGTTGTGAAATATCTCCTTAAATGTACAGCACTGTTCATCAGCAGTCCTACACTTTAATCTATTTTCTCAGTCCAATTTCCCCAACTCTGCCCTCATACCTTCATAGTCTCCTTTATTTAAGCTTAGTACGCTGGTTAGAGATCCAACTTTCTCACCCTCCATAGAAACATAGAAAATAGGTGCAAGAGTAGGCCCATTCGGCCCTTCGAACCTGCACCACCATTCAATAAGATCATGGCTGATCATTCAACCTCAGTACCCCTTTCCTGCTTTCTCTCCATACCTTTTGATCCCTTTAGCCGTAAGGGCTATATCTAACTCCCTTTTGAATATAACTAATGAACTGGCCTCAACAACTTTCTGCGGTAGAGAATTCCACAGGTTAACAACTCTCTGAGTGAAGAAGTTTCTCCTGATCTCAGTCCTAAATGGCTTATATTGTGTTCCGAACACAGATGAGGCTGCACACAGGGAGGTTAAAGTAACAGTGACCTCAGTCTTTAATAAGACACTCCAGAGTGAGGAACAGGCCTTAGGGGCCGGCTTATATACAGTGCTCCCAAGGGATGCTGGGATCCCTTGGGATTTTAGGGGATGCGCTCCCTGGTGGCGGAACATGGGAGTGCATGCTTTACAGACACACAACATCACTCCCCCCTCAAAGTCAAAATGAAAACTATTTACAAGGTGAGGCGGTCAGGAGCCTTTCTTTCCCTGGTGGACCGCCTCGGTACAAATGTCTGTTCTGGTGTGTTGGCTGTGCCCTCGCTGGGCTGGTGTGTTGTTGGTCCTGCAGGGCTGCTGGGTGAGCCTGGCCTTGCTGGGTTGTTGGGCGTGATGGGTTCGATTTCCTGGTCCGGGTGGTGGTATCGTTGATTCTTTGGGTGTGTGTTGTGGGCTCGAAAAAGGTGGTGTCTGCTGTGGGTTGTTCAGGGCAGTCTGTGAACTGCAGCCTCGTTTAGTTCAGGTGCTTTCTGCAAATGTATCCATTGTCTAGTTTGACGACAAACACCCTACTCCCTTCTTTAGCTATCACCGTGCCCGCGATCCACTTGGGACCATGTCCATAGTTTAGCACATACACAGGGTCATTCAGATCAATTTCCCGTGACACAGTGGCGCGACCATCGTTTACATTTTGTTGCTGCCGCCTGCTCTCTACCTGATCATGCAGGTTGGGGTGAACCAGCGAGAGTCTGGTTTTAAGTGTCCTTTTCATGAGTAACTCAGCCGGAGGCACCCCTGTGAGCGAGTGGGGTCTCGTGCAGTAGCTGAGCAGAACTCAGGACAGGTGGGTTTGGAGTGAGCCTTCTGTGACTCGTTTAAGGCTCTGTTTTATACTGCCCGCTCTGCCTGCCCATTGGAGGCTGGTTTAAACGGGGTCGAGGTGACATGTTTGATCCCATTGTGGGTCATGAATTCTTTAAATTCGGCACTGGTAAAACATGGCCCGTTGTCACTGACCAGTATGGTAGGCAGGCCGTGGGTGGCAAACATGGCCTTCAGGCTTTCAATGGTGGCGGTGGCGGTGCTTCCCGACATTATTTCACATTCAATCCATTTTGAAAAAGCATCCACCACCACCAAGAACATTTTACCGAGAAACGGGCCCGCAAAATCGACATGGATCCTCGACCATGGTCTGGAGGGCCAGGACCACAAACTTAGTGGTGCCTCTCTGGGCGCATTGCTCAACTGAGCACATACGCTGCATTGCTGTACACAGGACTCTAAGTCAGAGTTGACACCGGGCCACCACACGGGGGATCTGGCTATCGCTTTCATCATTACTATACCTGGGTGTGTGCTGTGGAGATCCGAGATGAACGTCTCGCTGCCCTTTTTTGGTAGCACTTCGCGGTTACGCCACAACAGGCAGTCTGCCTGAATGGACAGCTCGTCCTTTCGCCACTGGAACGGTTTGATTGGCTCTTGCATTTCAACAGGGATGCTGGCCCAGCTCCCATGCAGTACACAGTTTTTTACTAGGGACAGCAGAGGATCTTGGCTGGTCCAAGTCCTAATCTGGCAGGCCATGACACATGATTTATCATTTTCAAACGCTTCCATGACCATCAACAAGTCTGTGGGCTGCGCCACCAACAACAAGTTTGCAGGCTGCGCCATTTCCACCCCCGTGGTGGGCAATGGTAGCCGACTGAGAGCATCCGCACAGTTCTCGATGTCTGGCCTGTGGCGGATGGTATAGTTATACGCTGATAGCATGAGTGCCCACCTTTGTATGTGGGCTGAGGCATTAGTATTTATCCCCTTGTTTTCAGCAAACAGGGATGTGAGAGGCTCATGATCAGTTTCCAGTGTAAATTTGAGGCCAAACAGGTACACTGATGCATTTTCTTTACCCCGAACACACATGTTAATGCCTCTTTCTCAATCATGCTGTAGGCCCTCTCGGCCTTAGACAAGCTCCTGGAAGCATAGGCGACAGGTTGCAACTTCCCCGCAATGTTAGCTTGTTGTAATACACACCCGACTCCATACGACGATGCGTCACATGCTAGCACAATTCTTTTACACGGGTTATACAATACAAGCAGCTTGCCGGAGCATAAAATGTTTCTGGCTTGCTCAAAAGCAATTACTTGGTTTTTTCCCCATACCCAGTTCTCACCTTTACGCAATAATACATGTAGGAGCTCTAAGAGGGTGCTTAACCCCGGTAGGAAGTTACCAAAATAGTTGAGGAGTCCCAGGAACGACCGCAGCTCCGTGACGTTCTGTGGCCTGGGCGCGTTCCTGATAGCCTCTGTCTTGGCGTCTGTGGGCCGAATGCCGTCCGCTGCAATCTTTCTCCACAAAAATTCCACTTCTGTTGCCATGAAGACGCATTTCGACTTCTTCAGCCGCAGCCCTATGCGATCCAGTCGCTGGAGGACCTCCTCCAGGTTTTGTAGGTGCTCGGCGGTGTCCCGACCCATGATCAATATGTCATCCTGAAAGATCACCGTGTGTGGTACCGACTTGAGTAGGCTCTCCATGTTTCTCTGGAAGATCGCTACAACCGACCAAATTCCAAACGGGCATCTGTTGTAGATGAACAGTCCCTTGTGCGTGTTGATGCAGGTGAGGCCCTTCGAAGACTCCTCCAGCTCCTGCGTCATGTAAACTGAAGTCAGGTCGAGCTTGGTGAGCATCTTGCCTCCTGCCAGCGTTGCAAATAGGTCGTCTGCCTTAGATAGCGGGTATTGGTCCTGTCGTGAGAAACGACCAATAGTTACTTTATAATCGCCACAAATCCTGACCGTGCCATCACTTTTGAGTACTGAAACAATCGGGCTGGCCCACTCGCTGAATTCCACTGGGGAGATCATACCCTCGCGTTGCAGCCTGTCCAGCTCAATTTCCACTCTCTCCCTCATCATGTGAGGTACCACTCGCGTCTTGTGGTGAATGGGTTGTGCCTCTGGGACCAAGTGGATCCGCACCTTCATCCCGGAAAAGTTTCCAATGCCTGGCTCAAAAAGGGAAGGAAATTTGTTTAGAACCAGGGTACATGAGGCCTCATCGACATGTGATAGTGCTTGGATGTCATCCCAGTTCCAGCGGATTTTGCCCAGCTAGCTCCTTCCAAGCAGTGTGGGGCCATCGCCTGGGACAATCTAGAGTGGTAGTTCATGCACCGTGCCCTCGTAGGTGACCTTGACCATGGCGCTGCCCAGGACAGTGATAAGCTCTTTGGTGTACATTCTCAGTTTCGTGTGGATGGGGCTCAGGGCTGGTCTGAATGCCTTGTTGTACCACAGTCTCTCAAACATCTTTTTACTCATGATGGATTGGCTAGCGCCAGTGTCCAGTTCCATGGCTACGGGTAAGCCATTCAATTTTACGTTTAGCATTATAGATGGCCATTTCGTTGAAAATGTGTGCACCCCGTGCACTTCAGCATCTGCCTCCTCTCTGAGGCTCGAAATTGCTTTGATCCACCATGGACCAATCTTCCTCTGCCACGTGTTGGTTAGCAGGTTTTGCAGAGTTTGCAGCTCATTTGCAAGCTTGTTGGAGGTGCCCCATTTTTCCACAGCTCTTGCAAACATACCCGTTGAAGCAGCATGAATAGGCTAAATGGAAGCCTCCACATCTCCAACAAGATGTGAATTGCCTTGCATTCATCATTTGTTGTGGACTCTGAGTCATCTGGGTCACCTGAGGCCTGCTGGCAGTTGCAGACTCGTGGGTTCTGCACTGTACAGTTCCAGTTAATTTATGAACACTGCTAGCACTTGTGTGCTGAGAGATTTGTTTGGTCTTATCACTGGTGGACATAAACGCCTGTGCTATCGCAATGGCCTTACTGAGGGTTGGTATCTCTACAGTCCTCACATTTATCCACATTATACTGCATCTGCCATGCATTTGCCCACTCACCTAACCTGTCCAAGTCACCCTGCAGCCTCTTAGCATACTCCTCACAGCTCCACCGCCATCCAGCTTAGTGTCATCTGCAAACTTGGAGATATTACATTCAATTCTTTCATCTAAATCATGAATGTATAGTGTAAATAGCTGGGGTCCCAACACTGAACCCTGCGGCACCCTATTAGTCACTGCCTGCCATTCTGAAAATAACCCATTTATTCTGACTCTCTGCTTCTTGTCTGCCAACCAATTCTCTATCCACGTCAATACATTACCCCTAATACCATGTGCTTTAACTTTGCACACTTATCTCTTGTGTGGGACCTTGTCAAAAGCCTTTTGAAAGTCCAAATACACCACATCCACTCGTTCTCCCTTGTCCACCCTTCTAATTACATTCTCAAAAAATTTTAGAAGATTTGTCAAGCATGAGGTCCCTTTCATAAATCCATGCTGACTTGGACCGATCCTGTCACTGCTTTTCAAATGCACTGCTATTTCATCTTTAATAATTGATTCCAACATTTTCTCCACCACTGATATCAGGCTAACCATTCTATAATTCCCTGTTTTCTCTCTCCCTCCTTTTTTAAAAAAGTGGGGTTACATTAGCTACCCTCCAGTCCATAGGAACTGATCCAGATTCAATAGAATGTTGGAAAATGATCACCAATGCATCCACTAATTCTCGGGCCACTTCCTTAAGTACTCTGGGATGCAGCCTATCAGGCCCCAGGGATTTATCGGCCTTCAATCCCATTAATTTTCCTAGCACAATTTCCTGACTAATAAGGATTCCTTTCAGTTCCTCCTTCTCGCTAGACCCTCGGTCCCCTAGTATTTCCGGAAGGTTATTTGTGTCTTCCTTCGTGAAGACAGAACCAAAGTATTTGTTCAATTGGTCTGCCATTTCTTTGTTCCCCATTATAAATTCATCTGATTTTGACTGCAAGGGACCTACGTTTGTCTTCACTTTTTCTCTGCAAAAGCTTCTATAGATATGTGAAGTCAGTTTTTATGTTCCCTGGAAGATTACTCTCATGCTCTATTTTCCCCCTCCTAATTAAACCTTTTGTCCTCCTCTGCTGAATTCTAAATTTCTACCAGTCCTCAGGTTTGCTGTTCAAATTTGAAATTCAAACATGCTATGATCACTCATTCCGAGGGGATCCTTTACTAGGAGATTGTTTATTAATCCTGTCTCATTACACAGGACCAGATCTAAGCTAGCCTGCCCCCTGGTTGGTTCCATTACATACTGCTGGAACCCATCCCTTATGCTCTCTATGAACTCCTCCTCAAGGCTGCCCTGACCAATTTGATTTGTCCAATCAATATGGAGGTTAAAATCACCCATGATTATTGCTGTTCCCTTTTTACAAGCCCACACTATTTCCTGGTTTATGTTCCGCCCAACAGAGTTGCTACTGTTAGTGGTCCTATAGACTATGCCCACCAGTGATTTTTTTCCCCCCTTATTGTTCCTTATCTCCACCCAAACTGTTTCAACACCCTTATCATTTGAGCCAATATCGTCTCTTACTATTGCAGTGATTCCATCCTTTATCAATAGAGCTACCCCACCTCCTTTTCCTTTCTGTCTGTCCTTTCGGATTGTCAAGTACTCCTGAATATTTAATTCACAGTCCTGGTCACCTAGCAACCACGTCTTTGTAATGGCTAGCAGATCATACCCATTTGTCTTAATTTGTGCCATCAACTCATCTATTTTGTTACAAATGCTACGTGCATTTAGACAAAGTCTTTTAGATTCTGATGAATCTGCACTGTACCCCCTCCAAGACCAATATATAATTCCTGAGGTTGGGTGCCCAAAACTAAATGCAGTACTCCAGTTGGGAACAGAGCTTGTTGCTTATGTGTAAGCATTCATGTGCCAGAAAAGTCAGTTTGCAGCGAGGCAGTGAAAATAAGATCCACATTGTAATCACAGGCTTAAAACTGAACAGAAAGTTATTTTCAGATACATATGTCAATGATTGAAGGTACCTAACACATGCCTAGGGTCTTGCCTGAGATATTCTCTCGGATACAGCAGTGCTAGTTGCTCCTGTAATTAGCCTGAGCATCTTACTTTTATAGAAATTGAATTGCACTGCTCTTTATTTGTATCAAAGTGTAACCCAGGGGTGTGACAGTCGCATCCTCCCGTGATCTGAACTGGATATTTGTGCTTTTAACATGTGTGTTTCTTCAAGCTTCTGAAAGGCAGACGGACCATATACTTGGTCAGACCAGGCTAGACATTCATTGTTAAGTTGCTTTATCGCACTGTAAAATTTGAACATACAGAACAGCAATTATGATCAGACTCACTTAATTCAATCTTCATATAATACAAAATAAAGAACACACCATGCTACCCCAGATCAGTGGGTCATGTTACTTGATTGACAAGATGATTTTTAATTGTCATTCAGCATTTCTAATCTCAGTCTCAGCAAAAGCCTTCACAGATCTCTCTGAAAAAATGATTGGCTGGCTGTGGCCCATCTATTTCTTATCTCCCTCTTTTCACAGCCAACAAAGGAAAACCCACCAGAAACCCCCAACCTCAGCCCCTCCCGGAACCAGAGGTTTGCTAACACGATATGTGTGAGGTGCTTTATTGATTACTGAGACAAATTAATTAATTGCTTATTTTGTACAGCCTATGGGTAAACAACATTAAAGCTAGCTCATTATCATTTTAACCACATGTTGTCTTGGAGCCGTTTTAGCTTGTGTGAATGTACTATATTATAAAATACCACAATTAAAGACAACTCTTTTCCCAGAATCTTTCTGTGGTAAAATGGTCACAACCCCTTCCATGACAGTAAGCAGACACCATTTTGTCCTGTGGTGTGTACAATTAATCACCAATTAATAATCCATAACAAAACTTCTAGAATATGTTTGTCTATTAATACTTAAGAGGCAAGGCAAAGAACAAAAAGGGCCACTGTACAGCAAAATTCTAAAAGGACAAAGGGTGTTAAAAAAACAAGCCTGAAGGCTTTGTGTCTTAAAGCAAGGAGTATCCGCAATAAGGTGGATGAATTAACTGTGCAAATAGATGTTAACAAATATGATGTGATTGGGATTACGGAGACGTGGCTCCAGGATGATCAGGGCTGGGAACTCAACATCCAGGGGTATTCGACATTCAGGAAGGATAGAATAAAAGGAAAAGGAGGTGGGGTAGCATTGCTGGTTAAAGAGGAGATTAATGCAATAGTTACGAAAGACATTAGCTTGAATGATGTGGAATCTATATGGGTAGAGCTGCAGAACACCAAAGGGCAAAAAACGTTAGTGGAAGTTGTGTACAGACCTCCAAACAGTAGTAGTGATGTTGGGGAGGGCATCAAACAGGAAATTAGGGGTGCATGCAATAAAAGTGCAGCAGTTATAATGAGTGACTTTAATATGCACATAGATTGGGCTAGCCAAACTGGAAGCAATACGATGGAGGAGGATTTCCTGGAGTGCATAAGGGATGGTTTTCTAGACCAATATGTCGAGGAACCAACTAGGGGGGGAGGCCATCTTAGACTGGGTGTTGTGTAATGAGAGAGGATTAATTAGCGAGGTTTCTTGGGGAAGAGTGAACATAATATGGTGGAATTCTGCATTAGGATGGAGAATGAAACAGTTAATTCAGAGACCATGGTCCAGAACTTAAAGAAGGCTAACTTTGAAGGTATGAGGAGTGAATTGGCTAGGATAGATTGGCGAATGATACTAAAGGGGTTGACTGTGGATGGGCAATGGCAGACATTTAGAGACCGCATGGATGAACTACAACAATTGTACATTCCTGTCTGGCGTAAAAATAAAAAAGGGAAGGTGGCTCAACCGTGGCTATCAAGGGAGTACTTAAGGCGGTGGCGTTGGAAATAACGGATGCATTGACAATCATTTTCCAACATTCCATTGACTCTGGATCAGTTCCTATCGAGTGGAGGGTAGCCAATGTAACCCCACTTTTTAAAAAAGGAGGGAGAGAGAAAATGGAATTATAGACCGGTCAGCCTGACCTCAGTAGTGGGTAAAATGATTGAATCAATTATTAAAGATGTCATAGCAGCGCATTTGGAAAGAGGTGACATGATAGGTCCAAGTCAGCATGGATTTGTGAAAGGGAAATCATGCTTGACAAATCTTCTGGAATTTTTTGAGGATGTTTCCAGTAAAGTGGACAAGGGAGAACCAGTTGATGTGGTATATTTGGACTTTCAGAAGGCTTTCGACAAGGTCCCACACAAGAGATTAATGTGCAAAGTTAAAGCACATGGGATTGGGGGTAGTGTGCTGACGTGGATTGAGGACTGGTTGTCAGACAGGAAGCAAAGAGTAGGAGTAAATGGGGACTTTTCAGAATGGCAGGCAGTGACTAGTGCGGTACCGCAAGGTTCTGTGCTGGGGCCCCAGCTGTTTACATTGTACATTAATGATTTAGACGAGGGGATTAAATGTAGTATCTCCAAATTTGCGGATGACACTAAGTTGGGTGGCAGTGTGAGCTGCGAGGAGGATGTTATGAGGCTGCAGAGTGACTTGGATAGGTTAGGTGAGTGGGCAAATGCATGGCAGATGAAGTATAATGTGGATAAATGTGAGGTTATCCACTTTGGTGGTAAAAACAGAGAGACAGACTATTATCTGAATAGTGACAGATTAGGAAAAGGCGAGGTGCAACGAGACCTGGGTGTCATGGTACATCAGTCATTGAAGGTTGGCATGCAGGTACAGCAGGCGGTTAAGAAAGCAAATGGCATGTTGGCCTTCATAACGCGGGGATTTGAGTACAGGGACAGGGAGGTGTTGCTACAGTTGTACAGGGCCTTGGTGAGGCCACACCTGGAGTATTGTGTACAGTTTTGGTCTCCTAACTTGAGGAAGGACATTCTTGCATTTGAGGGAGTGCAGCAAAGATTCACCAGACTGATTCCCGGGATGGTGGGACTGACCTATCAAGAAAGACTGGATCAACTGGGCTTGTATTCACTGGAGTTCAGAAGAATGAGAGGGGACCTCATAGAAACGTTTAAAATTCTGACGGGTTTAGACAGGTTAGATGCAGGAAGAATGTTTCCAGTGTTGGGGAAGTCCAGAACCAGGGATCACAGTCTAAGGATAAGGGGTAAGCCATTTAGGACCGAGATGAGGAGAAACTTCTTCACCCAGAGAGTGGTGAACCTGTGGAATTCTCTACCACAGAAAGTAGTTGAGGCCAATTCACTAAATATATTCAAAAGGGAGTTAGATGAAGTCCTTACTACTAGGGGGATCAAGGGGTATGTCGAGAAAGCAGGAAGGAGGTACTGAAGTTGCATGTTCAGCCATGAACTCATTGAATGGCGGTGCAGGCTAGAAGGGCTGAATGGCCTACTCCTGCACCTATTTTCTATGTTTCTATGTAACTGGTGTACCATTGACTTTAACATTGCTCTGGGTTTAGGATTTAATCAAGTTAAAGCTTTGGGCAGTGAAGTATTTGCTGTGCTGTGTTTTACATACAAGTCCACATTAAGATTCATTGGGAATAAGTTAGAAAATGTAAATTTCTTTGAATAGAAATGTTTATCTTAGTTGTGCATTGCTAACTGCTGTCAGTTGACTTAGTCTTGTTTTGAAGCAAAAATTTGTGAATTCAAAATATGCAGATTGGTTCTTGAGCTCATATTTCGTACTGAAAGGCCAGTACAGATAAGACTACCTACCTTTGGATGAGATCTTAAACCAACATCTCCAATTCCTGTTCTGATGGGTGATGAAAAGATCACAAGTGTTTAGATTTTCTGATTGGTTATGCCCGTTAAAGGGCATAACATGAATGTAACTGATCGGAAGAATTGACAGAGATCAGTTGTGCCAGATTTCAGCCCATTTCATGCCCCATTCAATATTCCAGTTGGAGTTAAACTGGTACCAACAGCACCTGTTAATTCACAGTTAATTGTTTTAACATTATGCTTCCATGTCACTTAAACAGCACATGCTTTAACTTTTATGTCCAATACGGCTAGGGAATGCTGTTTATGCAAAATTCATGGAGTTGCAGCATTTTGAATCTTTCCTGCTTCCACTTAATTAGTTAAGAGGCTTTGTGCCAAGTGCTCTGGCACTGCCATTTTTTTGTACGCTCACAATATTGTGACAATGGGTTTCCAAATGGGAATGCCCTTTTACATTTAGAGGAGGAGCAGTGCAACAATGCCAGAAAGGTCAGTCCGCATCAGGGGCAGACTGGGTCCACCATCGAGTACCTTCCCACTCCTGTTTATAGGAAGAGGCAGAACAAGCTGGCAATGTCAGTGCAAAACTGGGGAACACAAGCTCTGGGGCAGCAGACAGCCAGCTGAGCTGGGTCATCTGCTCCATGATACCACCAGCTAGCATGCACTGTCGGGCTAGTACTGCCAGTGGCTGTAATGATCAGCTGTATCCTCAAGGCCTTTTCCTCCTCCTCCTTCCAGGCATGTGGCAATGCTGTCCTATGGCGGGTGGGGATGCTCTGGAGTGGCAAACAGAGCCACCTTCTTCGCAAGCAAACCATTCTGCCTCATTACCACTTCCATCAAACAGGGGGTTGGAGTGTTGCCGCTACATCACTTGGCCTCAGGTTTTCTGCTTCCATTTTCATTGTGCCAGCCATTGGGTTTTTCCTCAGGAATTTTAGTTGCCCAAATAATTTTTGCAAAGGTTGAAATACACATTAAAATATTTGCAGCCGTTATAAAGGCTACCAACCTATCCACTTAAATGGCTGCATCCTGTTAAATTTACTCATCACTGTTGTAAACAGGCCATTAGCATGCAATTTACACACAATTTTAATTTCCCCTCTGCCTTTCTGGCAAATTCCCAACACCAAGCCCAATATGGGCAGGGAGTTGGAACACATGATAAACCAGGAGTGGTCAGCAGAGTAAAGGTTGAGCAGGTGCTGATAACTCACTGGTTTTCTATTGCCCAATCAAAGGCTCAATTAGAAAATCTAACCTCGTGTTGCTGAACACAAAGTTGTGAGTAGGCATGTTGTGCGAGCCAATATCCCACATTTTTTCCAAAGATTCCACTGTAAATAAGTTGCGCAGTTTCACTTGGTACCAAGTGAAACATTTTGTTATACTGTAGTAACATTTTAATCTTTTATTTATACAATTTCACAACTTTATGCCCATCATGTAACACAATTTATTGAAAACTTAAATGTCATGATTTAAAAAATAATCAAACTCCAAGAAGCACATTTCAAACATAGCTTTATGACAGCCAGATTTACTGGTGTAATCAGAGGAAATGTTATCAACACAGTTTAACAAATCTCCTGCATGTACTATAGCTACTTACTGTCTTCGGGAACAAATTACAACAGAATTAAACTCTCAGTTCTGGAATGAAAAATAAATGATTAAACAATTCTGAATTTTACAGCCAAAGGTGTAAGAGCAATAATAATCAGAAATATGACAGAGGTGCAACTCCAATTCAATCTTTGTAATTGTAAGCTTTTAGAGAAATTTAATAGTGAAGTCATTTAACTCCATTTAAGCAATACAATTTTTAAACAAATCTCAGATAACTTGCATTTCTGTTGCAGTATCTAGACGCTCTTAAATCATTCCTTCTGGTTAGAACTAGAATTGTCTTAATTACAGATAGGAAGTTCACTGCCAATACTGGGACTTTCATTTTTGAACTGCTGAGAGATAAATCACTTTCCCTTTTTTGGCAGTATTAAGATAGTTCACTATGTTCTGCCTCAGTGAGGATCACTTTGCTTATTAAAAAAAAACAATAATTAGAGACAGATTCTAGCAGCAGTGTCCTCTGAAGCCATCTTTAACTTTGATCATTTTTTTAAGTTGCTTGAATCAATAAACAAATGACACTGTTCTATGTGACATATTCTTTGCTGCTACAGTACATCCAACCTGCTATACATTACTTGCATTAATACTGAATACAATACAATATGCATCAATAATAAGTTCCTGCTTTGAGATAAGTCAGTGATAGGTTCAGCTTTTAAAAGGCACCACAATAGCTTTGCAGAGGAATTAATTACTCCCTATTTAAAGGTATTTATTGGGCTCAATCTAATATTTTCTTACGTAGGCATAAACTGATGCTTGGGTTTAAGTGTGGTACTGCTGTGCTTGTAAGTATACCAACTGTAATTTAATATTTTGATACTGTGCTAAGACTAACAGATTGAATTGTGATACATTTTTGGGAGTACGTTGTAAATAATGGAAAACAACTTATGTTCCTGAAAACACTCTGACATGGTACAATCCTTTTGTTTGGGGAGATTGCCGGTGGGGGGGGGGGGCGGAGGGGGGGGGGGGCAGAGGGCGGGAGAGGGAAGCTGAGAAAGGAGGTTATCCTTAAATTACCTGCAATGTTCTTAGTCATTCCTCTCAGATTAGCTCTGAAAATGCTAGCTTTGGCAGCTATTATTATCAAAGGTACATTTTTTGTTTTTTCTTTCAATTTCCTCCACCAATTATTTTCTTTTTCACAGACAGCAGTTGAAATCTGGTACACCTCCAAATAGTCATATTCAAATATAGCTTTGGTAATGTCAGAATGATGTTCAATCTCAGGGGGCGTCGCAACTGAGGTCAGTGTGCACTTTAGCAGGGTGGTGGGGGGGCGGTCACTTTATAGCGATAAGCAGTAAACCCCTGGTCAATTTTTCTCTTTCTAACTGAGGGCTGTTGAGGATAGTTGTAGCATCATTACCTTCGCCCTGGCTGGGGTAGCTGATTAAGCACAGACCGACCGGCTGGTGACTGAATCTGGGACTATCTGGTCTGTGTGGCTTGCTACTCACTGGATAAACTCAGGTGTAGTCATTGTTGTAATGTAGGCAAATGTAAACTAATTTGGCGATTTGACAGCTGAGCCACAAGAAAAGTCTATGGATGCTGGGAATGTTTACCATAGAGAAAAGAAGGCTTGGAGGAAACTGTGATAAAACTGGAGTATTCTGATCATAAAGTATTATTTTTCTTTACGGTATCACCAAGGCCAAGACAGATTGTCTTAAAAATAACTGCTGACAGACTTGAAATTTTATTAAGCCAGTATTATTTACTCCTACAGCAAAACAGACTGTGATAAAATGGGAACAAAAACAGAAAATACTTTAAATACACAGCAGGTTAGTCACAGCTGTAAAGGGACAGACAGGTTATAATGTTTTGGGTATGTACCCCATAAGAATAATGAAACACTATTCTTAGTAAGCCAATGCGTTCATTACAACTTTATTTGCCTGCTTGCTTTGTTCTGAATTTAGTCAGTAAAGGTAAAAGTGCTTGCAATCAGGAGTCAATGGAATTTGGTCTGGCATCTTTTGTATGGCTCTAGCCAGGAGCCATTTCATCAGATGTGAATTGCCAGCCCAGATGCCTGTAAGAACTGATATGTCATGGCAGAATTTCTTACAACAGGGGATGGTCCGCAATGCTTTTGTGGGGGGGCTTGACAGATAATTCTATGCCCAAGCAGATGGATTTTTTTTGGCAATCTCGTCCAGCTTTTCAGTTCATCATGATAGAGACAGATACCTAAAGTCTCTATGGTGGTTATATGAACCCTTGTGAATAAGTTTGTATTGCAGGTGCTAGTTCAAGTTTGGTAGAATTAGGAGAGTTATATTTGTACCCAAAATGATGCAAGTTAATAGTTTGTATTCAAGTATAATCCGCTATACTCACTTTCTGCTTAGGTTTATAGCCTAAGCCGCAAGTTGTGATAAAAATGTTTATTCTTTCACTGCCTGAAGGCTCATATTTGACCCTGGGCAACATTATAATATGCAATATTGTGTGTGTGAAGTTACACTTCAGTTTGTCGAAAGTGAGAGTTCACTTATGGGAATGGTCTTTGGCACTGAGCAGAAGAGTAATATTTGGGGAATCATAAAACTGTGCAAATAGATGTTAACAAATATGATGTGATTGGGATTACAGAGACGTGGCTCCAGGATGATCAGGGCTGGGAACTCAACATCCAGGGGTATTCAACATTCAGGAAGGATAGAATAAAAGGAAAAGGAGGTGGGGTAGCATTGCTGGTTAAGGAGGAGATTAATGCAATAGTTAGGAAGGACATTAGCTTGGATGATGTGGAATCTATATGGGTAGAGCTGCACAAAACCAAAGGGCAAAAAACGTTAGTGGGAGTTGTGTACAGACCTCCAAACAGTAGTAGTGATGTTGGGGACGGCATCAAACAGGAAATTAGGGGTGCATGCAATAAAGGTGCAGCAGTTATAATGGGTGACTTTAATATGCATATAGATTGGGCTAACCAAACTGGAAGCAATACGGTGGAGGAGGATTTCCTGAAGTGCATAAGGGATGGTTTTCTAGACCAATATGTCGAGGAACCAACTAGGGGGGGAAGCCATCTTAGACTGGGTGTTGTGTAATGAGAGAGGATTAATTAGCAATCTCGTTGTGCGAGGCCCCTTGGGGAAGAGTGACCATAATATGGTGAAATTCTGCATTAGGATGGAGAATGAAACAGTTAATTCAGAGACCATGGTCCAGAACTTAAAGAAGGCTAACTTTGAAGGTATGAGGCGTGAATTAGCTAGGATAGATTGGCGAATGATACTTAAGGGGTTGACTGTGGATGGGCAATGGCAGACATTTAGAGACTGCATGGATGAACGACAACAATTGTACATTCCTGTCTGGCGTAAAAATAAAAAAGGGAAGGTGGCTCAACCGTGGCTATCAAGGGAAATCAGGGATAGTATTAAAGCCAAGGAAGTGGCATACAAATTGGCCGGAAATAGCAGCGAACCCGGGGACTGGGAGACATTTAGAACTCAGCAGAGGACGACAAAGGGTTTGATTACGGCAGGGAAAATGGAGTACGAGAAGAAGCTTGCAGGGAACATTAAGACGGATTGCAAAAGTTTCTATAGATATGTCAAGAGAAAAAGGTTAGTAAAGACAAACGTAGGTCCCCTGCAGTCAGAATCAGGGGAAGTCATAACGGGGAACAAAGAAATGGCGGACCAATTGAACAAGTACTTTGGTTCGGTATTCACTAAGGAGGACACAAACAACCTTCCGGATATAAAAGGGGTCGGAGGGTCTAGTAAGGAGGAGGAACTGAGGGAAATCCTTATTAGTCGGGAAATTGTGTTGTGGAAATTGATGGGATTGAAGGCCAATAAATCCCCAGGGCCTGATGGACTGCATCCCAGAGTACTTAAGGAGGTGGCGTTGGAATAGCGGATGCATTGACAGTCATTTTCCAACATTCCATTGACTCTGGATCAGTTCCTATGGAGTGGAGGGTAGCCAATGTAACCCCACTTTTTAAAAAAGGAGGGAGAGAGATAACAGGGAATTATAGACCGGTCAGCCTGACATCGGTAGTGGGTAAAATGATGGAATCAATTATTAAGGATGTCATAGCAGTGCATTTGGAAAGAGGTGACATGATAGGTCCAAGTCAGCATGGATTTGTGAAAGGGAAATCATGCTTGACAAATCTTCTGGAATTTTTTGAGGATGTTTCCAGTAGAGTGGACAAGGGAGAACCAGTTGATGTGGTATATTTGGACTTTCAGAAGGCTTTCGACAAGGTCCAACACAAGAGATTAATGTGCAAAGTTAAAGCACATGGGATTGGGGGTAGTGTGCTGACATGGATTAAGAACTGGTTGTCAGACAGGAAGCAAAGAGTAGGAGTAAATGGGGACTTTTCAGAATGGCAGGCAGTGACTAATGGGGTACCGCAAGGTTCTGTGCTGGGGCCCCAGCTGTTTACATTGTACATTAATGATTTAGACGAGGGATTAAATGTAGTATCTCCAAATTTGCGGATGACACTAAGTTGGGTGGCAGTGTGAGCTGCGAGGAGGATGCTATGAGGCTGCAGAGTGACTTGGATAGGTTAAGTGAGTGGGAAAATGCATGGCAGATGAAGTATAATGTGGATAAACGTGAGGTTTTCCACTTTGGTGGTAAAAACAGAGAGATAGACTATTATCTGAATGGTGACAGATTAGGAAAAGGAGAGGTGCAACGAGACCTGGGTGTCATGGTACATCAGTCATTGAAGGTTGGCATGCAGGTACAGCAGGCGGTTAAGAAAGCAAATGGCATGTTGGCCTTCATAGCGCGGTGATTTGAGTACAGGGGCAGGGAGGTGTTGCTACAGTTGTACAGGGCCTTGGTGAGGCCACACCTGGAGTATTGTGTACAGTTTTGGTCTCCTAACCTGAGGAAGGACATTCTTGCTATTGAGGGAGTGCAGCGAAGGTTCACCAGACTGATTCCTGGGATGGCGGGACTGACCTATCAAGAAAGACTGGATCAACTGGGCTTGTATTCACTGGAGTTCAGAAGAATGAGAGGGGACCTCATAGAAACCTTTAAAATTCTGATGGAGTTAGACAGGTTAGATGCAGGAAGAATGTTCCCAATGTTGGGGAAGTCCAGAACCAGGGGACACAGTGTAAGGATAAGGAGTAAGCCATTTAGGACTGAGATGAGGAGAAACTTCTTCACCCAGAGAGTGGTGAACCTGTGGAATTCTCTACCACAGAAAGTTGTTGAGGCCAATTCACTAAATATATTCAAAAAGGAGTTAGATGAAGTCCTTACTACTAGGGGGAATCAAGGGGTATGGCGAGAAAGCAGGAATGGGGTCCTGAAGTTGCACGTTCAGCCATGAACTCATTGAATGGCGGTGCAGGCTAGAAGGGCCGAATGGCCTACTCCCGCACCTATTTTCTATGTCTATGTTTCTAAAACACAACCGTGATACTTTATCAAAGCTTTCAAGTTTCTAAAAGGTACAAATAAACATGAAATGTAATACATAATCACATACTGTAACAAGGGCACATGGACTCAACCTCAGAAGAAGGAATGTGAACAAAGAATTTAGATTTAACAATGGCTGAAGGGTCGATTAATGAGAGGGCACAGATTTAAGATGATCTGCAAAAGAACCAGAGGCGACTTAAGGAAAATGTTTTGTTAAGGAATAAGTGGTTAGAATTTGGGAAGCACTGCCTGATAGGGTGGTGGATACAGATTCAGTAGTAACCTTCAAAAGGGAATTGGATAAATATTTGGAGGAGAAAAAATTGCAGGGATAGGGGGAAAGAGCAGGAAAGTGGACTGCTCTTCGAAAGAGCCAAAGCGGGCTCGATGGGCCGAATGGCCTCCTTCTGTGCTGTAGTCTACAGGGCAGTAGTGATACCCGCCCTCCTATATGGCTCAGAGACATGGACCATATACAATAGACACCTCAAATCGATGGAGAAGTACCACCAGTGCTGTCCCTGCAAGATCCTGCAAATCCACTGGGAGGACAGATGCACCAATGTTCTCTGACTCGTCAGTGTTCTCGGTCAGGCCAACATCCCCAGCATTGAAGCACTGACCAACTCGACCAGTTCCGTTGGGCGGGACACATCGTCCCAAAGCAAGCGCTCTACTCGGAACTCCTACACAGCAAGCAAGCCCCAGGTGGGTAGAGGAAATGTTTCAAGGGCACCCTCTAAGCCTCCCTGATGAAGTGCAACATCCACACCGGTACCTGGGAATCCCTGGCCTGAGACTGCCCTAAGTGGAGGAAGAGCATCCGGGAGGGCATTAAGGACCTCGAGTTTCGTCGCCGAGAGCATGCAGAAAGCAAGTGCAGACAGCGGGAAGAGAGTGCGGCAAACCAGGCTTCCACCCACCCTTTCCCTCAACCACTGTCTGTCTCACCTCTAACAGAGACTGTAATTCCCGTATTGGACTGTACTCACTCTTAGAGTGGAAGGAAGTCTTCCTCGATTTCGAGGGACTGCCTATGATGATGATGACTATTCTATGATTCTGTAAAGCAGCGAATATGTGGAACAGACAGCCGACAAGACAGTAGGGGCAGTTTGTGTCAGCAATTTCAGGAGGAAGCAGAGCAGATTTTTGGGGAAAGAAACTATTGAAGGGTTTTAAGCGATAGCCAGAAATAAGAAGTTTCATGTATGTTGCACCTTTCACTTTTAGGACATCGCAAAGTGTTTCACAGTCAATGAACTGCTTTTAAAGTGTAGACACTCTTGCTATCTCGGCAAATGAGGCAGCAAGGTTCCACAAACTGTGAGATAAAAGACCAATTAATCGGTTTGAGGTTTTTTGAACTTTGTGATCAGCTAGATAGACCACAACGGTCTGTCTTGACTTGTAGAGTCATATGTGCCAGATGCAGAACATTTATATCTTCCCTGGCAATGTGCATGGGGAGCTGCAATATTTAGATCAAACAAGGTTAGAAGGTAGGTGAATTACTCTGCCCAGAAAGTGGAGACTGAAAGATAGAAGGGAAAACAAAAAGGATGGTGGGCGGGGGAGTGGTGGTGGTGGTGGTGAAGCAGATTAAGGAGATAGAGGGGGAAGAAGGATGAGGAGACAGAGAGAGTGGTGAAACGGAGGGGAAGGGAACGGGAGAGAAGAGGAGGAGGAAAATAATTGGGAATGGGAAAGGGGGAGCTAGCTGAAATGCTGTTCAGTGGGTGAGGTTGATGCACTGCTCAGTGGGGGTGGTGGGGGGGCGGAGGAAGAGGGAGTCTTGTTGGATAGATGCTCAGTTGGGGAAGGGTAAAAGTACTCATTATGGAAAGAGGGATCTTAAATGATACTCAGTGGAGGAGAAGTCTGGGGCCCTCAAGGATTCTCAGTCGAGAGGAGAAGTATGTAATTGGAGAAAGAGGACTGGGCCTAAAGGCTGCCTAGTGAGGTGGGATTAGAATGTGGAGGAATGTGGATGTTGCAAACTGCTTGGGGAGAGAGATTCACAGTTCTGCACAGTGGGATTGGAGAGTGGCAATAATGCTAACATGCTGTTCAGTGGTGGTGGGGGGGGGGGGGGGGGTGCTGTTGCCAGAGAAGTGCAAGGCAACAAACTGTAAGGAGAAGGTGGTGGGTGGCAAGTGTTCAGTTGATGAAGGGCTGGCAGATGTCTGGAGGGGTGGCCATTCTTTGAAGGCAGCTGGCAATAAGAAAATGGCCTAGTGGTGCTCAATGGGGAAAGGGGAGGCCAGGAGGGAGGAGATTTTAATGCAGGCCACAGAACCCGTCAACGTATGCAAAGGCAGGAAAATTAGTTTGTCGTCTGGGACTGAAGAGCTGGCAGGTGAGTGAAAGGCCAGGTGGGTGGGCAGTAGGCTGGCAGTTTTTCATGCGTAGGCTGCAAAGGCAATGGCCGAGAGTAGGTGGTTGGGCTTTGATGGATGAGAGAAGTGTGTTGATCAGTGACCATTTGGGGTGGCTGGGGGGTGGCACACCTCTGAGAAGATGCACACAGAGTGAGATGGGGTGAAGTCCATCAAGGGGCCGAAAATATTGACCTTTTTAAAAATACTTTTAAACTTTAATATTTTCTTTTTCTTATGGCTGCTGATTGAAACAACAGTGGCTACAAACAAGCTGCTCCACAGTGTGACTCAGTGGCCAGATCATGAAACTGCATGAAAACTGAACCAGGTTGTTTGGTGTTAAATCTCAATATGCAATGTAGGAGCTATTCTTTTAGTAGCTAACATGATGGGAAACTTAACATTCAGGAATCCTATCACAGTGTCACATACTGGAGTAACAGATGCAGGTAAATGTTGAAAATGTTATGATGGATTCACCTATTGAGATAGTATAACATATGGCTTTTCAATGCATTATGAAGCAGAATCTTGCAATCCACTCAGAACTTTTCTGTTGCAAGCACAGTCTTGAAATCAATTTGGAGATTATGCTAGCACAAAGTAAAATATTAAATAAGGCCCAAAATGTTGTCTTTGACCAACTAGTAGGTTATTCTATACAGACTACATAGGCAGAAATGATCTTCATCCCAATGTAGTACTGAAAGCCCTCTATATTCCTAGTTGCTGGTTCAACCAATTCAAGCAAAAATACTACTTATTTTGCTTTTCTACTGTCTTATCATTTTTCCCCGAAACAACAATAATGTGATTATGGCAAAACTTTGGCTGCCACCATCATACAGTAGGTACAATCATAACAAGAGGTATTCAGAGAGGAAATACTTATGTAAAATATTGATAATACAAATAGTCATATCTTCTTATATCAGTGTACCACATCAATTAAAGGATAGAATGAGCAGATGTTCAGTATGACTGTCAACCCAACTTCTTCTGGACCAGTAATAACACTCTCTTACTAGCATTCAGAAAGTGGTGAAAATTAAATACAACAGTTTGCAAAATATTAAATACCTGACTAAATACTAAGTACCTGACAGTACCATAAATTCACTACTACTGCCGGATGATAAAAGAAAGTCACCAGACACGGTAACACTATTCTCAGATAACAGCCACAGGAAATTACATCCATCCTTTATACATCACTGATAACAGAAGGTTGAATTAATATTAGACTGGCACTCTATTAGACCTATCATTGAACATGTTAGTTTACATATGGCCTCTCCCAGGAGATTACATGGCTTTCGGTGGGGTGGGGAGTGTATATATTGTAATGCACAATGCAGTTGTGTGGGACAGGCAGGATGGACCAGTGGGTCTTTTCCAGTCTGTCATTGTTCGTATATGTTCAATTCTCGTTGAGAAAAAGATTGACCAGTATGAACATGTAGGAGACACATCTGATAGTCTGTATTGCTGATTTGAATTTCTCTTTTTTTTGCTTCTCTAAGATTGTCATTGGATTAAGCCCTGTTTTGTAGTGGAGTGTGATTACCATACCTCCAACTTAATTAAGTTAGCCAACATTAATCACCAGCACAGAAAAAAGCAGCATTGGGGTACAAGATTCCAAGATTCCAAACCGACATTATCAGTTAATTTGTTTGTTATATAAAATGCTAGCCCACATTCTGCCCTTTGAACACATTGCAGGTTAGTCTTGCACTCAATTTACCAACCAGATTTTAGGTAGAAATTAGACTAACTTGATGAAAAAGATAAATCAAGTGTTGTAAATTGGGCATTTTAGATTTTGTGAAACTGAGATCGCAGAAATCTGGTTTATAACAAAATCTGAGAGCAGCTGACAAAGATGATTGACTGAAAATACTGTTGAAGTGTGAAATGTGCCTGTGTATAGATTGGAACAATAGGCTACTTTAGTTGGTGTTTTAGTCAGATTAAAACAAGAGTCTTTCAGCGGTTTTCAGTGCTTTGTGCCTGAGTGGTGGGAAGTACATTTAACTTGATACTCCAGTGAGTTTCCAATCTCAGCTATGCGACATAATGCTAAGTGAAGGCCAAGCACCTCCCTGAAGGGGTGCAAAAATCAGATGGAAGTCTCTTTGGGCCAATAAGCCACTAATCCCGTCCTCTTGATTGCCGGACAAACAAGGTCCTGGAGGGATTTGCACTGGGGGAGAGGGAAAGCTGGGAAAACTGATGCCATATCAATAATGAATTCAAATCAAATTAATAACTATTCAATTGAAAGCATTTAACATCATATTTGACCTTTTATAAAGCAAATGAACAGATAGGTTGTGGGGTGGGATTTGATAGTATGATACTTGTATTAAAAGTTGGTGAAATTTGGTTTTGGAAAGATTTTATTAGGTGGGTTCACATAATATGTTCTAACCCTCAGGCACTCATTCTTGCCAATAGGCTGGTCCTTGATGGCTTCTCCCTTGAACAGAGCTAAGAAGACAAATATATGGAAAAAAGCTTAATGGGATAGAATATTATACTTATCTACAAAGTCAAGACTGGATGTGGGTGATATTCAACTGGTCCTACGGAATCATCTATATAGGAAACTAATTACACAGAAAATTATAAATGAATTGTCAGTATTGTTGGGTTACCACATAGTGTGTCCAATTAGAAATGACTGTAGTCTCAATGAACATAGTCTTAAACCAATGGAAGTGGGAATAGACATCCAATATTGTGGGGATGATCTTCAAAATCCAAAGTGATTTAAGATATTGGAACCACCTATGGTAATGAATTCTATTAAATGAATATTGTCCAAAAATCAGTTATTATAGTGATTTTATAGTCGTCGTGGAGCAGGTGGAGGACGAGAACAAACTTTTGGGGGCAGCCGAAACGGAGGAGGACACCCCACAGTCCCTCGCGGTTAACAGTGTCAAAGGCATTTGTGAGGTCAAAGAAGGCCATTGTCAAGGGTTGGCGCTGTTCCCTGCATTTCTCTTGCAGTTGTTGCGCCGTGAAGATCATGTCCGTTATACCCTGTAGTGGACGGAATCCGCATTGTGACTCTGGGAGGAACTCTTCAGCCACAGGGAGAAGATGGTTGAGGAGGATTCTGGCGATGACTTTCCCAGTGGCCAACAAGAGGGAGATTCCTCTGTAGTTGCCGCAGTCAGACTTATCCCCTTTTTTAAAGATGGTCACAATTACAGCATCTCTGAGATCTCTTTCTCCTCCTTCCAGATGAGAGAGAGGAGGTCATGCATTCGTGCCAATAGGGCCTCTCCGAAATACTTTAGTGCCTCAGTGGGGATTCCATCTGCTCCTGATGACTTGTTGTTTTTGAGCTGACAGATGGCCTTTTCTACCTCGTCCACTACAGACCCAATCCACGTTCGGACTGGGGTCAAGCAGGGCTGCACCATCGCGCCAACCCTCTTCTCGATCTTCCTCGCTGCAGAACTCTATCTCACGCTCAACAAGCTCCCTACTGGAGTGGAACTAAACTATAGAACCAGTGGGAACCTGTTCAACCTTCGTCGCCTCCAGGCTAGATCCAAGACCGTTCCATCCTCTGTCATCGAACTACAGTATGCGGATTACGCTTGTGTCTGTGCACATTCAGAGGCTGAACTCCAAGCCATCGTCAACATCTTCACTGAAGCGTACGAAAGCATGGGCCTTAAATGAAACATCTGTAAGATAAGGGTCCTCCACCAACCTGACCCCGCCACACGGCACTGCCCCCCAAGTCATCAAAATCTACGGCATGGACTTGGACAACTTGGACCACTTTCCATACCTCGGGAGCCTTCTAGCAGCAAGGGTAGATATCCACAACGAGGTCCAACACCACCTCCAGTGCGCCTGAGGAAGAGAGTGTTCGAAGAACAGGCTCTCAAATCTGGCACCAAGCTTATGGTCTACAGGGCTGTAGTGATACCCGCCCTCCTGTATGGCTCAGAGACATGGACCAAATACAGTAGACACCTCAAATCGCTGGAGAAATACCGCCAATGATATCTCCGCAAGATCCTGCAAATCCCCTGGGATGATAGATGCACCAACATCAGTGTTCTCGATCAGGCCAACATCCCCAGCATCAAAACACTGACCACACTTGACCAGTTCTGTTGGGTGGGCCACATTGTTCGCATGCCTGACAGAAGACTCTCAAAGCAAGCGCTCTACTTGGAACACCTATGCTGCAAACGATCCCCAGGTGGGCAGAGGAAATGTCTCAAGGACACCCTCAAAGCCTCCTTGATAAAATGCAACATTCCCATCGACATCTGAGAGTTCCTGGCTAAAGACCGTCCTAAGTGGAGGAAGAGCATCCGGGAGGGTGCTGATCACCTCGAGTCTAGTCAGCGAGAGCATGCAGAAAACAAGTGCAGGCATAGGAAAGAGCGTGTGGCAAACCAGACTCCCCACCTACCCTTTCCTTCAATGACTGTCTGTCCCACCTGTGACAAAAGACTGTAATTCCCATATATTGGATGGCACAGTCACTTTGAGAGTGGAAGCAAGACTTCCTTGATTTCGAGGAACTGCCTATGTTGATTTATAGTGTCATGGGAGCTTTTGAAAGATTTAAGATTGTCTTTCTGTGATAGGAGGGAATCTTGTTGTGGAGTGAAAAGAGAGTAGTTTTGGTAATGGAGTAAATGTTGGGGGCGGGGTTGGGGGACGGGCATGAGCTGAGCTCGGCATCGTGAGATTCATTTAGCTTGAGGTGGCAGTCAAAGAAGCTGATGGAATCTAAGCCAGAAACATAGCAGTATTGACTGAAGCTGAAGTCGATGGCCTAAGTTTTGCTGACATTCAACTGAAGTAAGTTTTGGTTAATCCAGGTCTTGATATCATAGAAGCATTTTGAGTTTGACAGCAACTATTCTGTCAGTAGAAGAGGCAGCATGTTAGAGCTGGGTGTCATCAGCATACATGGGGAAACTATCCCCATACATCTGGATAATGTTACCAAATGTTGAATATAAATAATGAAGAGGAGGGGCCAAGGATGGACCTCTGGAGTATGCCAGAGATAACCATGTAGAGGAAGAGCAACTGTTGACAGCAAAATATTGCCTGTATTAAGTCAAAAAGAACCAGAAGTGTACCAAATCCTGTCGGTCGACTTCAGAGGAGATAAAGTGGAAGTAGTCTGTAGTATCAGAGGTGGCAGAGGTTACGAAAGATCAGGAAAGATAGTGAGCCATAGTTATAGACACAAAAGGTGTCATTTGAGATTTTGATCAGTGGGATCTTCGTACTTTGGTCAGATGGCAGCCAGGTTTGGAGGGACTTGAAAAAGGAGTGATGAAAGCATAGTTGCGAGACGATAATTAATTAGTAGGAGTAACTATGACTCTTTTTAAGGGACCAGTCACAGTGAGTCTGTCGTCTTTGGATACTGCTGAAATCATTGCAGAATGTTTCATTGGCTAAATGACTTGTGCAATAGTAATCTTCTAATTTATGGTACATGTTCTGGATTACAATCTGTGTAAATCATTCTCCCTGCTGACTGAAGAGTTCAGTACATTCCACGAAAAAAATGTAAATTTAAGATGTTTGTAACCACACCAAATGGTTGATAAGGCCTGGGTAAAAAAAATAAAATTCCCCAGCATGGTGCTTAGGGCAGCAGTCCTCATCACTAAGTTACTTAGCTGCCCACTTGTTAAGATACCCATTCTGAGATTTTGGATGGAAAAGGCATCCACTTTAACCCACAGTGGGGAGGTGGCTATTGTACTAAATTTAGAACAATACAATAACTCCCTTAAATCAGAAAGCTGTGACAGCATTATTGCAGGGACAAACAACAACTGTCAATTCTTTGAAGGTGTACATAGAAAGCATAGCTGTTGCCCTAAAAAGGAAAAAAAAACCTCCTTGGCCACAATAGCAATATAAATATCCAACAGATGGCTTTGGCTCTAAAATTGTGACAAAATAGGTTTGCCGTGTATAGGCAACATCTTAAAATGAAATGTGGTTTGCAGTTTCTTCTCCACCCAGTTCCTCAGAACAGGCATTTTAACAAGTGAGTAGCTAACTAGTTTAACAATAGGCAATGCTGTAATAAACAAAGGAGGCTATTAAGTGACAGCATGTTATTATGCAAGTTGTAAACCGACACCCATGGCAAGACCAATGGAAGCATTTCTCTGCCAAGCTTTTTTCTGACAGCGCTGGATTGGATCAACAATGACCTTGCTTTACGTGATAGAATAAGAGCTGGCAAAATAGAATGCAAAACGAATATGGCAAGGGCTAATTTGGTCTGATCCAAGGAGCAGATGGAGAGCATAAAGAAACATAAATGTGCTAATAGCTAACAAATTAGGTTCTTGGAGCAATAAGAAGGTATCTGATAAACAAAGAACAAGGCAGATCCAGTTACAGCCACTGAAACAAATAAAGATGTAGAACTCAAAGCCGGAAAAGTACTTCTGGAATTAACAAGAAAACAAACTAATGCAGATGTAGGGAGCTAATATACAACTAAGAAAGTAACTTAGCAACATGTAACTGACACCGACGATGAGGACCCATGGCGGCTCTAATGCGATTAAGAGTGTTAGGAGGCGAGAGTCTGAAATGAAATACTAAATTTAGGACAATGCAATAACTCCCTTAAATACAACTATCCAATGGAAAATATTAAAACCCTAAGAGGAGCATGCAGGATTAACTGCTTGGGTTTTGTCATGGCTATCAAATTAAATGGTTTTGAAAATATACACATCTCAGTTAATTGTCCAAATGGAAGAGCATAATACAGTTCTTGGGAAGTGAATTGATTAAACTTCCACAAAGACAAAATACTGTGGACCCTGGAAATCATAAATATATTTAGCAGGTCCGGCAGCATTTGTGGATCAAGAAACAGAGTTAATATTTCAGGCCTGGCTTGCTGTGTATTTCCAGCATCTTCTGTTTAAGCCTCCAGTTATGGATAGAAAGCATTTGTCAAGCTGAGAATTCAGACTCTTGAGGGATCTCTTTAGAAACCAGATGTTGTGCATCTTACAATGGCAAAGCAAAAATAGATGCCACGTTACAATGTGGAGGTATTTGTTAACTCCTATGTAGAGTCTTTTATATCAAACAGTAAAAATACAACTATCTAATGGAAAATATTAAAACCCTAAGAAGGAAGCATGCAGGATTAACTTCTTTGGTTTTATCATGGTTCTCAAATTAAATGGTTTTGAAAACAAATTGACTCATGTTCTTCAATACTGAACAATATAATTAATTGTTCTAACAAAAGGTCATTGACCTGAAACTTTAACTCTGTTTCTCTCGCCATAGATGCTGTCTGACTTGCTGAGTATTTCCAGCATTTTCTGTTTTTATTTCAGATTTCCAGCATCTGCAGTATTTTGCTTTAATATAATTAAAATGCGAGCCATGGCCCAAGTCATACAATGCTTTTAATATTGGACATTCTTCAATTGTTCATTGACCATTAATTAGGTGTCCCTTAATTGAATCTAACAACCTCCAGTCTTGACTTTCTGGATAAGCACTCTTTAAGCATTCTCTTGGGAGTGGAAGTTTGAGATTGGATGTTAGTTGAAGAGAGTGGAGGGGTTTAGGGTGGATTTCTTGAGGAAGGAATGAAGAAGGCGAGGGATAATGCTGGACAAGAGAGACAGGTTGATAATATCAGTAAGTATAGGAGTGAGAAGCACAATTGGATAGTTAAGAGCTCGGAGGGAAGGGCTCAAGAGAGCAGACGATGGGTTTCATGGATGAGATGGGTGGGCTTGGGGGAGGATAGAGGAGAAACTGCAAATAGGAAGGTGAGGACAAAGATGGAGAGCAGAAAGGGAAGCTGGCAATTTGGTGGAGTGTGAGATATTAGAGCAGTGGCTGCTAGATAAATGGCCTCAATTTGGATGCAAATAAGCCTGAGTTCCTCACATTTTGAGTTTGGAGTGAGCATGTGTGGTGTGGGGGAGGGGGAGATGGTAACATTTGAAGATGCAGTTTGTGGTGGAGAAGAGGAGTTTGACATTATTTCTGCTCACCAAGAAGATCTTGGAAAAGTCGTTTTGGCAAGGGAGTGGGGACAATGATGCAACTGGAGATGGTCCAACCAGATCTGGTGATAGAAAGAGAGGCAGGATGAATGGCAACAGGTAGTTATATAGGAGGCGTTGTGGGCATGTGGGATGTGGGGAGATGAGGGTATCAAAGCTGGAGGTGAGACAGTAATTGAGAAGATTGACTGAGGTATTAATATTATTGCAGGTGACAGGCTAGGGTGGGAGAGTTCAGAATTAGAGAGTCACATTCCCAAGAATTGTAATCTGTTAAATTGCACTTGTACTTGGATGAAATGTTAAGTCATTGATTAAATAAAATACAGTAGATTTAACGTTATAGTAAGTGGTTAGTTATCAGGAGAAACTAGCAAAGTGGGGATCGAAGAGAGGTTTTCAAGTTGAGACATATTGATGAAGTAAACAGAGCAAAACTGGTCGGTGAATGAGTAGGGCATGAATTTAATTTTATCACCAAAAGAACTAAAGGAGAGGTTAGAAGAATTTGTTTAGGTAGAGGATTGTCAGGACATGGGATTCTATACCAGAAACAGGATGGAAGCAGAATCCATAATGACATGAAATATTTGAAACAGAAAATAAATTAAAAGAGCATGGGGAAAGTGATTAAGAGAACCAGCATGGGCGATATTTGGCTGCATGGTTGATTTCTGTGCTATAAAATTCTTTGATTCTATGGTTTGTGTTCGATATTTTATAACAATGATAACCAGTGCCTTGGATAAATTGGCATGGTAATATCCACACTCCACTGCATTGAATCAGTCACCAGATACAAAAAGATTGTTCCTAAATTCTAGAATAATAGCATCAACCATGGCATAAATTGTGGCAGGCTCTAAAGCCATTAATACTGTACATGTAAACCAATCTGACAAATCTGCCAGAGACTGATAATACTTGGAAATATGGAACTGTGGCAGCCAGCTCCAGTGTTTTATAACCATTTTATCGAGTGTTGTAGAGCCCCCATGTTGACCAAACCATGTCCCCAGCATTCTGAAATCATTGGCATCTCACATTTGTCACACAGTTCAAACTTGGAGGCAGAATCTTCCCTTAATCCTTTTTAGTTTTACACCACAAGAGCATCTCTGACTGGGAAATGATTCTGAAAGAGAAAAACATATTAATTAAGCAACCGAAGACATTCAACAATATGTTTCTTCAATGTATTTGCCACATGATAGGATGGATTAGATATTGAATAATTAAAAAAATATAATTGCTTTAACATTCCTAACTATGGTTATTCAAAATTCATGATCAAAATTTCCAGTCAACGTATTATACACTCATCATTCATGTTGAAGAATGACTGTGTAGAAAAATGGAATCATTTTGTAGAATCAAGTGTGATAGCAAGCCAAGAAAAGCCAAATCTGTTTGAATGTGGCTTATTTGATTGTGCCAGACTGAACCCACTTTGATGCCCTATTTATACTGCAGAACATTCTGTAATATGCCAGAGATTCTAGTGCTGTGGAATTTTTAGCATTACTGTAATAAACATATTGCACAGCATTGGTGGCAACAGGGAAACAACTGCACATGGACTATTGGTGATGGCTGATGAATATTTCAGAGGTCTGCCTGTGGCTAGAAAAAAGAGGGGCCAGGCAACAAGTACTAGTCATTCATATTTGTTGCAGCTGGCATTGTTGACTCCAGAGGAGTCTTGGAAAACCACCTGCGAAGGTGGCTCTCTGCTCCTCCGGTGGCAGCTGTGCTGTTTGCTTTGTAATGTAGCACTGCTGCAGTCAGAGCTAGCTCCCATCGTACGCAGCACTAAAATGTATAAAGGGCGTATTTATCAGGCTGTATTCATTTCTTTTTGTTCCTCAATTAATCAAAATTTATAACAGCTTTTAAAAATTGACTATACTCAGAGAGACCATTTTTACTGTTTGGTAAATACTGTCTGGTAAATGTTACAGGAGTAATTATGGAGTTAATTAATTTTTGTTAAACACATAAAAAACACAACTACAATACAGTTACAAGACCTATAAAATCTAAAAATAAATAACTGCTAATTCTCGCTACTTCTAAAACCAACAGGGGCCGGTTTTCACTTCTGGTGGAGGTAGAAAACTGGCAGGAATGGATCGCTTGCCTGTTATACACACTGCACGATTTTCCTTTCCATTGACTTCATCTGCAACTCACTGCCCAGGGTGAAAATCGGTCCCACTATGTCTTGATGTAATGTCCTTTTAGTGTAAAAGTGATGAAAAGCATAAGGGAAATATGATTTCTCCCAAATAATCTTTTTTATATTAGAAAATTATATTCTTACTCATTATTCTTCTATATTTTTCTCTTTAAAACAGAAGGGGTTCCATCTCTGCTCAAGTAATGTCAGTTATGAGAAGTATCCCACTGCATTCTGGAATGGTGCCATTGCAAACAAGATTTCAAATCAGCTTGAGAGCAGTCCAGAGCCATCCAACCCTAGGAACCACACTACAAACTGGGAGGTTTGTATCTTCATAAAGGACATTCGTGGGCCTGGGTAAAGGGTGCTCCACTCTGCACTGTGAGATACTTGACTTTGGGTGCTTAGCAACAGGTGCCAAAAGTGAGAAGGTATTCTGTTCCCCAGAACTGACAAATTGCACCTTGATAAGCACAGAATTCATCAGCACAAGACAACATTATCCTAGAGTAAACTAAGTTTCAATCAAATTAATACATTTCAAAGAAAGTATACAGGTTCCAAAAATAAATGCAATTTCTGCTGTATTTTTTTATTAAAAAGATCATTGAACTCACAGTTTTCTTCTGTCTTGTTTGTTCTTTCCGCTCATGAGCATTCTCCATTTTCTGGCAGTAAACCCTTGCTGCCAGTTCTTCTGGCCTAAGCCTCTGCAAGTGCATTTCAGTGTATGGAGGCAGTGTCTCTTCCTCTTCTGTCCTGTAGCTTGGAGATTTCCCATAATAATGGTCATTCCCTCGTTTGATGCTGGTTTTGGAAGGGGTTTCACTGCTGTAGCTTTCATTGTAAGATCTGCATTTGGCTTTTCTCTCCAGAATACTGTTCATGAAAGCATCATCATATGCTCTGCCACCATCCTTTGTGCACCTTAGTGGATATTCTTCCTGCCTATCTCTCTTCCTTTGACTATTATAAACTTGTCCCTGGTCAGTATCATACAGTTCATTCCTGCTTCTACTCCTTTTGTTGTAATAATCATCCAAAGAGCTGTCTTGATAGTGGTACCGGTCTCTGAGTGCTCTGTAATACTCTCCTCTGCCAGCATCTTTTCTCTCCCACCGTTCTGGCTCCAGGGAATTACCCCTCCTCCCCCTGTAATGGTAGGATTCAGCAAATTCTTCAAGTTCATCCAGTGACCTTGTTTGTTCCTTGTCGTGGAATTCAATCCTTTGTCTTTCACAAGATCGAGACCGTGACCTAGAGAACAATAAAAATTAAATATTCTTAGTGGCTTTCTACTGAAGTACAAAACAAGCTAAATCCTGCTATATGATGTACCCATTGCTACTAAAGTTCATTTACTTTCATGGAATATGTATATAGCAAAAACTTATTCTGACATAAAGCTTTACAAAACAGCATGCACATATTAGTTCACACTTCAGTTCTGCCTTGGTTTTGAAGCGTCTGAAAATCGGTACTCTGAAGTCAAAGTTGAAAATCACAGAATAAAAATTAAAATGCTTGTAGCATCCGTAACTGAAACCACTTATATGGAGAAGTTGCACCTGTGCTCAGGAGTGTGTGTAAGAACCATCAACATTTTGACTAGAAATTGCATCAACACAACCACTACTAGATCGCTACTCTCCTTCAGAGAAACCATTTTTCATTCGATCTGCATGTCCTGTTCCCCATTAAAGATAAAACTAGTGGCCCGGGATTTGCGGTCAGCTGTTTGCTGATGGCCCCCCGAGGAAAGCTACCCACAGAGAGCTTACGATCCCTGTGGCGAGAAGCTTGCATTTTTCGACGCATAAGTGCTTTCAGTGCAGTATAGTGGGGATCCCCAGCGAGATCTGCTGTGACGCCAACAAGCTGTCTAAGCAGCCAATCACATTCCAGAATTCTCACCCACAGGGAAGCAGGAAATGAGAACCTGCTTTTATCCTGATTTTTTAAAAATGTTATAGAGTGCAAAAAATAGATTGGGCTCCCACATGGGGATAAGGTAGAACCTGAAATATCATGAACATTTTTTAAAGTTTCTTAAAATTTGTAAATTTTATCATAATGGAGAAATTTGACACTCCATAAAATTAAAATTTGTTTTTCAGGTCCATAATGTTTGTTTAGCAGTCAATATGCTATTAAAAGCCCAGTTACACCTAATGCAACAAAGCTTAACATTTAATGTAGTAATTTAACAGTAATATTAACTTGGAAAAATCCAAGGTTTCGTCAGTTTCACTGCTTACACTGATTGCCGGCTATGGGGGGGGGGGGGGGGCACAACGCAGCCAGTGTCGGAACAGTGAATGACTGACCGCAACTTCAGGATTTCCGAGTTTAGATGGGTTTGTGCTACTTCCTAAAGTTGCGGTCAGTTTCAAAAGGGTTAATAAAACAGCGAACACTGTTAGTGCGCCGTGCCAATTGGGCATTCTGTGGGGAGAGGGTGAACAGCCAGAGGTCGTGGTCCATATCAGTACCAATGGCATAGGTAGAAAGAGGGATGAAGTCCTGCAGGCAGAGTTTAGGGAGCTAGGAAAGAGATGAAAAAGCAGGACCTCAAAGGTAGTAATCTCCGGATTACTCCCGGTGCCACAAGCTAGTGAGTACAGAAATATAAGGATAGAGCAGATGAATGCGTGGCTGGAGAGATGGTGCAGGTGGGAGGGCTTTAGATTCCTGAGGCATTGGGACCGCTTCTGGGAGAGGTGGGACCTGTACAAGCCTGATGGGTTGCACCTCAACAGAGCCGGGACCAATATCCTCGCGGGGGGGCATTGCTAGTGTTGTTGGGGAGGGTTTAAACTAGCTTGACGGGGGATGGGAACCTGAGAATAGATTCAGTAGGGAGGGGAGTAAAGCTGGAATTAGAAAGCAAAAATGTAGAAAGTGAGTTTGAAGGACAGAGGAAACAAGCAGGAGAAAAGGGTAAAAAAACAAATTTAAAAGCTCTTTGTCTAAATGCACGTAGCATTCATAACGAAATCGATGAGTTGACGGCACAAATAGATACAAATGGGTATGATCTGATAGCCATTACAGAGACGTGGGAGGTGACCAGGACTGGGAATTAAATATTCAGGGGTATTTGACAATTCGGAAGGACAGACAGAAAGGAAAAGGTGTTGTGGCACTGTTAATAAAGGATGGGATCAGTGAGTTAGTGAGAAATGATATTGGCTCAGAGGATCAAGATGTTGAAACAGTTTGGGTGGAGATAAGGAATAATAAAAGGAAAAAGTCGCTGGTGAGCGTAATCTATAGGCCCCCTAACAGTAGCTACACTGTTGGATGGAGTATAAATCAAGAAATAATGGAGGCTTGTAATAAAGGAACGGCAATAATCATAGGTGATTTTAACCTTCATATTGATTAGACAAAGCAAATTGGCCAGGGTAGCCTTGAGGAGGAGTTCATAGAATGTATCTGGGATTGTTTCCTTGAACAGTACATTATGGAACTAACCAGGGAGCAGGCTATCTTAGATCTAGCACTGTGTAATGAGGCAGGATTAATAAATGATCTCGTAGTAAAAGATCCTCTAGCAATGAGTGACCATAATATGGTTGAATTTCAAATTCAGTGGGAGAGTAAGAAAGTTGGTTCTCAAACCAGGGTCCTAAGCTTAAATAAAGGAGACTACAAAGGTATGAGGGCAGAGTTTGCTAAAGTGGACTGTGAAAATAGACTAAAAAGTGGGATGGTTGATGAGCAGTGGCAGACATTTAAGGAGCTATTTCATAAATCGCAACAAAAATATATCCCAATGAGAAGGAAAGACTGTAAGAGAAGGGATAACCATCTGTGGCTAACTAAGGAAATAAGGGAGGGTATCAAATTGAAACAAAGGCATACAATGTGGCCAAGACTAGTAGGAGGCAAGAAGATTGGGAAATTTTTAAAAGCCAGCAGAGAACGACTAAAAAATTATTGAGAGAGGGAAGATAGATTATGAAAGTAAACTAGCACGAAATATAAAAACAGATAATACGAGTTTTTACAGGTGCATAAAAAGGAAAAGATTGGCTAAAGTAAATGTTGGTCCCCTGAAGGATGAGACTGGGGAATTAATAATGGAGAACAGGGAAATGGCAGAGACGTTGAACAAATATTTTGTATCGGTATTCGCAGAAGACACTAAAAACATCCCAATAGTGGATAATCAAGGGGCTAGAGGTAGGGAGGAACTTAATACAATCACTATCACTAATGAAGTAGTACTAGGTAAAATAATGGGACTAAAGGCGGACAAGTCCCCTGAACCTGATGCCTTATATCCTACGGTCTTAAGAGAAGTGGCTGCAGAAATAGTGGATGCATTGGTTGTAATCTACCAAAATTGCCTGGATTCTGGGGCGGTCCCAGCAGTTTGGAAAACCGCAAATGTAACGCCCCTATTTAAAAAAGGAGGCAGACAAAAATCAGGAAACTATAGACCAGTTAGCCTAACATCTGTGGTTGGGAAAATGCTGGAGTCCATTATTAAGCAAGCAGTAGCGGGACATTTGGAAAAGCGTGATCCAATTAAGCAGATTTAGCATGGTTTTATGAAAGGGAAATCATGGTTGACAAATTTGCTGGAGTTCTTTGAGGATGTAATGAGCAGGGTGGATAAGGGGAACCAGTGTATTTGGTGTATTTGGATTTCCATGAGGCATTCGATAAGATGCCACATAAAAGGTTACTTCACAAGACAAAAGCTCACGGGGTTGGGGGTAATATATTAGCATGGATAGAGGATTGGCTAACTAACAGAAAACAGAGAGTCGGGATAAATGGGTCATTTTCCAGTTGGCAAACAATGACTAGTGGGGTGCTGCAGGTATCGGTGCTGTGTCCTCAACTATTTACAATCTGTATTAATGACTTAGATGAAGGAACCGAGTGTAATGTAGCCAAGTTTGCTGATGATACAAAGATGGGTGGGCGAGCAAATTGTGAGGAGAACACAAAAAATCTGCAAAGGGATATAGATAGACTAAGTGAGTGGGCAAAAATTTGGCAGATGGAGTGTAATGTGGGAAAAGATGAGGTTATCCACTTTGACAGAAAAATAGAAAAGCAAATTATAATTTAAATGGAGAAAAATTGCAAAGTTCTGCAGTACAGAGGGGCCTGGGGGTCCTTGTGCATGAAACACAAAAAGCGAGTATGTAGATTCAGCAAGTAATCAGGAAGGCAAATGAAATGTTGGCCTTTATTGCAAGGGGGATAAAGTATAAAAGCAGAGAAGTCCTGCTACAACTGTACAGGTATTGGTGAGGCCACACCTGGAGTGCTGCATACAGTTTTGGTCTCCGTATTTAAGGAAGGATATACTTCCATTGGAGGCTGTTCAGAGAAGGTTCACTAGGTTGATCCCGGAGATGAGGGGGTTTGACTTATGAAGATAGGTTGAGTAGGTTGAGCTATACACATTAGAGTTCAGAAGAATGAGGTGATCTTATTAAAACTTATAAGATAATGAAGGGGCTCGACAAGGTGGATGCAGAGAGGATATTTCCACTCATAGGGGAAACTAAAACTAGGGGACATAAAATAAGAGGCCGCCCATTTAAAACTGAGATGAGGAGAAATTTCTTCTCTCAGAGGGTTGTAAATCTATGGAATTCTCTGCCCCAGAGAGCTGTGGAGGCTGGGTTATTGAATATATTTAAGGCGGAGATAGACAGATTTTTGAGTGACAAGGGAGTAAAGGGTTATGGGGAGCGGGCAGGGAAGTGGAGCTGAGTCCATGATCAGGTCAGCCATGATCTTAATGAATGGCAGAGCAGGTTCGAAGTGCCAAATGGCTTATTCCTGCTCCTATTTCTTATGTTCTTTTGTTCTTATTACCCATTGCAAATTCCAGCCCAATGCTTTTGAAACAGCTAGTACACATATTCTGTCTTTGTCAGCAGGAATACAACTTTTTTCTACATATATAGAGCTCAATTTTCCACAATGCCGTTTTTTTTTGAATTGCAAGAGTTACGGCCATTTTTTATGGCCCCGACTACTCCAAACAAATAACTTGCAAGTTTCCCCGTTCAATTTTTTGAAATTGGCACTGCGCAGCCTGTCTGTCCTTTAGCTTTGAGGGGTGGAGCCTAATGTCAGTGCCAAAAAAATGATGCTTCCCCTTCTGCGCACGCGCAAAAAAAAAATAGGACGTTTTTTACGTGAGTGCTATGGGCGCGCATATCCATTACAGCTCCCAGTCTGCATTCGGCCATTTTTAAAGAGCTAGTTGTGTGTGAGAACTTTAATTTTCAATGGAAAAATCGGAGCTGCAATACAATATGCAACGTGGCTTAAGGACCAAGAATTTCTCACAGGATGAAGTGGAGGCACTAGTCACTGTAATTGAGGACAGATGGCATGAGCTGGACACCCGCCATGAGCTGGACACCCGCAGAGGTCACATAAAAGTTTCACCAAAAGAAATGAAGAAACACTAGAACCAACTTGCAGAAGATTACTGTGCAATGGTGACCACCCCAAGGTCTGGAGGCCAGTGCAAAAATAAGTGGCAGAACCTTGGTCAAGTAAGCCTCCTTGATAAGATGCAACATCCCCACCGACACCTGGGCGTCCTTGGCCAAAGACCGCCCTAACTGGAGGACGCACATACGGGAGGGCGCTGAGCACCTCGTGTCTCGTCGCCGAGAGCATGCAGAAAACAAGCGCAGGCAACAGGAGGAGCGTGCGGCAAACCAGACTCCCCACCCACTCTTTCCTTCAATGATTATCTGTCCCACCCGTGACAGAGACTGTAATTACCGTATTGGACTGTTCAGTCACCTTAGAACTAATTTTTAGGGTGGAAGCAAGTCTTCCTCGATTTCGAGGCACTGCATATGATGATGAGTTTGTGAATTTATAATGGGGAACAAAGAAATGGCAGACCAATTGAACAAATACTTTGGTTCTGTCTTCACGAAGGAAGACACAAATAACCTTTCAATTGTACTAGGGGACAGTAGGTCTAGTGAGAAGGAGGAACTGAAGGATATCCTTATTAGGCGGGCAATTGTGTTAGGGAAATTGATGGGATTGAAGGCCGATAAATCCCCGGGGCCTGATCGTCTGCATCCCAGAGTACTTAAGGAAGTGGCCCTAGAAATAGTGGGTGGTCTTAGAATAAGGTGGAGGAGAGTTGAGTGCAGCCTTTCTTTGTTGTTGTTATTACTTTGTTGTTGCTGTTGTTGTTGTTATTACTTTGTTGTTGCTGTTGTAACTGTTTTCAAATTAAAAGTTTTTTGTAAGTTTTGTAAATTTACAAGTTTAAAAGTTCCTAAGTGATCTTAAAGTTTGTAAGTGATCTTAAAGTTTGTAAATGATCTTAAAGTTTGTAAGTGATCTTAAAGTTTGTAAATGATCTTAAAGTTTGTAAGTGATCTTAACGGAAAACTTTAAAGTTTGATACAAGAATATTTTTATTAAAGTTAAGCACAAACAAGTGTTAAACTTTTGAATAAAATATATCTTAAATTATAACTGAATCATTTCCATTATTTGTTCCATTATTAACACAACATTACGGAACAGGTCCAAACAGTAAACATGGTCCATTTGGAATAGTTGCCGCTGAACCTTCAGGCAGCAAAGTGTTCACAGATGAACTGCTAGTGCAAGACTCGAGCAATCGTTAAAGGGGCACGACGGCCCACCCTCCTCCACCGTCGTGCTCCGGGTTCAGGTGGTTGCATGGCTTCCTCATCCTCTTCCTCTTCCTCCTCCTTATCTACATCTTCCTCCTCATCATCAGCCACTCTCATCTCAGGTGGGTCTTCTACTACCAGCTGCTGCTGCTGCTGCATGATGGCTAAGTTATGTACCATGTAGCACACAACAGTAAACTGACCGATAATTTCAGGGGAGTATTGGAAGTAGCCTCCGGAATGATCCAGGCATCGGAAACGCTGTTTCAAGATGCCAATGGTCCTCTTGATTATGCTGTGTGTTGCAATGTGCGACATGTTATATTCCCGGTCAGCTTCCGTCCGGGTTAGGCGTAGGGGCATCATGAGCCAAGTGGCGAGGCCGTACCCTTTGTCTCCCAGCAGCCAGTTCTGTCCTTCTGGCTGCTGCTGAAACATGGCAGATGTAGTGCTCTCATGTAGGATGAACGCATCATGGGTGCTCCCAGGGTATCTTGCATCAATTGACATGATGCAATGCATGTCATCACAGAGGAGCTGCACATTCACGAGGAGGAAGCCTTTTCTGTTCCTGTACATCTCGGAATCCTCCAAAAGGTGCTCGCAAGGCAATGTAGATACAATCAATGCAGCCCTGTACCTTTGGGAAGCCAGCAATCCTGGAGAAACCCACAGACCTATCATGCATTGCCTGGGCGGTCTTGAGGAACTTTATGTCATCATTCCTCCGGGCATATAGTGCAGCAGTCACCTGCCGAATGCAGATATGTGTTGTATGTTGAGAAATGGTGCATACATCCACAGTTGTGGCCTGGAATGATCCAGATGCATAGAATGAAAGTGCAGCTATTACCTTCACTTCAACTTACAAAGCAGTCCTCCTGATGCTTCTCGGTTGCAGGTCTGCTTTTACTAACTCACAGATCTCAGTTACAACTTTGTTGTAGAAACGCAGTTTTCTCACACAATCTGCATCACTCAAGTGCAGGTATGAATGCCTGTCTCGATATACCCGACATGGTTAAGGCCTCCTGCCCATCATCCTCCTTGCTCTGAGATTCCTCATGTGATGATGTCGAATCAATTGTTTCTTCCGCAGCACCATCAGGCAGAAGGCTTGTATGAGGTATGGCATTGTCAATATTGCCCCCATAATTAAATTGTAGCTTTGCAGAAGTTAAAAACAGTAGGACAAGGAGTTAAAGCTTCCTTTTTCTCTCACTCTCCCCAAGGTCGACGCCCTAGTATGGACCACACCCTGGTCTACACATGCGCAATAGGCTTGCTTAGAACGGGAAGCTAGGCATTCAATGAGGACATTTATGGCAATGAAGTCGAATGCAATTCTTTAATTTAGATTTTTTTCAAAGTACCATCCCACCACTGACCGAATGTCTCCTCACTGGGCTCGAGGGTTGGCCGGCAGAATCGCTCCCTCACCCGGACACAGGGGCTCGACATCCACCCACCCTCCTCCTCACCCGCCCCCGCACTTCTTTTGAAGCTGCTGCATAGTGTAAAGCTTCTCATCCCATCAGTTCAGCATTCACCCCCCGGGCTTCTTTTGAAGCCGAGCCTGTGTCCAGGTGAAAGAGTAATTCTGCCGGACAACACTCTGACCCTCGAACCCGGTGAGGAGATGTTTGGTGGTGATGTGGCACTTGGAAAAAATTCCAAAATTAAAGAATTGCATTAGACTTCCATTTTGAGTTTGAAAACTCCCGCCAAAACTTCGCATAACAACAATGGCGTCTTTCTGCGCCGATTTTTTAATGTGTGCTGTTTTTTCTTAATTGCCCAGAAGGTTTTTTGGGAGTGGTCACATACGTAAAAATGTAAGTTGGCCAAACTTGTATAAATCTGAAAAACTGGCACAGACATCAGGTTATGCCCCCTATGATGCAAAATAATACTAATTTAAAAAATTCGTAACTGAGTTACACTGGCGCAGAAACTTTTGGGGAAACTTGTATATTTTAACTTAGGCCAAAAAAAGTGGCACGTGCCAAAAAAACGGCACAGATAACCGGAAAATTGAGCCCTAGTCTTGGATATATCATGGGTATTGGCAAATTGCTTTCTGTCATGGTGGGATTAAAATTCAGATTCACTCACAGTGGGCTCGATTTTTCCTACCGGGTCGAGAGAGGCACAGGCGATTTCTGGGGTGGGCTGTGACCCCACTCCGAGCTCCATGTCAGCTTCCCCCATGACTTTCCCCTGATTGGGCTGCGAGATTCCCGGCCAATTAAAAGGAAGCGGGTCTGATGACGTTATTTGATAATGTGTCATCAGCTGGTTTCCTTAAAGAGACCATGGCCACATTGATTTTGACAGTTGTCTTGTCAGTGTTCTACAGCTTTGAGGTTTTTCAAACACTGACAAGCACTGCACAAAGGTGCATGGTTGCATCCAGTCTCTCCCATGACTCTCTCCATATGCTATGGCAGGGAGGTCCTCCTCAATTCCAATTGGCGGAGGAGATCTTCCCAGGACACCAACACAGCCTGGTTGCATCTCGTACAGGAGGGCATGAGCAGGGAGGTCATCAGGAGGATCTGGGTGCAGTGCCGCAAATGTTTCAATGATCTCAGTAGATCACAAAACGATACTGGAAAGCACACTCAGCCTCATCCTGCTGTGCCACTCATCACATCCCCATCACTATGCCATCCCTACCCTACCCCTGCACATCCTTACTCACACCAACATACCTTGCACCTTCACCTATCCATATCTCTCTATCTACATTATCACAACCTCATCTCACTAGCCACCCCTCACACTCACTCTCATCCTTGTCCAATCATACCAACTAACAACACACAAGGGTCGGCACCTGTGCGTTTTAGGCAATGTTTATGTAGATGCGTTGTCAAACATTGAAATCTTTATTTTCAACACTTTGCCTTCTTGGACAGATCTGTGTGCACCTTTGGAAGTGGCTTAGTGAGTTACAGTGAATGGTGAGACATAACGGTTACCCCCCCCCCCCCCCAGCCAATGGCGATAAGTGTGAAAGGAATGGCTTGGGCATTAAAGGGATGCTTTATGGTATTGGTGTGGGGTGGTGCCAAATTGGCACATCATGTGGCAGTCAGGGTGTACAGCGTCAACTGAAGTAAATGTGGCCATGGTGAGGCCATCCCTGGCATCCCGGGCAGCAATGTGGTTGGGTGCTGAGACCCTGTGTACTGTGCAGCATCAGGTGATTGCGAAGAAGGTTGGTGCTAGTTTTGGTGATGCTGGTGTGCCTGGTGATGTTGGTGTTGGGGCTGATCGTGGTGGGATTCTGAGGACAAAGGTGAGATTTTTTCAAGGGCACTGATGCTGATGGAATAAATGGCAGGTGAAGTTGAGATGATAGAAGCACACTGTCACTGGTGATAGAGGTTCCTCCAAGGAGGTGACGCTGGATAGAGAGTTCACTCCAAACACTTCAAACCTCCATAAAGCTGAAAAAAGTATTCCAAATCCTGAAGAAAATGGAACAGCTATGAAATTGTGGCTTTTATACCACTTTTGAGGCTTTCAACTATTCACAGCAATGGAGAGTCATTGAGAACCCAACATACTTACCTGACGTGATCTCCGGGAACCTCGTAAAAAAAGCTGGAAAAATCGTGAGTACCTGGTAAAATGCTTTTTAAATACAGTTAAACAAGCTGTCAACAATTTTAATTGGCTCCCCTGCCGTTTGGTGTCAGGTCTGTGAACTGCAAGCAGACCCGGAACTTGGGAAACTGACATGGAGGTGGGCTGAAAGTGGACTTCCACCCTGCTATCAATCACTGTGATTTCAACAGCTGACCCGCCTCCAAACTCGCACTCGCAGCGCCAGTTTCGGCCAGAAGGTGGAGCAGGTTATTCTGATGTTCAAAGCCCCAGAATATAGACATCATAGGCCAATTTTAACTCAGCCCGCACAGTAGAAATGAGGTTGCAGCGGCCCTAAAATAGCTATGCTGCTTTTACTGCCCTCTTCCTGCTCAGATCTGGCCTGCCACTATTTTTCCCTGAGAGTTCTGCTGGGCAGCCCAGACACCCACCTGAATCAGGCAGGATCCTCATTACTGCATGCTAACTGGGTCCTGTTTTGCCTCCGTTATGAGGTCATATACGGGAAAGCCCTTATGGCAAGGGCTCTGTGTCAGAAGGATGGAAAGGAAAAGATTTCCCTGCCTGAAACTGTTAAAAGGCAGTTTGCAGAATCCCTTCTTAGCAACACATATAATTGCTTCATTCAAAGGTGGTGGGAGTCCACTGTAACTTTGGCAGAAGATCTGTGGAAATCTCAGAGGCAGCAAAACACTTTTTATGCTGTTTTTCCGAGGTTTATTGAGTGTTTCCGTCGAAGTTACAGTGAATGAACAGGAGCATCCCTAATGTTTCAGATACAGTTTATGGACATTATGCCTGTGATCTCAACCACTGCCAGGTTTCACAAGTCATGTTGGTAACTGACCTCTCTTTTATACAAGCTTAACTTAAAGTCAGGTGCAACTTTGCTGTAAATGGTGGAATTTCTGGATGCCTCCGACCTGAAAAAAATCTACGAACTTACCTGGTGGTCCAGGAGGTTCGGCGACTTGCGGTCCTGGGCCTCTACTTGCAGGCCTGTGTAGAGGCCCAGGTATTTCTGGGCGCAGGTGTTTCACAAGCATCCCTGGGATCATATGGGCCTGCCCAACCAATCAAAGTAGGGGTATTTCTGTTCATACTTTATGGTGAGTTCCGTATTTACAGAATCACCACAAGTATGAATGGGAATACCCCCAAAAATACACAAACACTTAAAATAAATTTTTTAAATCACATATTTAAAATGAATCAAAATGTAATTTAATTAATTATTTAAAACAACAATTAAAATAATTTTTTTTTACATATTTAAAAGGTCTACAAATATAATCTTACCTTATTTCACAGGTTTTTAAATGTTTAAATTATAGAATTAAAACAACATTTCTGTCCTTTAAAAGTCTTACGCTAATAAAAGCAGGCGTAAGAATTTCACGGGCATTCGCTGGGCAGAAGTTGCGCAAATAGACCAACTCTCCAGCAGAGAATGCCCATTCTGTCAGATTCGTAGGATTTGTCAGGAGGATTCTTGACAGATCGCAAGTTCCGGGTTTCGGTGCATGCACAGTGGATGCCTAAATCCGGAACCTGTGGGGCCCCTACGGGCGCACGCGCACCTCGTTCGTGCCTGTAGGGGCCACAAATGCAGCCCCATAGTTTCTCCACCACCAACTACATCCTAGACAGCAATGTCAATTTTGTTTTTAGAGGATGGAATAAAAAGGTCAGGAGGGAGTTATGACCTCTGAGAATATGGATGACCAACAGTGCACCTGCGAGGCTGCACAGGTTATTGTAAAGAAAACTATTCAGAGGAGTATTTATATAAATGCTATCTGAGATTTTATTTTTAACAACTGAACATTTCTTTTACTGTACCTGCTACTGCAGCGTTCACTGTCTCTCTTTTCTCTGCATTTGAAATGTCCTGATCCTCTTCCCAACTGAGCCCTGAGTGCTGAACCATCATCCTGGTCAGTGATTATGGGGAGCGCTTGTTTTCGAGCCTGACAGAAGGTCTGGCGGTAATCAGTGTCCTGGTCATGCAATGAACTTAGCTCTGACATGTTGCTGGCTGTATAACACAAAAAGTTTAAAACATTTATTTATATTCTTTTTCAATGTTTTCCTGACCGCTTACATTACAAACTAGTACCAGACAAAAGCAACCCAGAATTCTTCCAAAACTGGTTTACAATGCAAATCACAGCTGCTGATTTGCATATGAAAAGGGAAAGAGACGTTGAACTCAATTAAAAACAGAAAATGCAGGAAACACTCATTTCCCACCGAGATGTTCTCTGACTAAACCCTGTGATGGCATCAGCATCTTGCACAATGTCAGTCTGCTGCTTGTGGAGCACCCAGCCAGGTTGAGTAGGTCGGGCCTATACACATTGGAGTTCAGAATAATGAGAGGTGATCTTATCGAAACATAAGATAATGAGGGGGCTCAACAAGGTGGATGCAAAGAGGATATTTCCACTCATGGGGGTCACTAAAACTAGGGGACATAGTCTCAGAATAAGGGGCCGCTCATTTAAAACTAAGATGAGGAGGAATTTCTTGTAAATCTAAGGAATTCTCTGCCCCAGAGAGCTGTGGAGGCTGGGTCATTGAATATATTTAAGGCAGAGATAGATTTTTGAGCGATAAGGGAGTGAAGGATTATGGGGAGCGGGCAGGGAAGTGGAGCTGAGTCCATGATCAGATCAGCCATGATCTTATTGAATGGTGGAGCAGGCTTGAGGGGCCAAGTGGCCTACTCCTGCTCTTACTGTTTATGTTCTTATGTTCATTTAGTACTAGATTATTGTTCACGGCCTGAATCTTGGAGTTAATAGGCTTTGGAATACTTAAAAGGCTATTGTCCCCTTTGGAAATTAACAATTGCATCAGATATTTCTAAAAGCATTTGTGTTTGTACCGTAAAGTCTAAAAAAAAAATCACATCACAATAGTTTGAGCTGTAGCACACAGTGTACACTTTCACAAAAATGAAATTGGCAACTGTCGAATCATATTTTTCAGAGCAAGACATTACCTGGGGTTGGGGGTAATATATTAGCATGGATAGAGGATTGGCTAACTAACAGAAAACAGAGAGTCCGGATAAATGGGTCATTTTCCGGTTGGCATAAAGTGACTAGTGGGGTGTTGCAGGGATCGGCGCTGGGTCCTCAACTATTTACAATCTATATTAATGACTTGGATGAAGGGACTGAATGTAATGTAGCCAAGTTTGCTGATGATACAAAGTCCTGCTCCAACTGTACAGGGTATTGGTGAGGCCATGCCTAGAGCACTGCGTATAGTTTTGGTCTCAGTATTTAAGGAAGGATATACTTGCATTGGAGGCTGCTCAGAGAAGGTTCACTAGGTTGATTCCGGAGATGAGGGGTTTGACTTATGAAGACAGGTTGAGTAGGTTGGGCCTATACACATTAGAGTTCAGAAGAATAAGAGGTGATCTTATCGAAACATATGAGGGGGCTTGACAAGGTGGATGCAAAGAGGATATTTCCACTCATAGGAGAAACTAAAACTAGGGGGCACAGAATAAAGGGCCGCCCATTTAAAACTGAGATGAGGATGAATTTCTTCTCTCAGAGGGTTGTAAATCTATGGAATTCTCTGCCCCAGAGAGCTGTGAAGGCTGGGTCATTGAATATATTTAAGGCAGATATAGATTTTTGAGCGATAAAGGGTTATGGGGAGTGGGAAGGGAAGTGGAGCTGAGTCCATGGCTCGAGGGGCCAGGCAGCCTACTCCTGCTCCTATTTCTTATGTTCTTATTTCTACATTTTCCAAGAACTGTGCCACCACAACATTTCTCTGAAGGCAATAATGGCTCTCTAAAGTGCTAAGTGTTTCTGATTGAATATAGACCCCTACACAGAATTATCGAATCATAGAATAATACAGCACAGAAGGATGCCATTTGGCCAATTGAGTCTGCAAAGAGTAATTGAGTTAGTCCCACTCTTTCCTCATATCCCTGCAATTTTTTCTCCTTCATGTATTTATCCAATTCCCTTTAGAAAGCTACTATTGAATCTGTTTCCACCACACTATCAGGAAGTGAATTCCAAATCCTAACCACTTATTGCGTAAACCACAGTTTCACTTTACTTACTCTACTAAACCCTTCATGATTTTAAACACCTCTATCAAATCTCCAGTTAGACTTCTCTGATCTAGGGAGAACAACCCAAGCTTCTCCAGTCACTCCGTGTAACTGTAATCTCTCATCCCTGGGTCCATTCTAGGAAATCTGCCCTCTACAAAGCCTTCATGTCCTTCCTAAAGTGTGGTGCCCAGAATTGGACACAATACTCCAGCTGGGGACCAACTAGTGCTTTGTATAGTTTAGCATAACTCCTAGCTTTTGTACTCTATGCCTCTACTTATAAAGTCCAGGGTCCCAGATGCGTTAGTAACTGCTTTGTAAATCTGTCCTGCCACCTTCAAAGATTTGTGCACAAACACCCCCAGGTCTCTCTAATCTTACACTCCCTTTAAAATTGTACCATTTAGCTTGTATTGTCTTTCCTCATTCTTTGTATCAAAATATATCACCTCACACCTTTCTGCATTGAATTTCATCTGTCATGTGTCTGCCCATTCTACCATTCTGGCCTCTTGAAGTCTTTAGTATCTTCTTCCCTGTTTACTACACTTCCAAGTTTCATGTCATCTGCAGATTTCAAAATTGTGGCCATTAATGGCCATTGTGAGCCTGCTCCACCATTCAATAAGATCATGGCTGATCTGATCATGGACTCAGCTCCACTTCCCTGCCTGCTCCCCATAACCCTAATACTCGCTTATCGCTCAAAAATTTTTCTATCTCCGCCTTAAGTATATTCAATGACCCAGCCTCCACAGCTCTCTGGGGCAGAGAATTCCATAGATTTACAACCCTCTGAGAGAAGAAATTTCCCCTCATCTCAGTTTTAAATGGGCGGCCCCTTATTCTGAGACTATGTTCGCTAGTTTTAGTTTCCCCTATGAGTGGAAATATGCTCTCTGCATCCACCTTGTTGATTCCCCTCATTATCTTATATGTTTCAATAAGATCACCTCTCATTCTTCTGAACTCCAATGTGTATAGGCCCAAATTACTCAACCTATCTTCATAAGTCAACCCCCTCATCTCCGGAATCAACCCTAGTGAACCTTCTCTGAACAACATCCAATGCAAGTATATCCTTCCTTAAATACGGAGCCCAAAACTGTACGCAGTACTCCAGCTGTGGCCATACCAATACCCTGTACAGTTGCAGCAGGACTTCTCTGCTTTTATTCTCTATCCCCCTTGCAATTAAGGCCAACGTTCTATTTGCCTTCCTGATTATTGCTGTACCGGCATACTGTGTTTCATGCACAAGGACCCCCCAGGGCCCTCTGTACTGCAGCACTTTGCAATTTTTCTCCATTTAAATAATAATTTGCTTTTCTATTTTTTCTGCCAAAGTGGATAACCTTACATTTTCCCACATTATACTCCATCTGCCAAATGTTTACCCATTCACTTAGCCTGTCTATATCCATTTGCAGATTTTTTGTGTCCTCCCCACAATTTGCTTTCCCACCCATCTTTGTATCATCAGCAAACTTGGCAACATTACACTCGGTCCCTTTATCCAAGTCATTAATATAGATTGTAAATAGTTGAGGACCCAGCATCAATCCCTGCAGCACCCCATTAGTCACTGTTTGACAAACAGAAAATTACCCATTTATCCCGACTCTCTGTTTTCTATTAGTTAGCCAATCCTCTATCCATGCTAATATATAACCCCCAATTCTGTGAACTTTTATTTTGTGCAGTAACCTCTTATGTATCGAATGCCTTCTGGAAATCCAAATACACCACATCCACTGGTTCCCCCCTTTCCACCCTGCTCATTACAGCCTCAATGATGATATTCAGTTTATCTTCTGAGCTTTGGGATGGCAGAAAAAATGTTATGCTTCTGCCTCATAGGTAACAAGCAGAGCCACAATTGTGTAGTGATTGAATGAGTCAAATTATTACACAGATTCTGAGATTTGTGCAGATGTTTGGGGATCTCATTACATGATTCAATGCATTTTTTCTGCAAAAACTGCAAGCTAGTGACTTGCGCAATAGTCGATGACAATTTTCGTTGAAATTTTGTGGCGTGTGGTCCCAGCTGTTTTCAGCCATTTACACCATTTCTGGGAGGCGGGGGGGAGGGGAACACTCTGCTAGTCTCCCACTATAGTTACAGCAGGAGCCCGGAAAACCTCCATGGAATTTCAGAGGTCTTATGTAATATTGACTTTATTTACTCTGTGGAAATGTTAATCATATCATTACAACTATTACATATTAAAATTGGTAGATAGGTCTCTGCATTCCATTTCAAAGTACATACTTCAAAATCTCGTAGATTTGGACAGTAATGCAAGCATTCCTTTGACTCAGGACGAAGATGAGGCAATCTAATTAGCAGGCTTGCTGAGAGCTAACAGAATTCAATTAGATGCGATAGTAACTGCTTTGTAAATCAGGTGGTTGAAAATCTCTGTGAAGTTAGTATTTTGCTGAGCCAGGGAATTTTCAGAAGAAATCAACCTCAACCATCTCTCAAATTTATCTCAATACCTATAACCCGTACATTGTTCATACTTTCTCCGAGAGGGGTCAAACTGTGCCAGCTCCTTTTCCACATAGTAAAGGACCTTCATGGAGTCTTGCTCTTTGTTGGCTTGAATCCTGTAGCCACTACGTACTATGGAGAAAATAGAAAAAAATAGCTGTATTACAGGAAGCTGGCCGTAAGCCAATTTATAGCTAATAACTTACAGATACATATGTGTTTTGCAAATATAAGCTTTGATTTGCTGTTTTTACGAGGGTTGCACTGTCACAGAATTAAACCAAAATATAAAGAAGGTACAAAGTTAAGGTGCTGACTTATGGTGCAGCACCAGCAAGCCTCCTGCACCTCATCAAGTAGTCTTTCTTCTTGTGTAAGCTTGTTCAACTATGGAAGTCAATACAGACATTTTTCAGCAAAAGTCATTGGACAGGAATCAGAAGCTAGAACCAAAATTGATTTCCCACCTTGCCCAAGGATGCCAAGCCCAACTGCAGTGCTCAAATAACTCTACCAGCTGAGATTAGCCAATCCAGCATATACGGAAATTTAACTTGGGATCTTCTGATCTGTACAGCTTCATAGTACATTGGGCAGTCCACTAGGTCATCAGGTGCTGGTAGCAATTACATCGGCCGGAATCCTGAGTGCAGGCGGTTGCCATGACGGGTCGTGACCCTGCTGCTCATTCCATTCCACTCCTGAGATTGACTTTCTGTTAATGGTGCTGATTAAGGCAGCCCTGTGCATTACCTGGCCCTGTTAATTGGGTCTGATGACATCATCAATGACACGTTTTCAGCTGGGATATTTAAAGGAGCCATGGCCACATTGAATTTGAAGATTCATCTAGGATTGTGCAGGCAGCATACTGCACCATTGGAATGTTCCAAGCATTTGCAAACATGACTTCACAGTGGCAGAGGGCTGTAACCAGGTTCTTAGATGATTCCCTCCATATGCTTGTGGAGGGAGTGAGAGCATGCAAGGAGGTCCTCTTCCCTTCCAATATGTGGAAGAGACCTCCCCAGCAGACCAAAGGAGCCCAAATCCAAATAGCAGAGGAGATCAACAGCAGAGATGTTTGAGGAAGACTTGGGTGCAGTGCCAGACACGCTTCAATGATCTCATTAGATTAGGAAAGGTGAGTACAAAGCCACACTCAACCTCATCCTGCTGTGCCTCTCATCATATCCCCATCACTCTGTCTTCCCAAGCCTGCTCCAGCATATCCTTACTCGCACCAACATACCTTGCACGTCCCCCCATCCCTCTCTCTCTATCTACATTATCACATTCCCATCTGACTAACAACCCCTCACACTCACCCTCATCCTAATGCAATCATACCAACTAACAACACACAAGGAGGTCATTTGGCATTGGCACCCCACTCCATCATAGTCAAGCTCAAAGATCTAACCCATCCATTCCTTACACTCATTCCTTCACTCTCACTCAAACGTCTCTTCTTTGCCTCCTTGCAGGAGAAGAGAGCCCACAATAATAGGAAGAGAGAGAGAGAGAGAGAGAACTGGAGGTGGCTCTCCATCATTGGCCACCTTAACTGCAGCAGAGGAGGTAGCCCTGGAAATGTCAGGAGTCGCAGAGCAGCTGGAGGTGGGAGATGGAGAGAGACTCAAAGCTGGTGACAGAATTACATCGCATACAACCACATGACATACAGCAGTCACCCGTATGGGGACTGATGTCAGTAGTCAGCGAATATTCATCATGTGCTTAATGGTATCGGTACCCATTCTTGACAGTACATTTCTAAATCATCTCTTTACTGTCCCACTGGTCCATCAAGAGTCCCCCTCCCCCCACTGTCCAGGAGGATGAGGAAGATGATGACTCAATGGAGGCTCCAGCCTCTGAGGGTGCACCATCAGCAGACATAAGCGCACCCAGCACCAATGCAGATACGCACACCTCGATGTTGTCACCTGGTGTCTCACAAGTCACATGTGAGCAAGAGCAGATGGTGGAGACTCCTTGCCAGAGCGAGCAGCATGCTCCCAGCTCTGCTCAGCTGCATACAGACGCTAAGCCTCAGGGGTCATCCAGAAAGAGGGTGATCCTGGAGGTGCAGCAAGAAAAGCAGGAGGTTTTGATAGGATTTGAGTTCATGATGTCTGCAAATGTGCAGAGAATGGAGGAGAATGGGGAATGTGCATCACTATGAGCACCACCGTGTCGCAGACGATGGCGACTGTCAGGTCTTCCATGGAAAGGATGGCCACCTGCGTGGAGCATCTAATGCACCACTCACAGGAGCACATGGAATCTATGAAGAATAGATGGTGGACGCTCATAGACCACCTCTCTAGAAGGGAGGTAAACATACACTTGGGTCCTCATGGCTCCACTGCTGTGCAGCAAGGTGCTCTCCAGCTCTCTGGCAGCAGGGAATTGCAGGTGGCCCATGAGAGGGATGATGGTGAGAGGGGACATGAAAGTGGGGGCTCCTCTCAAAGCGCTCACACTTCTCCCCCATTGCCTCCCTCTCAGTCAGAACCCCACACGGCTCCTGGGGTTGTGATGATTGAGTCTGCCCCTCTACAGTCGCAGGAGGAGCAGACGTTGGCGGGGCCATCACTGACTCCAAGATCCAGAGGACATCTGCCAAAAGTGGGCATGTCATCGCTAGAATCCTCCTCAACCGCCTTCTCCCTGTGGCTGAGGAGCTCCTCCCGGAGTCACAGTGCGGATTCCATCCACTACGGGGTACAACAGACATGATCTTTACGGTGCGACAACTGCAAGAGAAATGCAGGAAAAAGCACCAACCCTTGTACATGGCCTACTCTCACCTTACAAAGACTGCGAGGGACTATGGAGTGTCCTTCTCCGTGTCGGCTGCCCCCAAAAGTTTGTCGCCAGCCTCCGCCTGCTTCACGACGACATGCAAGCCGTGATCCTGACCAATGGATCCACCACAGACCCAATCAACATCCGGACCAGGGTCAAGCAGGGCTGCGTCATCGCGCCAACCCTCTTCTCGTTCTTCCTCACTGCAATGCTCCACCTCACTCTCAACAAGTGCAACTATAGAACCAGTGGGAACCTGTTCAACCTTTGTCACCTCCAGGCCAGATCCAAGACCATCCCATCCTCTGTTGTCGAATTACAGTACGTGGACGACGCTTGCGTCTGCGCACATTCAGAGGCTAAAGTCCAAGTCATCGTCAACATCTTCACCGAGGCATACGAAAGCATAGGCATTACACTAAACATCCATAAGACAAAGGTCCTCCACCAACCTGACCCCTCCACACAGCACTGTCCCCCAGTCATCAAGATCCACAGCGTGCCTCGGGAGCCTATTATCAGCAAGGGCAGGCATCAACGACGAGGTTCAACACCGCCTCCAGTGTGCCAGCACAACCTTCGGCTGGCTGAGGAAAAGAGTGTTCGAAGATCAGGCCCTCAAATCTGGCACCTAGCTTATGGTCGACAGGGCTGTAGTGATACCCGCCCTCCTGTATGGCTCAGAGACATGGACCATATATAGTAGACACCTCAAATCACTGGAGAAATACTACCAATGATGTCTCTGCATGATCCTGCAAATCCCCTGGGAGGACAGATGCACCAACGTCAGTGTTCTCGATCAGGTCAACATCCCCAGCATCGAAGCACTGACCACACTCAACCAGCTCCGTTGGGTGGGCTACATTGTTCGCATGCCCGACACGAGACTCCCAAAGCAAGTGCTCTACTCGGAACTCCTAAACGGCAAGCGAGCCCCAGGTGGGCAGAGGAAATGTTTCAAGGACATCCTCAAAGCCTCCTTGATAAAGTGCAACACCCCCTCCAACACCTGGGAGTCCCTGGCCAAAGACTGCCCTAAGTGGTGGAAGAGCATCCGGGAGGGTGCTGAGCACGAGCCTGGTCACCAAGAGCATGCAGAAAACAAGCGCAGGCAGTGGAAGGAGCGTGCAGCAAACCAATCCCACCCACCCTTTCCTCCAACGACTGTCTGTCTCACCTGTGACAGAGACTGTAATTCCCGTATTGGACTGTTCAGTCACCTGAGAACTCACTTTTAGAGTGGAAGCAAGTCTTCCTCGAATTCGCGGGACTGCCTATGATGGTATGCAGTCGCAGCAGGGAAGTGAGCAGGCTGCCGCTACCTCTGCTAAAGCTACTGGTGTAGCACCTCATAGAACCATGCGTACGAGAAAGATGATACACAGGTAAATGCATAAGGGTAAGCACCTGGGCATTTTAGTAACTGTTTGTGTGAAGTTTCTGTTAATGTGGTATCACAGAGAAAAATTCTTATTGTCACCAATTTCCGGTCATGCTAATTGCACCTGCAATAGTGGTCAGTGTGAAAGGAATAGCCTGGTCATTGTAGGGATGCTTATTGGTATTGCAGTGGGGTGTATGAGCCTGGCACAGCATATGGCAGCCATATGGGTGCAATACCTGGCCATGATGAGGCCATCCCTGGCCTCCCGGGCAGCAAAGTGCTCGAGTGCTGGTGGCATCTGGACCGCAGGTTCCTCCTGCTCTTCCTCCTCCTCCTCATTTTCCAGCTGATGCTCTTCCTCTTCCTTCTCCGAAGAGGCTGTGCACCAATCCTTGCTGCTGCGCTATGTTGTGCAGGGCGCAGCAGACCAAGGTGATTTTGGAGACCCTGGCTGGTGCGTACTGAGGGGCTCCTCTAGATCTGTCAAGGCACCTGAAGCGCATTTTGAGCATGCGTATTGTCAGCTCTATGACACATCTGGTGGAAATGTGGCCTTTATTATATCTTTCCTGGGCCTCAGTACTTGGCCTCCTCAAGGTTGTCATGAGCCACGTCTTAATGGATAGCCCTTGTCTCCAAGAAGCCAGCCAGAAAGTCTGTTTGGAGGAACAAAGAGCTGAGGGAGATCATGATGATCTTCCTATGCTTGGAGATGAGCTGCGCGTGAAGGGAGTGGAAGCCTTTGCGGTTGACAAAGACTCCTGGGTGATGATCGGGTGCCCTGATGGCCACATGTGTTCAGTCGATGACGCCCTGTGCCCTTGGGAAGCCAGCCAGAGCTGCAAAGCTGAGCGCCTGCTCAGTAATACTGGCTTCATTTGTGGCGAAATTGATATAATTTGCTGACTTGTCAAACGGGGCATCAGTGACCTGTGTGATGCATCTGTGAGCAGCCGAATGAGAGATGCTGCAAATGTCTGCTGCAGATCCCTGGAAGGAACCTGAGACAAAGACGTTGAGGGCGCTGGTGACTTTGAAGCCACAGGTGAGACGTGGCCACCTGCAGCTCTGGGCTGCAGGTCTTGCTCCAAATCTGCAAATGGCTGCAACGACCTGAGGACTACTGCTCAGTCATGTTGAGGAAGCTCATCCTCTGCCTGTATACCCTGTGTTGGGGGCATCGCCTCCAGCGCGGTGCAGCCCAGCACTGATGTCCTCCGACTTGTGCAGCATCAGGTGGTTGAGGAGAAGATTGGTGGTGTTGTTGGTGCTGCTGGTGTTGGTGCTGCTGGTGTGCCTGCTGCTGATGTGCCTGCTGCTGCTGGTTTGGGACTCATCAAGGTCCGATTCTGAGGACCAAGGTGAGACAGTATAAATGACACCCATGCTTATGTAATAGATGACAAGTTAAGTAGAGATGACAGAAGCAATCTGTCAATGGTGTTATAGGTTCAACCAATGAGGTGATACTGGATCCTGACTTTGCTGAAACGACTTGTAACCTCTAGAAAGCTAACTCTGTGCTGACAATGTACTCAGCAACAGTAACCAGGTGTCAGGTGGAACATTTATTGTGCTTTTCATGCTGTGCACTGATGAGCTGGATCAATGGCAACTGAACTTCCGCCTCAGGTTCACAGATGTGTTTCCCGAGCTGCATGATTCCTGTGGTCATCCAGGGAAATTTGATAGGTAGGGTTAAAAAGATGCTTAAGGGTCTGGCAAGTTCCTAATAATCATCTGAATTAGCTCGGCCGCCTCTGTCGTTTGGGTCACTGTCATGCTAGTAAACGCACCTGAGGGAAAGGCAGGTGGGGGCAGGATGACGGCGGTTCCTGACTTGCTCCAAGTTATTTCAAATTTCCCTCCCGACCCGCCTCCATTTCCATCTGCACGGACATTAAAAAAATTCCGGTCATAGGAACAGGCGTAGGCCACTTAGCCCCTTAAGCCTGTTCCACCATTCAATTAGATCATGACTGGTCTCTACTTCAACCCCATTTACTCACCTTTCCTCCATATCCCTTGATGTCCTTACCTAACAAAAATATATTTTTCTCAGTCTTGCAAATAATGCCTATTTAAGGTCCACTTTGTAAAATTAGGCTGAATGCAACTGGCATGGGCCAGCTGCATTCATAGAATCATAGAAATTCACAGCACGGAAGGAGACCATTTCGGCCCATCGTGTCCGTGCTGGCCAACAAGAGGCTATCCAGCCTAATCCCACTTTTCAGCTCTCGGTCTATAACCTTACAGGTTACGGTACTTCAAGTGCACATCCAAATACCTTTTAAATGTAGTGAGGGGTTCTGTCTCTACCACCCTTTCAGGCAGTGAGTTCCAGACCCCTACAACCCTCTGCGTGAAGAAATTTCCCCTCAAATCCCCTCTAAACCTTCTACCAATTACTTTAAATTTATGCCCCCTGGTTGTTGACCCCTCTGCTAAGGGAAATAGGCCTTTTCTATCCACTATATCTAGGCCCCTCATCATTTTATACACCTCAATGAGGTCTCCCCTGAGCCTCCTCTGTTCCATGGAAAACAAACCCAGCCTATCCAATATGTCTTCATTCAGGCAAATCAGGTCTACATACGGCCTAACTAGTGGTCCTTAAACATGTTTACCTGAATGTGGAGCCGGGAAGAGCAGGAGTACTCCTGCCGGCTCCACATCAAAACCACAGACCGTCACTGGCCTTTGCTCACTACCTCCACCGCACCCCCGCCCACCCCCCATCCCCCCCCCCCTTTCCAGTCGCTGCCTCCCTCCCTCTCCTATTTGCTGCTTCTCTCCCTCTCCTGGTGCTGGACAGAATTACTGAGGGACTGGGCTGTGGGAAGGCTATGGTTCCTCTGCCTCCTGAGGAAATGGAGGACGAATTGGGTATATAAGGCAAAACCCAGCACGAGAGAGGTGTGCTCGAGGAAGTGAAAAAAGGCAAATTGTTGTTGCATGTTGCTGGCTTGTATCATTACTACCGACTATTACTATATAGTTGTGTTTAGAGCTTTGTCTGGAAGAAGTTTAAGACCCTATTATCCATTCACACACAGAAGTTGATGATGTTGATGTCTATGACATGGTACCTTATGTCTTTGAGTTGATCATTGTTTTGAAAGTAAGTATTCTTACCAGATCCCCCCACATCATTGTCCACACGTGCAGGTGGAGGCAGAGGCTTTGCATCAATTACACTTGGTGAGATGGGTACCCTAGAAACACTCGGGATGTAGTATGGTGGATAGTCTGCAACATTGGGAAGGTGTCCAGCTTTTACTGCTTTCCCAGCTGCATACACTGGTAAAGAGAAAAGAATAGTGTTAAACATTTCGCTTTTCATTTATAATGGCCAAGTTGCCTACAGGTATATTGATTTTTTTTTTCTTGATTGACAAAGGGTTGATAATTACTGAGCATCGCATGCACTTGAACAATGTACTTGACCATATGGCCTGCTCCTAATGCTTCTGTTGATATTATTTGTGTGAGACCCAACCCTTTGTTACAGATCACAACTTGGCTGTCAGGTTCTCCGAAATCAGCAGTGGACAGCTTCCACAGTCACATTTTCTCATTTAAATTTATAGTTCAGTAATCTTTGTAAAGTATAGTTTGTTATAAGTGATGAGGCATTTTGGAAGATTTTAAATTAATTCTTGTACAACCGGCAAACCTGATAATCTGGAGTGTCTTATGACTTGGTTTCTCCTTTTAAATGAGTCTGCATATTTGCGAGAAATATCCTTCTGTTATTTTAGCCTGTAACATAGTGTAGAGAGGATATTTGGCCCTTTAGCCTGTTTCATAGCTATATTCGGTCAACACAATTTTTCCTTAGATCAGTGTATAGCTTATGCATCTTTTTGTTTGTAACCCACCAAACAGATCTTTTCCTAAGGAAACTCACGTAATTGCACAGAAGATAAACTGATATGGTCGTGCTCCATGGAGAGTGTAATTCCTGAAGAGTATAATTAACTACATGACCCTATTTGTCTTGCATCTTTAACTAAATAAGCATCCCTGAAATACCTTAAAGGTAACGCAAGGGAGAAATAAAGTGACAGAAAATAATCTCTTCTATAACTGCACTATGGAAATGTGTACTTACAGGCTCGAGGGCAACAGCAAGATTCTGGACAACATGGACAGCGGACGTAGCAACAGCATGTGTGAGGGCAGCACTGGCACCAACATACACCAAGTAGGATAAGAAATAGAAGAGATCCTGAGAGCACTAAACCAACAAATGCCCATTCTGTAATACAGTACAAAACAATGAATAAAGAGCATTATACAACACATGAATAATTTTATCGTCTATCTGATTGCAATGGCTAAATAACATAATGGTCCTCATATCTTATTCACATGTTGCTGCATGCTTTCATTAGCTTTCTACCCCCTATTGCACCATAAAACATGCTGGATTATTACTATTACTTTACACTATTGTGATTGCTGATAAATACAATAATTTTCTTTCACAACTTTAATCTCCCCAAAGGTGTTTTCTAAAATATTTAAATAAATAACATTTCTATAACGTTTAGGCCATTTTGTTGATACTTTATTAGAGAATGACTCATCATTGTACATTGATAGATTTCATTATAGCTGATAAAAAGCCCAGAAAGATACCACAATGGTTAACCCCTCCTACTTTTCCTGGCCTCAGTCACTCATACTGGGATACAGTTCCACAGGGAACATTTCAAAGCCACTTCTATATTGTCCAGTTTTTGTTTGGATTCTAGGAGCATTAGTAAGCTCACTCCAGGCGTTTGCACAGCAAAATCTTGTGCCCTTATTCCAGCATCAACCTGGAAGACCCACAGAGAAAAGCTGCTCCTGTGAAACTGCACAGTAAGTGTCAGCAGGGTAGAAATCATTAGAAAGCTCTACTTTGTCCTCCCCCAATGTCCACAGATATGCGTTGCACAAAAGGGACACAAGAGAGTGATCGGAGTGGGACCTCTAACACGTTTTCATCCCAGGAGCCACTGTGGCCAATTATAGTGGAGTACTGATGCCCTGGCTGAACACGGCTAACTCCACTCACACTAGGGATATAACCTGTGGCAGTCTGATTTTGTATGCTGCAGAGTGTTTACCTGCAAAGCCCTGGAAGGAGTCCAGGTTGCGGCGGCTTTAATATGCTTTCTTAAATAAAGTCTGAGTAAAGCAATAAAAAGAGTCATCATGTGGGTGATTTAATACACATGTAATATTGTCAGTAATTTTTGGCTGAGAGCAAATTTAAAATGAGCAGTCCTTCAAAAGTCTGCAGTCCAGATCTCCCTCTCTCCTAGCTGGAAAAAATGTAGCAGTAAGTAACTGTAGTGAGGGCCTACGGGAAAGTTGAGCAAATAGACAACAAAAATATATATATTCAAAGTTTTAGATTCTGTTTTATTTCTAAATTACTCTGAAAATGTAAGGTGATGCGAATCCACCAGTTCCCACATAGAACTCAAAGGAGTAGTTGTCAAAATGTTGATGCAGTTATCCTTTTCTTGCATGACTGTCAGTCTCTGCATCACTTGTGTCAACATCAGTGCCCTTAAAGCCTAATTCTATTATGACAGGAACATCCCAACACACAAAATGCTGAAGATGACTGAAATGTTAATAGGTCATGATGAGTGACAATGCCAGGACACAGGAGAACATTGGGAAACATCCAACAAAGAAGTAGTGAAAGAGGGGCAGGTTTGGCAGATCAATATTCCTGGCTACAGGATTTTTAGACAAGAGAGAGAAGGGGGTAAAAAGGGAGGGGGGGGTTGCGGTACTGATTAAAGAAGATATTACAGCGGTGAGGAGGGATGATATGTTAGGGTGATCATCACATGAGGCCATATGGGTAGAATTGAAAAATAAAAAAGGGGCGATCACACTGCTGGGCATGTATTATAGACCCCCAAACAGTGAGAGGGAGATAGAGGAGCAAATATGTAGGCAAATTGCTGTGAAGTCTAAAAACAATAGGGTAGCAATAGTCGGGGATTTTAACTATCCAAATATTGATTGGGACAAATTTAGTGTGAAGGGTATAGAGGGTGCGGAATTATTGAAATGCATTCAAGAGGACTTTTTTAGTCAGTATGTAGTAAGCCCAACACGAGAGGGGGCAGTCTTGGATTTAATTTTGGGGAATGAAGCTGGGCAGGTTGAAGGGGTATTAGTGGGGGAGCAGTTGGGTGCCAGTGACCATAATTCAGTCAGATTCACGTTGGTTATGGATAAGGACAAGAATAGGCCTGGAATAAAAGTTCCGAATTGGGGAAAAGCTAATTTTGCTAAGTTAAGGAATGATTTGGCCATAGTGGACTGGAAACAGCTACTTGTGGGTAAATCAGTGTCAGAACAGTGGGAGGCATTCAACGAGGAGATCCGGAAGGCTCAGGCCAAGCATATGCCCTTAAAGAAAAAGGCTGGGAAAAATAATTCTAGAGCCCCCTGGATGTCTAGGGACTTACAGGGGAGGATTAAGAAAAAAAGGGGCGCTAATGTCATATACCAACGGCTAAATACTTTAGAATCTTTAGAGGAATATAGAAAGTTAAGAGGCAAAATTAAAAAGGATATTCGGAATGCTAAGAGAGAGCACAAGAAATTCTTGGCCAGTAAAATGAAGGAAAACCCTAAGATGTTCTATAAATATATTAAGAGCAAGAGGGTAACTAAAGAAAGGGTAGGGCCTATTAGAGAACTTGAGGGTAATCTTTGTGTGGAGGCGGAAGATGTTGGTAGGGTTCTTAATGAATACTTTACATCTGTTTTCACAAAGGAAAGGGGTAGTGCAGATTCTGCTATCGAGGAGGAGTATGATATTCTGGATGAAATAAATATAGTGAGAGAGGAAGTATTAAGGGGTTTAGCAGCTTTGAAAGTAGATAGGTCCCCAGGCCCGGATGAAATGCATCCCAGGATGTTGAGCGAAGTAAAGGAGGAAATAGCAGAGGCTTTGACCATCATTTTCCAGTCCTCTTTGGATCTGGGCATGGTGCCGGAGAATTGGAGGACTGCTAATGTAGTACCCTTGTTTAAGAAGGGAAAAAGGGATAGGCCAAGTAATTACAGGCCTGTCAGCCTAACCTCAGTGGTGGGAAAATTATTGGAAAAAATCCTGAAAAACAGGATAAATCTATATTTGGAAAGGCAAGGATTAATTAGGAACAGTCAGCACGGATTTGTTAAGGGAAGATCGTGTTTGACTAACCTGATTGAATTTTTTGAGGAGGTAACTAAGAGGGTCGATGAGGGTAGTGCGTACGATGTAGTATATATGGACTTTAGCAAGGCTTTTGATAAGGTCCCACATGGTAAACTGATCATGAAGGTTAAAGCCCATGGGATCCAGGGCAAAGTGGCAAGTTGGATCCAAAATTGGCTTGGAGATAGGAAGCAAAGGATAATGACTGATGGATGTTTTTGTGACTGGAAGAATGGGGTTCCGCAGGGCTCAGTACTGGGTCCCTTGCTTTTTGTGGTACATATCAACGATTTAGATTTGAATATAGGGAGTATGATTACCAAGTTTGCAGACGAGACTAAAATTGGCTGTGTGGTTGATAATGAAGAGGAATGTCATGGGCTTCAGGGGGATATCAATCTACTGGTCAGGTGGGCAGAGCAGTGGCAAATGGAATTTAATTCACAGAAGTGTGAGGTGATGCATTTTGGGAGGGCTAATAAGGAAAGGGTATACACAGCGTAGGCCACTTAATAGTGTAGATGAACAAAGGGACCTTGGAGTGCTTGTCCACAGATCCCTGAAAGTTGCAGGCCAGGTGGATAAACTGGTTAAGAAGCCATAAGGAATGCTTGCCTTTATAAGCCGAGGCATAGAATAAAAGAGCAGGGAGGTTATGCTTAAATTGTATAATACTTTGGTTAGGCCACAGCTGGAGTACTGCGTGCAGTTCTGGTCGCCATATTATAGGAAGGACATGATTGCACTAGAGAGGGTGCAGATTTACTAGGATGCTGCCTGGAATGGAGAATGTTAGTTATGAGGACAGATTGGATAGGCTGAGTTTGTTCTCATTGAAACAGAGGAGGTTGAGAGGAGACCTCATTGAGGTGTACAAAATATTGAGGGGCCTGGACATAGTGGGTAGTAAGGGTCTATTTCCATTGGTGGAGGGGTCTATTATGAGGGGGCATTGTTTTAAGGTAGTTGGTGGAAGGTTTAGAGGGGATTTGAGGGGGGGCTTTATGCAGAGGGTTGTGGGGATCTGGAACTCATTGCCTGGAAGAGTGGTGGATGCAGAAACCCTCACTACTTTTAAGAGATGGTTGGATGGTCACTTAAAGTGCAGTAACCTGCAGGGTTACGGACCTAGAGCTGGTAATTTGGATTAGATAGATGACCTTTTGTTGGACGGCGTAGATATAATGGTAAGTACTGCAGGGAATAGAATATGGCCAGGGTGATTTCCTGGACTAGTTTCGATCGCCTGGATGGGTCGGAGAGGAATTTTCCCAGATTTTTTCTCCCTAAATTGGCCTGGATTTTTTTTCTGGTTTTTGCCTCTTCCAGGAGATCACATGGCTCCGGTTGGGGTGGAGTGTAGAATGTTTCAGTATAAAGGATGTCGCAGATGTGTGAGACAGACTGGTTTGGGCTGGATGCTCTTTGCCTTTCCGTCATTGTTCATAGGTTTATATGTAACCTTTAGGGCTGCTGAACAAGGGCTGTGTGGCTCTTGTTGGCCGGCGCGGACACGATGGGCCAAAATGGCCTCCTTTTGCGCTGTAAATGTCTATGTTTCTATGAACCTTTCTGATATTTGCTGGAGTTCTTCGAGGATGTAACAAATAGGGTGGATAAAGGGGAACCAGTGGATGTGGTGTATTTAGACTTCCAGAAGGCACTTGGCAAGGTGCCACATAAAAGGTTACTGCATAAGATAAAAGTTCATGGGGTTGGGGGTAATATATTAGCATGGATCAATGATAGGCTAACAAAGAGAAAACAGAGAGTTGGGATAAATGGTTCATTCTCGGGTTGGCAACCAGTAACTAGTGGGGTGCCGCTGGAACCCCAACAATTTACAATCTATATTAACGACTTGGAAAAAGGGACTGAGTGTAAAGTAGCCAAGTTTGCTGACGATACAAAGAAAGGAGGAAAAGCAATGTGTGAGGAGGACACAAAAAATCTGCAAAAGGACATAGACAGGCTAAGTGAGTGGGCAACAATTTGGTAGATGGAGTATAATGTTGGAAAGTGTGAGGTCATGCACTTTGACAGAAAAAAAATCAAAGAGCAAGTTATCATTTAAATTGAGAAAGATTGCAAAGTGCCGCAGTACAGCAGGACCTGGGGGTACTTGTGCATGAAACACAAAAGGATAGTATGCAGGTACAGCAAGTGATCAGGAAGGCCAATGGTATCTTGGTCTTTATTGCAAAGGGGATGGAGCATAAAAGCAGGGATGTCTTGCGACAGCTATATAAGGTATTGGTGAGGCCACATCTGGAATACTGCGTGCAGTTTTGGTTTCACTATTTACGAAAGGATAAACTTGCTTTGGAGGCAGTTCTGAGAAGGTTCAATAGGTTGATTCCGGGGATGAGGGGGTTGATTTATGAGGAAAGGTTGAGTAGCTTGGGCCTCTACTCATTGGAATTCAGAAGAATGTGAGGTGATCTTATCGAAACGTATAAGATTATGAGGAGGCTTGACAGGGTGGATGCAGAGAGGATGTTTCCTCTGATGGGGGAGACTAGAACCAGAGGGCACGATTTTAGAATAAGGGGCCACCCATTTAAAACAGAGATGAGGAGAAATTTCTTCTCTCAGAAGGTTGTAAATCTGTGGAATTTGCTGCCTTAGAGAGCTGTGGAAGCTAGGACATTGAATAAATTTAAGACAGAAATAGACAGTTTCTTAAACGATAAGGAGATAAGGGGTTATGGGAGCGGGCAGGGAAGTGGAGCTGAGTCCATGATCAGATCAGCCATGATCTTATTGAATGGCGGAGCAGGCTCGAGGGGCCATATGGCCTACTCCTGCTTCTATTTCTTATGTTCTTATGCTCTTATATTTGTATTTTTACTTTCTGCAGTGATTTTGAAGTGGGCGAAAGGGGTGGGGATGGCGGCGGGGGGGTTACATCTTCAAGAGCTCCTGATTTGAGAGATTTTTGATTTTCAATATTCAGACATTGTGATAATCTCATGCAACCATAATTTGACCCCAAATGTAATATGATTTATATGCACAAAAATATGATATTAGCATTATTTTACAATTGAAGATACTAGTCTTGCAATATGGGGGGGTTTATAATGGTGAATACTGGGGCTGTTTATCTTTTTTTAGTTAATGTACTAGTTATTTAAAGCCAGATAAAGGTTGGCACATTTCTGGATTTTGCCCTTATTTTTTCTTAGAAATGTGTGCTCATCCAGGTAAGGAATAGCAGGGCAGGGAACCCAAGTATCAGCATCCAGGGTTCTTAGCTAAGGTACAATCCAAGTTAAAAGTAGGGTAAAGATCCAACCACATTTTTTCATGATTCTTAACTTAAATCTCAGAATAGGAACCTTTACTGTATGGGCGTATCACTTCAATTTCCCACTCTAGACATTCTTATGGCTTCCGTCAGTGAAACTGTTTATTATTCAGATTTCATTCATATTATATTATATAACAGTTTGAGTTTAATTATTTATTTCAAACTTGGGGGAAAAAAAAGACCAAGGAAAAATTCATTAAATTTCAAAATTGTACTATTTTCAGGATGGATGGGTGTGAGGGATGTGGTTTGGTGGATTGTTTAAAGTGGGCCTTCCTTCCCACTGTAGGCAATGCAGTGCTAATATTATATAATTTTCATGCATCTTTTGAACTATAATGCATAGAGATTGGAATAAAAATTGGTATTGTGGGCACAATCCTCACTATTGCCAGCAAGGATATTTCAGACACAAAAAAAATGCAAACAAAATGGGGGTCACTAGCTCTGCAAGCACATTGCTGACAGAACCATCAGAACCGTCCATGAATTTAGAAACAGGAGGTTTTGATTTACAATTCAAACTGCTGATGATGCATCCCATTGAAATATTCAGTTGTATTGCCATCACTTTTTTCTGATTATCCATATTTATAGCTTTATCTGTTTCAGAGTGAATCAAAGTACTTAAAATAATAAAAGCCAAGATCTAAATGAGTAAATATGTAGTGATATGAATCATTTCCTGCTAATATAGTACATCCTTCTCTATATCCTGGTGGTTAAACACCTGAGTATTCAAAATATTTAGGACATTCAAACTAAGCTTCCAGTCCCATATCCTCTCCACCACAAAGACTGCCTACCTAGAACCTTGTCTGCTTCTGCCCCTGCCTGAGCCTAATTGATGCTGAAACACTCATCCATGGCTTTGTCACTTTCAGGCCCGATTACTCCAATGCTCTCCTGGCCGACCTCCCATCTTCCACCCTTCATAAACTTCAGCTCATTCAAAGCTCTGCTGCCTGTATCCTAACCCGACTGTCCCGCTCAGCTGTCACCACTGTGCTTGCTGACCTACATTGTTTCCAGTGTTCCCTCTAATTATTTTTGGGTGCGTGGCCCCTTTAACAGGCTGCGCGGCCCATTCAAATTTCCTTTCATGTCCGGTTTTTCCATTGTAAAGCCAGTAAGCGGTGTGCACGGGACCTCCAGACTGCTGCGTAACTGCATGGCTGCGCAAATTAACAGGGACATTGATTGTTTCCAGTCCCCCAGTGCCTCAAATTAAAAATTCTTATCCATGATTTTACCTGATCCTTTCTGTAACTTTCGCTGCTGTCTTTTGGATGAGTTGTTAAACCAAGGTCTCATCTGCCTTCTCAGGTGGATATAAAAGATCCTACGGCACTATTTTGAAGAAGAGCAGGGGAGTTCTCCCCAGTGTCTTAACCAATATTTATCCCTCGACCAACATCACAGATTATCTGGTCATTATCACACTGCTGTTTGTGACCTTGCTGACAACAAATTGTTGCTGTGTTTCCTATCTTACAACAGTTATTACGATAATCGAAAGTGCTTCATTAGCTGTAAAGTGCTTTGGAATGTCTTGAGATTGTGAAAGTCACTATATAATTGCTAGTTCTTTCTCTTTCTTTCAAACCCCAAACTATCCACTCCTCTGACTCTGACCTTTTGTGCATCCCTCCTCCCTTCAGCCCACCATTGGTGGCTTTGTCTTCAGCCAGCTAGGCTCCATAAATTGGAATTCTATCTATTAATCTTTCTACCTCGCCAACTCCTTCTCCTCCTTTCAGACTTTCCTTAAAATCCATCTCTTTGATAAAGCTTTTGGTCACCCTCTAATATCTTCTTTGGCTTGACATCTTTTTTTTTACTCATGCCTCGGGACTTTTTCTATATGAAAGCACTATAAACTTGCAGGTTGTTGTTTTTGTATACTAATGAGATGTAATCTAACAAGTTAATGGAGGATGCATCGGCAGCATCACCACCTGCATCAAAGTGTATCAGGTCCAACGCAACATCAAACATCATACATATCACACGCCAAACGAGTTCTGGAAATGTAATCTCTCCATTACTGGAGAGGCTGTGGTGAGAAGGGCATCATGCCACACACATTCTGATCATACCTTCACATTTAACCATTCTGACAATAACTGGAAGACCACTATTAATATAACCAGCCACACAATTCCAGAGGACTTCATTCAATACTTGTTGAGCCTACTCATTGGAAAGCAAAGGCCCCTGCAACAAACAGGATTGCTATTAAAATCTGCTTCAGTCACTGTGACAAACTGCAGCCCTCCCTTCAACAAATTTGCATGAAATGGCCAAACATCCATAGACAAGTGGACTACAAGTAGGAAGGATTCCTTCATTTCTCAATGTAACTGAACCCCAGAGAGCGAGAACAAACAAATTGCTTCAATACTAAACTGCACATTGCTCCCAGTGTAATGGAGAACAATGCCAAGAAATCTTAATGTATTGATAGACACCTCCCATATTCATTTTGTACAATGGTGTTATAAAGTATATTAGTCCATCTTCTGTGGCATTGCACAGGAGAACAGGAACATAGGCATAGTAAACCATTCAGCTTCTCGAGCCTGTTCTGTCATTCAATTAGATCATGGCTGATCTGTTCCTCAACCCGATTTGCCCACCTTTGTTCCACATCGCTCGATATACTTACCTAATAAAAATTGATTTCTGTCTTGAAAATTTCAATTGACCCAACATCCACAGCCTTTTGAGGGAGCTGTTCCAGATTGCCACTACCATTTGTGTTTGAAAGTGCTTCCTAATTTCACTGCAAAATGTTCAACCTTTACTTTTAAGATTATGTACCCTCATTTCTGGATTCCCACCAGTGAAAATAGTTTCTCTGTATGTGCTCTCTCGAATCCCTTAATGATTTTAAACACCTCAATTAGATCACCCCTTAATCTTCTAAACTGACGGGAATACTAGCCAAGTATATGAAAACTGTCCTCATAATTTAACCCTTTAAGCCTTGGTATCATTCTGGTGTATTTGCACTGCACCCCTTCTAAGGCCAATATACCTTTCCTGATGTTCAGTGCGCATAACTGAACGCAGCATTCCATATGGGGTCTGACCAAGACTCTGCTCAACCGAAGAATTACTCCCGAAGAATATATTTTTTAGATTGTTCAATTGGTGATTACTTTTTGTACTTATTGACTAGCCTATAGTAATTTGTCTACATGGACATCTAAATCCCTTTGCTCTTCAATAGTTCTTAGTCTCTCACCCTTAAGAAAATATTCTGATTTATCTTTCTTGGATCCAAAGTCAGCCTTGGCTCAGTACAGGGTAGTAGCATTCGTGCCTCTGAGCCAGAAGGTTGTGGGTTCAAGTCCCACTCCAGAGACTTGAGCACAAAATCTAGGCCGACATTTTAATGCCGTACTGAGGGAAGGCTGCACTGTTGGAAGTGTTGTCTTTCGGATGATACATAAAACTGAGGCCCCATCTCCCCTCTCAGGTGGACGTAAATGGCACTATTTCGAAGAAAAGCGGGGGAGTTCTTCCTGCTGTCCTGCTCAGTATTTATTCCTCAACAAACATCACTAAAAACAGATTACTTTCTCATTGATATTTGTGGGACCTTGCTGTACGCAAAATTGGTTGCGACAGGTTCTACATTACAAAAATGACTGCGCTTCAAAAGTATTTAATTGGCTGTAAAACATTTCAGGACATTCTGAGGTTGTGAAAGGCACATTCTTGCTTTTTTTCTTATTTACATTTATGGAAATTTTGAGTGTGTCTATCACATTCCAGAGACCACACCTTGTATTAAACACCAATTGAACAATGTAAAAAATATATTCATATGAGTAAAACAGTTTCAGTCATTCCATGCTGTTTTTTTTTTTTTTACAGACTTTCAGATATTTTGGGTTATTTAGATAAAATTTGGCCTCTTCCAACAGGGATAAACCAAGGAAATCTTGGCAGTTGCCAATCTAGAAAAACTTCCAGACAGCTCCACGATCCATTCATAACACTTTCTCACAGGGAGTACCTGAGCATAGACTTTTAAAGGGACTGGTCAGGTTAGTAGCCAAACACCACAACTGTGCTACAAACCCCAGACTGCTCATGAGCAACATCAGAGAATAGCTTGTATAAAAAAATTAATGCATAGTTCGGTATAAACAGAATACAAGTCGAGATGCAGTAGACCATAGTAAATAAATAATTCAGGACAGTCAACATTATTAGCTTGTTCTAATACCACTTGTGAATTATGCTGCCTTGCATCATTCAGTGGTTTGTTTTCAATTATCCATGGCATTCTGACATGTATTCTTTATGAAACCCACTCAAAGTATATATTTTCAAATCAACAACCAAGACCGGAATTTTCTGACATCCGTGCAGGCGTGATTGGAGGCAGGTCGGGAGGGAAATTTGAAATATCTTGGAGCGAGTCAGGAACCCGCCATCATACCACCTCCACGCGCCTTTCCCTCGGGTGTGTTTGCCAGTGCGGCAGCAACCCGAACGGCAGAGGCGGCTGAACTAATTCAGATGATTATTAATTACTTGTCAGACCCTTAAATCTCTTTTTATCCCTACCTATCAAATTTCCCTGGATGACCACGGGAATCACATAGCTCAGGAACCACGTCTGTGACCATTGATCCAGCTCATTAGTGCACAGCATGGAAAGCACAATAAATACTTCCACCTGACACCTGGTCACTTTACTAAGGCAGATGTTGTTGCTGAATTCATTGTCAGCACAGATTTAGCTTTCGAGAGGTTGCAAGTCTTTTCAGCAAAGTCGGGATCCACTTTCACCTCATTGGTCGAACCTATCACACCGTTGAGAGCTTGCTTCGGTCATCTTTACTTCACCTGCCATCTATTCCATAAGCATGGGTGCTATTTATACTGTCTCACCTTGTCCTCAGAATTGGACCACAATGAGCCCCAACACCAGCAGCACCAGGCACAACAACAACACCAACCTTCTCCTCAACCACCTGATGCTCCACAGGACAGAGGGCTTCAGCGCAGAGCTGCACCGTGCCGGAGGCGATACCCCCAACACAGGGTATACAGGATGAGCTTCCTCAACATGACTGAGCAGTAGTGCCAAAGGAGGCTCAGGCTATCGCGCCAGGTCATCGTAGACATTTGCAGACACACAGCCCAGAGGAGCGGAGTGGCCACGCCTCACCTGTGGCTGTCAAAGTCACCAGCACAGTAGCGAGAATTAGTGCTGTATGAGGAGCAAGGCATTAAGCGCACAGCTTCTTCAGAGGACGAGGAGCAGGAAGAGCATCAGCTGGACGACGAGAAGGAGGAGAAGCAGGAGGAACCTGCAGTTCAGATCCCACTAGCACCCAAGCACATTGCTGCCCAGGAGCCCATAGATGGCCTCATCATGAGCAGATTTACTTAACTCAGGCATTACAGCCATATGGCTACGACATGTTGCCCCAGGTTCCCACCACTCCCTACAATGACCTTTCACACTGACCATCATTGCTGGAGGTAACATTATGTCTCACCATTCACTCCAACTCACCGGAAAGTGGGGAAAATAAATATTTTTATCTGTGACATCACAGTAACAGAAACTTTACACAAACTTTTATTAAAACAACTTTTATTAAAACCCTTGTGCATCTACTTGTGTTCCACCTTTCTTTTGCGCGTGCTTCCACAAGGTGTTACCCCTGTGGCTTCAGCAGAGGTAGAGGCCGGCTGCTCACTTCCCTGCTGCGACTGCATAGACACTTTTGGCGGACGTCCTCTGGGTTTTGGAACCTGTGAGGGCCCCGCCAAAGTCTGCTCCTCCTGCGACTGTGCAGGTGCAGACTCGACCATTGCGATCCGAGGAGCCATCTGGGGCTCTGAGTGAGGGAGGGGGGGCCACAGGGGAGAAGTGAGAGTGCTTTGAGAGGAGCCCCCACATCCATGTCCCCTCCCATCATCATCCCTCTCATGGGCCACCCAGACTTCCCTGTTAGCAAGGAGCTGGAGAGCACCTTGCTGCACATCCATAAGGATTCACGTTTAAGTTGACGTCCTTCCTAAACAGGAGGTCTATAAGCCTCTGCCATCTATTCTCCATAGATATCCATCTATTCTCCATAGAGACCATGTGCTCCTGCTGGCTGCTTCGTGCAGGTGGCCATCCTTTCCATGGGAGAGCCAAGAGTCGCCATTGCCTGCGACATGGTGGTGCTCATGTTGGAGAGGGACTCCTCCATTCGCTGCACATTTGCTGACATTGCAGTCACAAAACCTGACACAGTCTCCTGCACTTCTTGCTGCACCTACAGGATTGCCCTCTTTCTGAATGGTCCCCGTGGCTCAGCGTCTGCATGCAACTGAGCAGAGTTGGGAGCATCCTGCGCCCTCTGGCGAGGAGTCTCCACTGCTGTCCCTGACTCCACCATCTGCTCTTGCTCACTTGTGACATACCAGGTCATAACATTACTCTATGTCATATGGCACCCTCCGAGATGTGCGTATCTGCACTGGCGCCCCCAGCACCAGTGCAGATACGCACACCTCGGTGGATGCCACGTGACATAGAGTAGTGTTATCACCTGGTGTGTCACATGTCTGCTGATGGTGCAACCTCAAAGGCTGGAACCTCCTCTGAGGAGTCGTCTTTCTCTTCCTCCTGGACAGTGGGGGGAGAGGGTCTCTTGATGGACCAGTGGGACAGTATCGAGATGAGTTAGATATGTCATATCAAAAATGGGTACCGATACCATTATGCACATGATGAACATTCACTGGCTGCTGACATCAGTCCCTATACGGGTGACTGCTGTATGCCTTGTGGTTGTATGAGAAATAATTCTGTCACCAAGTTGCCGAGATGTCCCCCTGTCTCCGTCTCCCACCTCCAGCTGCTCTGCGACTCCTGACATTTCCAGGGCGACTTCTTCTGCTGCTGTTAAGGTGGCCAATGATGGAAGGCCACCTCCAGTTCTCTCTCTCCCCCAATTATTGTGAGATCCCTTATCCTGCAAGGAGGCAAAGAAGAGAAGTTTGAGTGAGAGTGATGGAATGAGTGTAAGGAATGGATGGGTAACATCTTTAGAGGGTAACAATGAGGGAGTGGGTGGCAATGCCAAGTGGCCTCCTTGTGTGTTGCTAGTTAGCATGATTGCATTAGGATGAGGGTGAATGTGAGGGGTGGTTAGTCAGATGGGGATGTGATAGATAGACAGAAAGGGATGCGTTGACGTGCAAGGTATGTTGGTGTGAGTAATGAAGTTCAGGAGTAGAGTTGGGAAGGCAGCATGATGGAGATGTGATGAGAGGCACAGCAGGATGAAGTTGAGTGTGGCTTTGCACTCACCTTTCCTGATCTAATGAGATCATTGAAACATTTCCGGCACTGCACTCAGGTCCTCCTCACAATATCCCTGCTGTTGACCTCCTCTGCAATTTTGAGCCAGGCTCTTTTGGTCTGCTGGGGAGGTCTCTTCTTGGATGGGAAGAGAACCTCCCTGTGTGCTCTCACTCCCTCCACAAGCATATGGAGGGAGTCATCGGTGCACCTGGGTGCAGCTCTCTGTCTCTGTGCAATCATGTTTGTTTGGCTTTCCAACACTCCAATGGCCCAGTACAGTGCCTGCACAACCCTAGATGAATCTTCAAATGCAAGGTGGCTACGGCTCCTTTAAATATCGGCTGAAAACACATAATCGATTACATCATCAGACCCACACCATTTAATAGGGCCGGATAACGTGCAGGGCTGGCTTAATAGGTGCCATTAAGGGAAAGTTGATCTCAGGAGTGGGATGAAATGAAGATCGGGGTCATGACCTGCCACGACAACCCCCCACACCCGACCCACCCAGGTACAGAAAATTCCGGCCTATGTAATTGCTACCAGCACCTGATAATCTAGTGGATAAGTAATAAGACAATTTCAGACAGTAAAACTCCCCATGGAACAGTGTAAAACACAGCTCATAACTTTCTTGTTTTAATCAGACCATCCTGACATTAAATAGCACCAGTCAGGATCAGCAGCAATTAGTAAGGCAGCTAGCTGGAAAGATCAGTTCCTTTTGTTAGTTGTGCCTAAAACTACAATCCCACTCGTTTGAGTATAAAGCAGTTTGAGAGATATGGTGTAAATTCATACCGGTATTGCTTTCCCTTCTATAAACTATCATACTAATATGTGAATTATTCCAATTTGATATTTCATATCACTTATTTTGCTGCTGATTCCTGATATTTACCAATGCACTGCTCTGTATTTCCACTAAAATAATGTTCAGTTTCTCCTGAGTGTAATCTTGGTCCAGTTGACAGCACTCTTGTCTCTGGATTCAAGCCCCACTCAAGGGTTTAAGGGCAGAATCTGAGACTTCAGTGAAGTACTGAAGGAGAGTTGCATTATTGGAATTGCCATCTTTGATTAAGATGTTAACCTGTGGCTCTATCTGTTTGTTCCAATGGATGTTAAAGATTGCATGACACTATTTGGTCAATATTCTTCCCTCAACCAACACCACCGAAACCCGATTAAGCTGTTAGTCATCTCATTGCTGTCTGGGACCTTATGCACAAAACAATTGCCGTGTTTATCTACCTAACAATAGTGAATGCACTTCTAAGTAATCCATTGTATGTGAAGTGTTTTGGGATGTTTCTGAGAGATGTGGTAAGGCGTTATATAAATACAAATTTTTACTTGATTTAATTTGCTACTGCTGTTATTTATGATACATGGAAGTAATTACTTTCAGTGAAAGATGCTTCGGAGTAAGAGTAAGCATTAGGGCAGATCTCCTCTCACAGTTGACAAGTGTGATCAGACAAAGCAAAATTGATCTTTTCTTGGTGGTGTGGAGGATTTTTAAATTATTATTTTAGTTGAATTATCTTTCAGCAAGTTGCTGTCATGTGGACATTTAAATAATGGACAGTTCCTTCTCTCCAACAATTTGTCAATTTGATGTACTCAAAATTTCCTCTCTGTGCTTTTTAAACAAAGTTATGCTTACAGTTACAACAAACCCCATTTACAACTTAGTTATACAAACAAACTGAGGAAATCTTCCCCCTCTGAGTTGGTCAGCCGCATGAGACTAAAAAAAAAATCAGTGGAATTAACATTAAATTAGTAACCTGGACTGGAGCCTTGTTTTGACAATAGGAATCAGGTGATGATGATAAATGAATAAAAGCTTTGGCTGAGGATTAATGGTTCTCCAGGGGTCTGTCCAGGATCATCTGCAGTTCACACTATTTCCCAAGCTATGTGGACAAGTTACAAGTACAAGAGAAATAAGCAGCATTCAGGAACAATTATGCAGAACGATTCAGTGAAGATAAATGTTATGTAATGCATGTTGGAATAGTAAGTATAAAATCTGCATAATGAGTTATTTCACAATAGGCCAGCGGAATGTAGAACTAAGTGAAACCTAACTTCATGGTATGATCCAGGCTCCTATTTTAAGATAGGTCAGTAGCTCAGGGAAGTGAAAAGCCTCAAGGCAGGCTGGTCAGCACCAGCTGGGATCTTCAGGGCAGTATGGCTGAGTTACACACTACTTTTACCAACAAAGAGATTGGGGAGGCTCCCTTGGCAAGGATGGAAAAGCAAAAGGATTTTGGTGTGATTACTCGTCAGTCACTGAAAGGTTCTAGTTAATATGACACTATTATTAACAAATCTAATTAGAAATGAAGACAGATTTCAGTGGTCGGTTCAAACTAGTCTCTCTATGTTCAGGCTAAAAAATGTGGTGCCTTTACCTTTTGAATTGCTCCTGTTGACTGCAGGACCAACATTGGCTACAGCACTGTGAGGTAAACCAGGTGGTATTACTGGAAGCAGCAACACCCAACTAAAGAGGCAATTTTGCCTGGATCCTCCAGAGGCAGGCAACCATGGACTGGTTAAGTGCTCAGCTTACCTATTTAGATCAAAATGCAGTTTCCCCCAATTGATGACCTGTAAAGATTTTTGCCTATCTATGGAGGAGGTTTGGCTGCCAAAGATTAAGGCCACAAATCAACTCTGTTGTCCTTAATTTTTAAATATGGCTTCTATCATATATCCTCAGTTTTCTCTTTTCAAGAGAGAAAAGACCCAAAGTAGTCAATCTTGCCCTATACATCATTCCCTTCAGTTCAGGGATCAACTGTGTATCCTTTCTCTCTACCCGCCCCCCCTTCAATAACTGAATATCCTTTTTGAGCAGAACTCAGCTGTGGTCTCATCAGATACAGTTTGAAAATTACCTCTTTGGATTTATATGTTATACCCCTTGCTATGCATTCCAATATTCTGTTTGCTTTTTCAACAGCCTGGGAACATTGTGCTGATGATTTTAATGACCTGTCCTACTCCAATAACTTAAGTACATTCCAATTTACCACATAATCCACATCAACCATACCTCTGCCAAATCTCACATTTCCATGTGTTAAATGGCATTTGCCAGTTCTCCACCAACTGATCAAGCTTGTCAAGATCCGTTTGATACATAAATCTCACTGCAGTCCACAAAAACATTAAGATACCAATTTGTTTGAAATGTCAGACCTTGTGATAAATAGCATCATAGTGAGTATAAATGGGAGGGGGAAGGGGATGAGAGATGGAATGGACTTCACGAGAAATACCAGTACCTGGCATAATCTCTACATCAAAACTGGGCAACAGATCTGCAACCACTTCACTCCTACCTAGGAAATCAGAGAGAGAGAAAGAGAAGAGAAAGAAATATGATTACTAAGCATGAATAGAGTACAGTTCAATCTGTACTTGTGACTGATATGTGCTCAGTCCTTGTAATTACTGCATGCTGGATGTTAAAGCTACATTTGCCAGCAACTATGTTTGTTGAAATCAATGCCATTCACCAAAACAACTGCCTCCTACAGAAACTGCAGTTTAGAGTGAAATCAGTCCACATAGATTATAGATTTGATTGAACACATCATAGTGAAAGAACAGAAGAAAAGAAATTACCCAAGAGACATTTGACAAATCTGGATAACCAGGATTTCATATAAATATTAAACTTCCTATCTGCTATGGTGCACATGAAAGCAATAGGCATTTCAATTTATTCAGGAGTTTAAAGATAAAATGGTTTCTACTGTTATTACTTTGTGTGCACACAATTTATTTTTGCTTATCAAAATGAAGAATGATAGTACAAGGAAATGAAATATTTTCTCCTTTTTTCTTTTCAATGATCAGGATGATGTACTCCTGCATCCTTGTTAGTGTGGCTTGGATTAGATAGAGTGTGAAGCCTCCCCGTACACTGTCATACTCTTCCAGCATTGGCCTAGACCCCACTCTATGTTAACATGAGGGGGATTGTCACTAGTTTATTTTAATTTTACTTTTTACAATCTTATATCAGTGACTACCACCAGATACAATGACTGCCTCAATGTCTCCAACACTAATGGTGGGGAGTTACTGATGAAAGGATAGAATAGATAATAAGGTGGGTTAGTAGAACTGCTGCTCCATCATCTAATTTTTCATTTCCCTAATTCTGGCAGATATAAGTGTAGCTAGTAATGAGTCTTATTTCTGCACCACCATTTACTTATCTATTTATTTTTAAAGTGTCCTCTCCTCTCGACCAGTCACCAGCAATGTTCAAATTGGAGCCATTTTGGATTACCTAGTATTACCTAGTAGGTGTCATGTTTTACGATTCATTCGCTATTGCTTATAACTCATCTGTTTTAAATTGGTGCTAACTCAATGAATTATACTAAAATAATCAAAAACAACAGTTAGAGGTTACACTAATATTTCCTCACAGATTTCAAGGGTTAGATTGAACTGAGACAGCTCTAAAATGCAAAGTCCTGTGTATGGTTCATGGCTCTGTTTGAGTTTATTAAAATAGGGCGGGTAAAGGTCAAGCCATTCTGAGCCAGGTCACAAATCCTTAAACACATGTAGAATGACAATGCTGGGAATTGTTGTGGGAATACCTATCATATTCAAAAAGTAGTCAGTTATTGTCATAAAGAAACACTAGATGGCACTGTTACATAAAAAAATCAGTTTACAACAGACTGATTAAGGTCTGGATTAAGGATTACGAAACAGTCTTGTTTGGTCTGTTTGCAATTGCTTTGATACATTTTGTGATTTTTTTTCAAGAATGTGTCATTTTGCTAACGTCATGCATTTTGCCAAATTCTTAATTTCTTCATTTCAATGGTTCATTTTTGCGATGCTCTTCACGGTGATTTCCCAATCTAAACTAGAGCCATCTGAAGAGGCAAATGGTGATGAATGTTTCAATACTAGATGAAAAAGGACAATGCTTGCAATATGTGGATTGCATTCCTCCTTGCATGGATACAATATGCAAAATGACAAAAAAAGAGGTGGAAAGAGATATGTTTAATACAAAAAAAAGTTCAAACGTGGAGACCAAAAAATAAAATACTGTAACGTACTGCTATTTTAGTGTGAATCAAACTGCATTGTTTTCTTTAATACTAACAGACCTACTGCAATAACACTGCAATAAAATAGCAAATTATGAGCCACAATCTTTCCACTAGCACAATTCTTAACAGGTTTAAATAGAAGTTACAGGACAGAAACAGGCCATTCGGCCCAACTGGACCATGCCGATGTTTATGCTCCACACGAGCCTCCTTTCCCATCCTTAAATTAAATAGTGAGACACTCGAGGAAGCTTCCAGCTAAAGATTGAGTGGGTTATAAATACTTCACAAATAGCACTCTAAAAAGGATGTTGGAGTTTTGTAGTCTGTTACCATATACAATGGGATGATGCACATGTCTGGCATAGCACTAAATTGCCCCTTTAAATATAACTGTCCACAGATGATCAAAGACCAGTACATTCAGACCGTTTGGTTGCTTATTATTTGTTCTTAGTTTGCCATCTCTATGCTTATCAGCATGATTACAAAGTGTCATGTTAGAAAATGAAATTCAGTACAATTATTTTTCATAAAGTTCTAACAAAAAGCCATTCGCTCTATAAAATTGCATCAATTAATTCTTTAATATATCTACAATAAGTTAAGATATTGCATATATATTTTCAAGCGTTTTTTGTGGATCAATAATTGTCACACTATCCTGTTGTGCGTGCTTGGCTCATTTGGCAGCCCTTTTGCCCCGAGCCAGTTGGTTTTCGGTTCAAACTCCACCCCAGGACTCAAATACATAAACTGGGCTGGTACTTGTGTGCAGTCTGAGGAAGTGCTGCTCTTTGGATGAGACATTAAACTATTCTGCTGGTTCAGGTGTATGTTAGCAATCATGTGGCATTATCTGACGAAGTGCAAGAAGTGACCAAGGACTAGATTTTCCACTTTTTCTGCATGCCTAACGCCCACTTAACGCCCATTTTATCGCTGAAATGACGTATAACGCCCATATGTCGCCCATTTAGCCACAAAATGGAAACTGACGGGCATTTTTCGTAAACTTATCGACGAGCGTTACTTTCCCCATGTGCATAACGCTGCGAATAAATAATATCGCCCGCCCACGTTTTTGGGGTGGAATCGTCAGAATGGGCGAAATTAACGCCCATAATATTACCCAGCATTAGTTTCTGCATGGAATTAACGTTGAGATTCAATAATACCGCCCGCCCACTTTTTTGGGGTGGAATCGTCAGAATGGGCGAAATTAACGCCCATAATATTACCCAGCATTAGTTTCTGCATGGAATTAACGCCGAGATTCAATATTACCGACTGCCCACTTTTTTTAGTCGTAAAGATCACATTTGCCGAAACTAATGGCCAGGAGATCGCCCAGCGTCACTTTCACCACCTCGCACACATCATCCACAATATCGCTCGCCCAAAAAAGTGCCGGGAAAAAGTGAAACTAACCGGAACTAATCACAGCGTTATGGACCTCATGTTCTACATCACATGTCGCTTCATTTAAAAGGCTGCTCTGCTTCAGCCTCGGGAGAGTTCGGATGTACTCTGGAGGTCTTTGGAGCTAATGTGAACATCTATACAAACATCTTTACTGTACTGTAAATAATTGGAAATTAATAGGTGTCTTCGTCATTCTTTGTGACCAATCGGTGGAAAACAGATAGCTATTGCAATGGGGCCTGTCCTTTCTCACCCACTCTTGATGACCAATTACATGCTGCAGACTCGAGATGGCCGAAGGTGTGCTCCACAGTATCATGTGCCCAATGTAAGACGTGCCAGACTGATGAGGAGGACCAGACGTTACACACCCCGCAAGTACAGGGAGAAGCAGTCTTACCTCGACCTGCCTGACACCACCTGCCTTCGGAGATTACGCTTCCACAAAGAGGTTATCACTGAGGTATGCCAGCTCATAAGGGGAGATCTGCAGCCTGCCAGCACCATCAGTACCGCACTGTCCGTTGAGGTCAAAGTCACCGAGGCACTGTCGTTCTACGTGTCGGGTTCTTTTCCAGCCTTAGGTGGCGACATTTGCGGTATATCTCAGCATGCCACACATTGCTGCATTAGACAGGTCACTGAAGCCCTGTACACACACAGGAAGGACTTTATCAGCTTCCCTATGACCAGGGAGGCACAGAGTGAGAGGTCTCTAGGATTCTCCAGAATTGCAAACTTCCCCAAGGTGCAGGGAGAAATAGACTGTACACACATCACGATGCGGGCACCTTTTCAGGATGCAGAGATTTTCAGGAACCGCAAGGGATTCCACTCCCTGAATGTCCAACTTGCTGTCGACCACCAGCAGACTATAATGGCAGTGAATGCTCAATTTCCGGGCAGCATCCATGATGTTCACATTGTGTGTGAGAGCACTGTATTTGACTTGTTTAACAATGAGCCACAAGGTCAATGCTGAATGCTTGGTGACAAAGGATATGGCCTCGTCACCTGGCTGATGACCCCGCTGAGTGACACCCACACTGAAGCTGAGAGGCGATACAATGAGAGCTACAGGGCCACTCGCAATATCGTGGAAAAAAGCATTGGAGTGCTTAAGCAGCACTTTAGATGCCTGGACCACTCAGGAGGCTAACTCCAATACCACCCTGCGCAGGTAGCTTAATTCATGGTGGTGTGCTCCATGCTGCACAACTTGGCTATAAGGAGGGGACAAGAATTGCCTGATGAATCTGACAGTCCATCTCACCAGAGAGAGGAAGGAGAGAACAAGGAGGCGGATGCTGACCTCGGCCCATATAATCAGGCTGACGCTGAAGCCATGCCCCCGCTCACCTGTCGACCGCATGAATGGGCACGTGGTGGCATGATAGCTGCAAGAACCTTACATCAGGAGCTCATCAATGAGCGCTTTGCCTAAAAGAGCATTGGTGGTATTTACAAAGCTGACACATTGCTGGGTGTGCAAGTCATACATCAGTGGTGGGCATCACCTTGGTGACAGTTAAAGTTTAAGTTGATTGAAGTTAAGTGTAATTATACCCTTTGATAAGGAATCACCAGCGTGTAACAATGCAGCTATCTGAGCCAATGCGCAACAAGGTTTTGTTAAATAAAAAACATTTAAACCGAACATTTGTCTGAAATCATCAGTATTTCTGTAAAAACCAACCCTTCTGCCCATCCCCCCCCCCCCCACCCACTTCTCCTCCCCACCATTACCCCTTCCCCTTTCCCTCCTGACTCCAAGCTGCCTGGACGAGGAGCTCCTCAGATGATGCTTCATTGTGGGGGCGGCCCGACAGCCGAACCACTGCTTGGACGTATACGGGAGAGGACGGTCTCCAGGTGGGAACGTGCTCTGAGCCAGAAGCAAGATGTTGCTCCTGGCTCTCGTGTTGTTGGCAATGGGGGTGCGGCATCTTGGGGTGCAGTGCCGTGCTCCGGGACCCACTGGGAGCCCTCTGCCACCAATGTTCCTGGCTACCAGCTCCAGGGCCTCCACCATCCCTTCCATGTTATATCTTATTTGTTGGACAAAAATTAGGTGCCAACTATGTTCTTGGTGCTTAGTAGGCTTTTTGCTGCTGGTGAATCTCCCTCCTGCCTACCACAACAGCCAAACAAGCATATACCACAGCCACACACGCTTTGAGTCGCTCTCAGCTCCCTCTCTCTCTTTGTCTCTTCTTCTGCGCATGTAATGATGACCCTTGACCTCCTGAATTGCAGGAATTGAGCATTGCCATGCCGTTGCTAAGGATGGCGACATTTTACGGCAGAAGGTCAGAGAGGTTTAACACTACCGCCCATTTCATATTGCTCTCGGTAACACCCAATTTCAAAAATGGAGACTAGGTGCTTTGAGAATGGACGAGAAGCTGACGATCTGAAAACCCATATTTACCGCCCACGCTGGAAATAACACCCATTTTTGGGCGATCTGCACAAAAGTGTAAAATCTAGCCCCAACATTTTTACTTGAACCACCACCATCAACCACTGCCACCAAAGATAGATAAACTAGCAACAGATGATTAAAAAGCAAATCTGAACTGATAGGATATTTACAGTGATTAAATCATCTTCTTGATCTTGGTTGGGTTATATACCTTATTCATTCTGTAACACTGAATATGGTGAAAGTGGAACTGATCCTTTTCAATGTCTTAACTTTTTGCCTTGCTAATATTTATACTTTAAATAAATAACACATTTTATTCAGTTCAGCAGATGCAAAAGGTAAAAAACAAACATTACCCCTTTTCCTCCAGCAGCACTCCAACCATTTCAATACTATTTTCTGAGGGAACAAAATGATTATTGAGCCTCATAAGCAAATGATCTGGCACTCTGGCATCTCCGCTAAGTATATCTGGTCCACAGGGGGCTGGAGCTTCTGACCATTTCCAAAGCCTGAACTCAAACGAACATATTTATTAATCATGGCCACTTTTGCAAGTTCCCAAAATGGCTTCCTTGGTTCAAGGAACATACAGTAATACTCAGTGTAGTCTCAATGTTCCTGCCAGTACAGAATAAAGAAAAACTCTCACAAACACTTCAGCACATACTTCAGTGCAGTACTGAGGGAGTGCTGCACTATCGGAGGTGCCGTCTTAAAATAATTTTTGACAGTTATATTATTATTTTATAATATACCATTTTCTTAAAATAATTGTGGATGAAGGGGACATGGTGGTAATGTGCACTAATGGAGCAGTGCCCAATCTACAGCCCATGGGCCATTTCGGCCTTCTAGCCCTAGCACTCCAGCCCACGAAACTCTGTTCTTTTGGGTTTACATTTCTTACACATAAGTTAGTCCTTTTTTCTTCCATTATTGGACCTGTAAATTTGGCAAGAGCTACTCTTAGTATTGCTGCCTCACTGATGGATAAATCCGAAATCAGAACACCTTGATCTGCTTGTAACCTCAGCTTGAAATGTATTTAAATTAATAGGACCACTGATTCAAATTTTATATGTGACCTACGAAGTGCAGCCGGTGTCGGAGCAGTGAATGACTGACTGCAATTTCAGGATTTCCACATTAGGATGCGCATGCACGGAATCCTGAAGCTGGGGTCAGTTTCAAAGGGACAATACGCTGTTATTACCCATCGCAAATTCCAGTGCTGTGCTACTTTTCCATGGTGCTGTGAAAATACCAACAGTGTCTGTGTATCAGAACAGCTGGACTTCATCAGCCCAGAAAATAAACAAAGTGTCGCTGGGATGCCGAGGAATGTGAAAACAACCTGAACAAATTAATGGATAGCTTAATTAAAAGTGCCCACAGGAAAAAAGTCTGAATAGGAAAGCTAAAGCTGGAGGTGTGCCACCCACATGAATATTTGCTGTTGAAGGGACAGTGCTGCTAATTTTCTTTTTATAACAGTGACTAATGTGCACATCCACTGGCTCATTGGATTTTCATCTTGGATGCTGAATGTAATATAAATAGCATATTGTACCATTTTCCATGGACTCTCATATCTGCGGTCTGAAAGGCTTTTAAAATCTCATCCAATAGTCTTTAAGACATATCGGGGGGGAGGGGAGGTAATTTTGACTTTGGGTGATATTGTAAAACGGGTGCCCGTTATACATCTCTCCTGAGTTTTAATTGTATTGTGGAAATGTGTAAGGGATGGCTAAAACAGTATCACCTGTTTAACACTATCACCCAAAATCCAAATTACCCAAGTCGTCTGTGACAAAAATCAGTATTTTGTTTATCTTTCTGCAAGGCTAAGAAAGATTTTTTTTTAAATAACTTGGGGTGTATGTGTTTCATTAATCTGTGTACCCCAAGAGCCAGCAGACTGCAATAAAGTGTTCTTAATGCACTAAAAATAACATCCTTTTTTATCTGCATGCTGTGAGACAGACATGGAGTGGCAGAATTTCTCACAGCAGGGGATAGTCCACAAGGTGTCTGCAGGAGAGATTGATTGACAGCTGAATAGACGGGCTCAGAGATATGTTTCAGCAGCCTGCTGCTGCAGCTCTTCAGCCCATTAAGATAGACCTGGAGACTCCATGCTTGTAAGCAAAACCTCATATGCAAGTGATAATAGAGTCACTGGTCCAGGTTCAGTACTACAAGAAGAGTTAGTGAAGTGGTGCATATTTTTTACTTTTATACCTAAAAATTGATATCAGCAGCACCAAGAAAGTAGGACAGACCAGTTTTCTTTACAGAAAAGCGATCTATCCACTAATAGTTGGCGTACTTGGTATTTTAACCTGCAAATATTGTTAAAAATGTGCTTAAAAATATGTTAATAATGCAGATTACTAGAAATGAACATAAATGTTGAATCACTGCAGTGGTAACATTCTATAATCAGTAACAAGTTTTTAAAAATTCATTGTGGGAAGTGGATGTTGCTGGGAAGGCCAGCATTTATTGCCCATTCCTAATTGCCCTTGATTGAGGTTTTTGATGAGGTAACAGAGGGGGTTGATGAGGGCAATGCGATTGATGTGATGTACATGGACTTCTAAAAGGCGTTTGATAAAGGTGCCACATAATAGGCTTGCCTGCAAAGTTGAAGCCCACAGAATAAAAGGGATAATGGCAGTATGGATATGAAATTGGCTAAGTAAAAGAAAACAGAGCAGCAGTGAACGGTTGTTTATCGGACTGGAGGAAGGCACACAGTGGTGTTCCCCAGAGGTTGGTACTAGGACCACTGCTTTTCTTGATATATGTTAATGACTTAGACTTGGGTGTACAGGGCACAATTTCAAAATTTGCAGATAACGCAAAACTTGGAAGTATAGTGAACAGTGAGGAAGTTAGTAATAGACTTCAAGAGGACATGAGGCTAGAACCTCCAGTTTTGTGCTTAGCGCCCAAAAATGGGCGTTATTTCTGGCATGGGCGTTAAAAAAGGGTTTTCAGATCGCCGGCTGCTCGCCCATTCTCAAAACACCTAGTTTCCATTTTTGAAAATGGCCGTTACCGCGAGCAATATCAAATGGGCGGTAGCGTTACATTTTTTTGACCTTCTGCCGCAAATTGTGACTGTCCTTAGCAACGGCATGGCAACGCTCGATTCCCACGATTCTGGAGGTCAAGGGTTATCATGACATGCGCAGAAGAGGAGACACAGAGAGAGGGAGCTCAGAGGCAGTAAAAGCATGTGTGGCTATTGTGTGTGCTTGTCTAACTGTTGTGGGAGGCACGACAGAGATTCACCAGTAGCAAAAAGGCTACAAAGCACCAAGAACATAGTTGGCACTGAGTTTTTCTCCAACAAATAAGATATAACGTGGAAGGAATGGAGGAGGCCCTGGAGCTGGTAGCCAGGAACACTGGTGGCAGAGGGCTCCCAGTGATCCCGGAGTGTCGCACTGCACCCCAAGGTGACGACTCTCATTGTTAACCACACACGAGAGCCACTAGCAACATCTTGCTTCTGGCTCGGAGCACGTTCCCACCTCGGGACCGTCCTCTCCCGTATCCATCCAAGCAGTGCTTCGGCCATCACCAGCTCCCCTCGCCCCCACCACCCCCCTGCCCGTCCCCCCCACCACCCCAATGAAGCATCGCCTGAGGACCTGCTCGGCCAGGCGGCTTGGAGTCAAGAGGGGAAGGGATAGAGGTGGGGAGGAGAAGCGGCGGGGGGATGGGAAAGAGTTGGTTTGTACAGAAATAGTGACGATTTCAGACTAATGTTCAGTTTAAATGTTTTTTATTTAACAAAACCTTGTAGCACATTGGCTCAGAGAGCTGCACTATTACACGCTGGTGATTCCGTAACCTCAAAGGGTATAATCACACTTAACTTCAATCAACTTAAACTTTAACTGTCACTAAGGTGATGCCCACCATTGATGTATGACCTGCACACCCAGCAGTGTGTCAGCCTTGTAAATAACACCAATGTTCTTTCAGGCAAAGCGATCGTTGATGAGCTCCTGATGTAAGACTTTTGCAGTTATCATGCCACCATGGGCCCCTTAATGCAGTCCACAGGGGGACGGGGGGGCAGGGACATGGCTTCAGCATCAGCCTGATTGTCTGGGCCGATATCAGCGTCCGCCTCCTCGACCTCCTCTTCCTCTCTTTGGTGAGATGGACTGTCAGACTCATCAGGCAATTCTTGTTCCCTCCTCATAGCCAAGTTGTGCAGCATGGAGCAGACCACCACGAATTGAGCTACCTGCTCAGGGTGGTATTGGAGCTCGCTTCCTGAGTGATCCAGGCATCTAAAGCACTGCTTCAGCACTCTGATGGTTTTCTCCACAATATTGCGAGTTGCTCTGTGCCTCGGCCTCTGTGTGTCACGCAGGGGGGTCATCATCCAGGTGGCGAGGCCATATTCTTTGTCACCAAGCATCCAGCATTGACCTTGTGGCTCATTGTTAAACAAGTCAGATACAGTGCTCTCACGCAGGATGGGAGCATCATGGATGCTGCCCGGAAATTGAGCATTCACTGCCATTATAATTTGCTGGTGGTCAACAACCAGTTGGACATTCAGGGAGTGGAATCCCTTGCAGTTCCTGCAAACCTCAGCATCCTGAAAAGGTGCCCGCATCGCGATGTGCATTGAAGTCTATTGCTCTCTGCACCTTGGGGAAGTTAGCAATTCTGGAGAATCCTAGAGCCCTCTCAGTCTGTGCCTCCCTGGTCATAGGGAAGATGATCAAGTCCCTCCTGCATGCGTACAGGGTTTCAGTGACCTGGCATGCTGAGAAAGTCAGCAAATGTCGCCAGCTGTGGCAGCCCCATTGCAGTAGCTCTCTGTTTTCCACCGATTGGGCACAAACAAGAAATGTCCCGACGAAGACACCTCTTCAATTCCAATTGTTCACAGTATGGTCAAGATGTTTTTACAGATATTCACATCAACTCGGCGGAGTACATCCGAACTCTGTCGAGGTTGAAGCAGAACAGCCTTTTAAAGGATGCGACATGTGATCTAGAACATGACGTCCATAACGCTGTGATTCGTTCCGGTTAGTTTCAGTTTTTGTGGGCGTTTTTTTGGGCGAGTGATATTGTGGGCGATATGTGTGCGAGGTGGTGAAATTGACAATGGGCGATCTCCATGGCCGCTAGTTTGGGTAAATATGCTCTTTATGACAAAAAACAGTGGGCGGGCGTTAATATTGAATCTTGACGTTAATTCCGTGTGGAAAGTAACGCTGGACGATACTATGGCCGTTGAATTCGCCCATTCTGCGGATTCCACCCAAAAAAAGTGGGCGGGTGGGAATATTTTTTCTTGGCGTTAAGCACATGGGATAAGTAACGTTCGGCGATAAGTTTCAAAAAAATGCCCGCCAGTTTCCATTTTGTGCCAAAATAGGCGATAGATGGGCGTTATACGTCATTTCAGCGGTAAAGTGGACGTTAAGTGGGTGTTAAACATGCAAAAGCGGTGGAGGTATCACCCATCGACAGGCTGGTGGAATGGCCGAACACGTGGCAGATTAAATTTAATGCAGAAAAGTACGAAGTGATACATTTTGGTAGGACGAACAAGGAGAGGCAATATAAACCAAATGGTAACATAGAAACATAGAAATTAGGTGAAGGAGCAGGCCATGTGGCCCTTCGAGCCTGCACCGCCATTCAATAAGATCATGGCTGATCATTCAACCTCAGTACCCCTTTCCTGCTTTCTCTCCATACCCCTTGATCCCTTTAGCCGTAAGCCATATCTAACTCCCTTTTGAATATATCGAACGAACTGGCCTCAACAACTTTCTGCGGTAGAGAATTCCACAGGTTAACCACTCTCTGAGTGAAGAAGTTTCTCCTCATCTCGGTCCTAAATGGCTTACCCCTTATTCTTAGACCGTGACCCCTGGTTCTGGAACTCCCCAGTAATGGGAACGTTCTTCCTGCCTCGAACCTGTCCAATCCTGTCAGAATTTTATATGTTTCTATGAGATCCCCTCTCATTCTTCTAAACTCTAGTGGATACAAGCCCAGTTGATCCAGTCTCTCCTCATATGTCAGTCCTGCCATCCCGGGGATCAGTTTGGTGAACCTTCGCTGTACTCCCTCAATAGCAAGAACGTCCTTCCTCAGATTATTAGACCAAAACTGAACACAATATTCCAGGTGAGGCCTCACCAAGGCTCTGTACAACTGCGGTAGGACCACCCTGCTCCTATACTCAAATCCCCTAGCTATGAAGGCCAACATACCATTTGCCTTCTTCACCACCTGCTGTACCTGCATGCCACCTTCAATGACTGATGTACCATGACACCCAGGTCTCGTTGCACCTCCCCTTTTCCTAATCTTTCACCATTCAGATAATATTCTGTCTTCCTGTTTTTGCTACCAAAGTGGATAACCGCACATTTATCCACATTATACTACATCTGCCATGTATTTGCCCACTCGCCTAACCTGTCCAAGTCATCCTGCAGCCTCTTAGCATCCTCCTCACAGCTCACACCGCCACCCAGCTTAGTGTCATCTGCAAACTTGGAGATATTACATTCAATTCCTTCATCTAAATCATTGATGTATATTGTAAATAGCTGGGACCCCAGCACTGAACCCTGCGACTCTCCACTGGCCACTGACTGCCATTCTGAAAAGGACCCATTTATTCCGACTCTCTGCTTCTTGTCTGCCAACCAGTTTTCTATCCACGTCAATACATTACCCCCAATACCATGTGCTTTAATTTTGCACACTAATCTCTTGTGTGGGACCTTGTCAAAAGCCTTTGAAAGTCCAAATACACCAAATCCACTGGTTCTCCCTTGTCCACACTACTAGTTACATCCTCAAAAAATTCTAGAAGATTTGTCAAGCATGATTTCCCTTTCATAAATCCATGCTTATTTGGACCGATCCTGTCACTGCTTTCCAAATGCGCTGAAATTTCTTCTTTAATAATTGATTCCTATATTTTCCCCACTACTGATGTCAGGCTAACCAGTCCATAATTCCCTATTTTCTCTCCCCCTCCTTTTTTTAAAAAGTGGTGCTACATTAGCTACCCTCCAGTCTATAGGAACTGATCTAGAGTCATTAGAATGTTGGAAAATGATCACCAATGTATCCACTATTTCTAGGGTCACTTCCTTAAGTACTCTGGGATGCAGCCTATCAGGCCCTGGGGATTTATCGGTCTTCAATCCCATCAATTTCCCCAACACAATTTCCTGACTAAATAAGGATTTTCTTCAGTTCCTTCTTTTCGCTAGACCCTCGAACCCCTAGTATTTCCAGAAGGTTATTTATGCCTTCCTTAGTAAAGACAGATCCAAAGTATTTTTTCAATTGGTCTGCCACTTCTTTATTCCCCATTATAAATTCACCAGATTCTGACTGCAAAGGACCTACGTTGGTCTTCACTAATCTTTTTCTCTTCACATATCTATAGAAGCTTCTGCAGTCAGTTTTTATGTTCCTTGCAAGCTACCTCTCATACTCTGTTTCCCCCCCTCCTAACTAGACCCTTTGTCCTCCTCTGCTGAATTCTAAATTTCTCCCAGTCCTCAGGTTTGCTGCTTTTTCTGGCCAATGCCTCTTCCTTGGATTTAACACTATCCCTAATTTCCCTTATTAGCCACGGTTGAGCCACCTTCCCCATTTTATTTTTACTCCAGACAGGGATATACAATTGTTGAAGTTCATCCATGTGATCTATAAATGTCTGCCATTGCCTTTCCATTATCAACCCTTTAAGTATCATTTGCCAGTCTATTCTAGCCAATTCACGCCTCATAACATCGAAGTTACCTTTCCTTAAGTTCAGGACCCTAGTCTGTGAATTAACACTGTCACTCTCCATCTTAATAAAGAATTCTACCATATTTTGCTCACTCTTCTCCAGGGGGCCTTGCCTAACAAGATTGCTAATTAGTCCTCTCTCATTACACAACACCCAGTCTAGGATGGCCAGCTCTCTAGTTGGTTCCTCGACATATTGGTCTAGAAAGCCATCCCTAATACACTCCAGGAAATCCTCCTCCACCGCATTGCTACCAGCTTGGTTAGCCCAATCTATATGTAGATTAAAGTCGCCCATGATAACTGCTGTACCTTTATTGCACACATCCCTAATTTCTTGTTTGATGCCATCCCCAACCTCACTACTACTGTTTGGTGGTCTGTACACAACTTCCACTAGCGTTTTCTGCACTTTGGTATTTTGCATCTCTACCCATACAGATTCCACATCATCCAAGCAAATGTCCTTTCTTACTATTCCTCTTTAACCAGCAATGCTACCCCACCTTCTTTTCCTTTCTGTCTATCCTTCCTGATTGTTGAATACCCCTGGATGCTGAGTTCCCAGCCTTGAACACCCTGGAGCCATGACTCCGTAATTCGAATTATATTATAATCGTTAATAGCTGCCTGCGCAGTTAATTCATCCACCTTATTACAAATACTCCTCGCAATGGTACATTTCTTAAGGGGGAGCATGAATAGAAAGAACTGAGGGTATATGTACACAAAGCATTGAAGGTGGCAGGGCAGGTTGAGAAAGCCTGGGCTTCATAAATAGAGGCATAGAGTACAAAAGCAAGGAAGCTATAATGAACCTTTATAAAACAGTAGTTTGACCTCAATTGGAGTATTGTGTCCAATTCTGGGTACCGTCCTTTCGGAAGGATGTGAAGGACTTAAGAGAGGGTGCAGAAAAGATTTATGAGAATGGTTCCAGGGACGAGGGATTTCAATTACGTGGTTAGATTGGAGAAGCTGGAGTTGTTCTCCTTAGAGCAGAGAAGGTTGAGAGGAGATTTGATAGAGCTGTTCAAAATCATGAGGGGTCTAGACAGAGTAGGTAGAGAAAAACTGTTCCCATTGGTGGAAATTCAAGAACCAGAGGACAGCGATTTAAGGTGATTGGCAGAAGAACCAAAGGCAACATGAGGGAAAACTATTTTACACTGCGAGTGGTTAGGATCTGGAATGCACTGCCTGAAAGGATGGTGGAGGCAGACTCAACCATGGCTTTCAAAAGGGAATTGGATAAGTACCTGAAGGAAAAAAATTTGCAGTGCTGCTGGCGACTTGCTGCAGTGCATCTTGTAGATGGTAAACACTGCAGCCGTGGTGCGTCAGTGGTGGAGCGAGTGAATGTTTAAGGTGCTGGATGGGGTGCCAATTAAGCGAGCTACTTTGTCTTGGATGGTGTCGAGCTTCTAGAGTGTTGTTGGAGCTGCACTCATCCAGGCAAGTGGAGAGTATTCCATCACACTCCTGACTTGTGCGTTGTAGATGGTGGAAAGGCTATGGGGAGTCAGGAAGTGAGACACTCGCTACAGAATACCCAGCCTCTGACTTGCGCTTGTTGCCACAGTATTTATGTGGTTTGTCCAGTTGAGTTTCTGGTCAATGGTGACCCCCAGGATGTTGATGGTGGGGGATTCAGCAATGGTAATGCCGATGAATGTTAGACTCTCATTTGTTGGAGATAGTCATTGCATGGCACCTGTGTGATGGAAATGTTACTTGCCACTTATCAGCCCAAGCCTGAATGTTGTCCAGGTCTTGCTGCATGCGGGCATGGACTGCTTCATTATCTGAGGAGTTGCGAATGGAACTGAAAACTGTGCAATTATCAGCGAACATCGCCACTTCTGATCTTAGATGGAAGGAAGGTCACTGATGAAGCAGCTGAAGATGGTTGGACCTAGGATACTGCACTGAGGAACTTCTGCAGTGATGTCTTGGGATGTGATGATTGACCTGCAACAACCACAACCATCTTCCTAGTTATGACTCCAGCCAGTGGAGAATTTTCCCCTGATTCTCATTGACTTCAGTTTTACTAGGTCTCCTTGATGCCACATGTAAAGTCCTGTCCCTGCAGTACAGATTCACACAAGGCACATACTGAAGTCAAGGTCACTCAGGACCTGCACCTTTATTACAGAGCTCTCGAATGCCACACTTGCCTGAGACCTGTCCTTATATACCTGTCTGGGACAGGTATCCAGTGTCTCCTGCACCCCTGTGGTAAGGTAAGCTTGTGGTTACAGGTCATCTCTAGTTACAGTCATGTATAGCATGGTAAGATACAGTTATGTACAGTAGTGTGACATACATGACACCACACTCAGTCAAATGCTGCCTTAATGTCGAAGGCAGTCACTCTCACCTCACCTCTGGAATTCAGCTCTTTTGTCTATGTTTGGACCAAGGCCATAATGATGTCTGGAGCTGAGTGGTCCTGCCAAACTGAGCATCAGTAAGCAGATTATTGGTGAGTAAGTGCTGCTTGATAACACTTGATGCTTGTAGACGACACCTTCCATCACTTTGCTGATGATTGAGATAGACTGATTGGGCGGCAATTGGCTGGATTGGATTTGTCCTGCTTTTTGTGGACAAGACATATCTGGGCAGTTTTCCATATTGTCAGGTAGATGCCAGTGTTGCAGCTGTACTGGAACAGCTTGGATAGAGGTGTGGCTAGTTCTGGAGCATAAGTTTTCAGCACAACAGCTGGGATGATGGCAGGGCTCAGCTGTTTCTTGATATCACGTGGAATGAATCGAATTGGCTGAAGACTGGCTTCTGTGATGGTAGGGACATCAGGAGAAGGCCGATATGGATCCCTTGGCTCACTTGGCTTGTCTGGCTGCAAATGCTTCAGCCTTGTCTTTTGCACAGGCGGATGAGATTGGGGTTATTTATGGAGTCTCCTCCTCCCGTTAGCTGTTTAATGGTCCACCACCATTCATGACTGGATGTGGCAGAACTGCATAACTTTGACCTGATCCGTTGATTGTGGGATCACTTAGCTCTGTTTATAGCATGCTGCTTCCATTGTTTATCAGGTATGTAGTCCTGTTTTGCAGCTTCCCCAGGTTGGCACCTCATTTTTAGGTATGCGTGGTGCTGCTCCTGGCATGTTCTTCTGCTCTCCTCATTGAATCAGGGTTGATCCCCTGGCTTGGTAATGGTAGAGTAAGGAATATGCTGGGCCATGCAGTTACAGATTGTGGTGGAATACAATTCTGCTGCTGCTAATGGTCCACAGCACCTCATGGATGCCCAGTTTTGAGCTGCTAGATCTGTTCTGAATCTATCCCATTTAGTACGGTGGTAGTGTCACACAACATGATGGAGGGTGTCCTCAGTGTGAAGACAGGACACCACAAGGCCTTTGCGGTGGTCACTGCTACCAATGCTGTCATGGACAGACGCATCTGCAACAGGTAGATTGATGAGGACGAGGTCAAGTAGGTCTTGCCCTCGTGTTGGTTCTCTCACCACCTGACACAGTCCCAGGCTGGCAGTTATGTCCTTCAGGACTCGGCCAGCTCGGTCAGTAGTCGTGCCACTCTTGGTGATGGATATTGAAGTCTCCCACCTAGAGTACATTCTGTGCCCTTGCAATCCTCAGTGCTTCTTTCAAGTGATGTTCAATATTCATCAGCTGAGGAAGGGTGGTAGATGGTAATCAGTAGGAGGTTTCCTTCTCCTGCTTGATCTGAAGCCACGAGACTTCATGTTTTAAAAAATGTATTCATTTATGGAATATGGGCGTTGCCAACAAGGTCAGCATTTATTGCCCATTTATTGCCACTTAAGAAGCCGGTGGTGAACCACTGTTCTTTGTAACGGTTTGGTACAACTGAGTGACTTGCTAGGCCATTTCAGAGGCCAGTTAAGAGTGAAACACATTGCTGTGGGTCTGGAGTCACATTTAGGCCAGACTGGAGAAGGACAGCAGATTTCCTTCTCTAAAGGACATTAGTGAACCAGATGGGGTTTACGACAATTCTGCAGTTTCATGGTCACCATTACTGATTCTAGCTTTTTATTCCAGTGTTATTTAATTAACTAAATTTAAATTCCCCAGCTGCCATGGTGGTGTTTGGGGTCCAGACTCAATGTTGAGGACTCACAGGGTTCCCTCCCATATACCACTGTGCTGCCACTTCTGGCGACACAGGACATACCCAGGGATGGTGATGGAGGATACTGGAACATTGGCTGAAAGATATATATTTTTTTTTATTCATTCATGGGACGTCGCTGGCAAGGCCAGCATTTATTGCCCATCCCTAATGGCCCTCAAGAAGGTAGTGGTGAGCTACTTTCTTGAATACAACTGAGTGACTTGCTAGGCCATTTCAGAGGGCAGTTAAGAGTCAACCACATTGCTGTGGGTCTGGAGTCACATATAGGCCAGACCAGGTAAGGACGGAAGAGCTCATTCCCTAAATTAGTGAACATTAGTGAACCAGATGGGTTTTTACAACAATTCGATAGTTTCATGGTCATCATTACTGATTTTTTTTAAATTCCAGATTTATTTAAATGAATTTAAATTCCCCAGCTACCTTGGTGAGATTTGAACTCACATCTCCGGATTTGTCCAGGCTTCTGGAGTATTTGTCCAGTAACATAACCCCTATGCTACTATTCCCGTGTACTGTGTACTATAACATTACCCACACAGGACAAGCAAGCCACAGGATATCACCCCAAGCTATCAACGATCAGTTACTTGTCCCAATGACTAAATACTTACCCATCAGCATCACCCACTCAAGACTATGATGGTTAATAAACTCATCATGGTCTCTGGTGGTCTTGGTAAAATGGGGTGGATAATGTTGGTAGGTAGATGTACTTGGCACTTGACCAACAGGGACTACAGTGCATCCTATGCAATTAAAGTGTCAGGAAGCAGATATCCGCCACTACAGAATTTAAAACGTTTTTACATTTGAAAAAAGAAAAAGACACACATTTGTTGCTGCGTCACTAGCTATAAGATGCAGCTGGGCACTTGCCACTAACCATAACTTGCATCAGGAGCATATCAAGAAATGGCATCACAATTCTCGGACATGGAAGATCACAAAGACACAGACATTTTCAGGAAACAGACACATTTTACAAAAATTAGAATTTGTAAATATTGAGGAAGCTTACAAATTCACACTTAATAGGTTTTTCATATTGATTATACTCCTGTCCTTACTCAGACGTTATAGTCAGGCATCAGGTTATCAATGTTACTTATATTATCTTAAAAAGCAATGCATAACTTCTCGATATAATTCCATTAAGTTCTATTAGTATACAAAAATATTTGGGTAGAATACTGATAATTTGCTTTTTGAAAGATTTAGGAAACACGTTACATAAAAACTTTTTTCTGTCTGTTTAAAACTGCATGTTATATAAAACATACTCTTGGAAATAATCACATTTCTTTCTTTACTGAATCAGAATGAATAGAGTAGAGAAGTTCAATTCATATTTGACCTTTGACTCTACCCTTCATTTAACCCAACTGTTGTCATACCAACAGCAGATGAAGTTGAAAGACCCACCAAACAACACTCTCTAATTGAAAACCGTTTTTTCTTTGAAATCTTGAGGACAGCAGGTCATCACAGATACTGATGTGTTTGTTTATTTAAGAAAAAAACTAAACACTGTGATAAAAGATGGTTACAGATTTATTGCCAGAAGATGCAAGTTCAATTAATTTGTTTATTTCTATTTTCTTGATTTTATTCTCCAAAAGCTTTTGAAGCTTTCAATAAAACAGCAGAGGGAGGCAAGCACACAAAATAAGTACTTTTGAAAAGATCAAATGCCTAACAGACGACAAGAGCCTTGCAAAGACAGTTGCTATGGAAACTCTGGTAGCAGAGGCCTTAATCTTCTAAACCTTTGCTGCTCACAGCTTATTATTTGTATCCTTACTAAGAAAAAAATCTGTGATTAGTATGTTGAAATCAGAAAAGGCGTTCCAATGTTATATAGAGAATTGTTGAAGAGTGACTGATAAAGATGAACAAAACATATGTTTTAATTGCTAATTTAAGGAGGTCTAACAAAGGTATATATTTTCCTCCATTCACAAAAAGTATTTTACTGTCTTAAAAGGGTTCTATATATTATAGCTACATTTTAATTAATCATGTTGTCCAATGGACACCTGCCTTTTTCTTTTAGATTTGCTTATCTCAGTTGGGGAAGTAATTCCAGGTTTCATCAAGTATAGATGAAGCATTACACAGAGATGAGGTTTGCAATTTTAGGAATGAGTGGGGGAAGGGGTGTGGGGAGGGAAGGAAAAAGATTACAGAGTCTGGCTCTCCTCAGTCCAATCACATCTCCTGACAGCCAATCACTCAGCAGCATTGACAGCTGTAGTGCAGAATGCAGCATCACAGCTCATTGTTCCCTCCCAGCTGGAGGAGAATATGTGCTTGTGAGCAGTCCAGAGGGAGAGGCAAATGAGAGAAAATGGTGACGAACAATAAACGGATAAGCTAACAAGCATAATGAGAAACTTACTGACCCATAAAGTCAGGTCAGTAAGAGGCAGATTTTGTTAATTAATCTCTCTACTGAATTCAGTGGACGAATGCTGCATTTCAACTCCTGGTAACTCTCATTACTGCCAATCCATATTAATTTTACATGTATTTTGATAGATAAATTGCTGTACTTCTATATCAATTACATATATAAGTTATATTCTTAATACTTTTAACAGACCATTACAATTGATCACAATTACAAATATTTCATTCACTGTTAATCAAGGATTGTGAAGTAGGGATAATTTTTAAATTTTCATAGCCTCCTCTGATCTATGGTAGTAATGTCATAAACACATGTTACACCATCACTAGTATTCTCAGTTCAGATAAGAAAAGTCAGAGAAATAAAAAGGCCATTTGGTTCATTGAAGCTCAACTCCCTAGTACTCTGTCTCTCCCATCACAACATCGACAAGTAATGGAAGTTTACAGCCTAGAAGGCACTTTGCTGGAGCAATCCAAAATTAATCTGAGTGCCTGTTGCCCTGCTCTCTCCCAGGCGTCAACCGTGGCTCAGCTGGTAACATTCTCTGAGTCTGCAGTTTGTGGGTTCAAGTCCCAATCCAGAGACTTGAGCACCTAATCCAGGCTGAAACTCCAGTGCAGTACAGAGGGAGTGCTGCACTGTTGGAGGTGCCGTCTTTTGGATGAGATGTTGAACTGATGCCCTGTCTGCCTTCTGAGGTGGACTTAAAAGTCACTATTTTGAAGAAGGGCTGCGGAGCTGTCCCCGGTGTCTTGGCCAATATTTATCCCTCAACCAACATCACTAAAAAATAAATTTTCTGGTCATTATCACATTGCTTTCTATCACACTGCTTTCACCTTGCTGTGTGCAAATTGGCTGCCGTGTTTCCTACATTACAACAGTGACTGCACTTCAAAAATACTTAATTGGCTATAAAGCGCTTTTGGGCATCCCGAGGTCATGAAAGGTGCTATATAATGCAAGTTCTTTTCTTCTTTCTTATATTCCTGTATTTGACCAAAATACAGTTTGGTTTTGAGGTAGGCTAACCAGTAATTTCTGTAACTTAAAGTCGAATAGTATGTATGGTTATTGATCACCATTAAAAACAAACGTGCCACACAGAGGGCCCAAGTTTTGGCATCAGGTGAAAACGGCGCAACTCCGAGACTTACGTGACCTGCCTGGCTCGAAGGTGCGCCGGAATCTTTTGCTGCAATTCTCCGGTTTTCCTGGACCGTGGCTCAGCGCAGTCTTCCTGGGGCACGTTGCAACGCGCGCGCCTGCGCAATGGCTCAGCAGGGCTTTTTTCCTCAGTCTGTTTCAGAATGGTGTGGGTACCGGGGAGGGATGGAGGAGCGTGGAAAGAGGGGACTGGGGAGGTGATCGGTGGGGGAGAAACATGGGGAGGTGATCAGTGGGGGAGAAACATGGGAAGGGCTGGAGAAGCATGAGAAGGGCTGGAGGAGCGAGGCAAGGGATGGAGGAGCGAGGCAAGGGATGGAGGAGCGAGGCAAGGGATGGAGGAGCGTGGCAAGGGATGGAGGAGCGTGGCAAGGGATGGAGGAGCGTGGCAAGGGATGGAGGAGCGTGGCAAGGGATGGAGGAGCGTGGCAAGGGATGGAGGAGCGTGGCAAGGGATGGAGGAGCGTGGCAAGGGATGGAGGAGCGAGGCAAGGGATAGAGGGGTGTGGCAAGGAATGGAGGAGTGTGGGTTGGGTGGCACTCGAAATGATCGAAGGGCCGGAGGAGAGAGCAGGGGTGCCTCCATCCAGCCTCCCCCCCCCACCCCCCCCGGGTTCAGCCCCCCACAGCACCCCCTATGTTCCGCCCCACAGCCCACCCCGCATTCACATCCCCCCCGCCACATCGCCCCCCCCACCCACCGCCCGATCACACACCCCCCCCACCTCACACCATCCCACCCCCCCCCCACACACACACACACACACACACACACACACACACACACCCACCCCCCCCCGCCCACACACACACCTCCCCAACACATCCACCCCCCCCCCCACACACACACACACCCACCCCCCCCCACCCCCACACACACACCCATCCCCCCCACACACACAAGAACCACACCACCCCCACCCCCCCTCACTGTCAGATACAGAGAGGGAGAGAGAGACACTGACAGAAACACCTTCCCTTCACATAAAGGTAGGACTTCTATTTTTTTAAATTTTTTATTGATTGGTTGCTTATTACTTTGGTCTTGGTGCTTTAGGTGCTGGGTTCCTTCTATTTTTTATTAATTAATTGCTTATTACTTTTTGTGCTTCGTAAATGTACTGCTTCGTTTTGTGCTTACGGCTTTAAATGTATTTTGCTGCTTTAATGTTGTTGTGAAGGTGTTTATGGAAAATCCTTGAACTTCCCTCCCCCCCTGTTGTGATGTTGATGTGTCCTTTGTGTTTAATGCTCCCCCCCCCCCCCCCGCCAGTCTCTGGCTGTGCCTGCACTAAACTTAACTCTAGGTAAGGTTTTTCAGAACTTACAAAAGTGGATACTTACTCCATCCTAAGATTTGTTTGTAGTAAGTTTTCACTGCCGAAACTTGCAAAACAGGCCTGAGTGGCTGGACACACCCCCTTTTGAAAAAAAAATACCTTGCCTAAAGCCAACCTAAACTAACTCACTAGAACTGGAGCAAACTATTATCCGAGAATTGCAATTTCTAACATACTCCAAACTAAACTAGTTGCTCCAAAAAACTAGGAGCAACTCTACCCGAAACTTGGGCCCAAAATGAGCAGGTCTGCTCACTATCCAGGTTTGTAATGAGCAAAGATGGTAGTCCTAATCTAAGTATATTTTACAGGATAGCAAGAATCTAAATTATGAAAATAAGTAGTATTATTTTCAAAATGGCCACCACAAATAAAAGTGTTCAGACTTTCAGGCCTCTATTTTATTTCCCCCTCCTTTATCAGGCCCTGTAATTTATGTTGACTTTATATTGACAATTGGGAAAGCTCCATTTCCCAAAGTTCTTTCCCCAACTTTAAGAGTGGTCCTATTGTATATTAAACATTGGCATTACACGTATTTTTCTTTACAAGATGTTAGTTCTCAAACTCTGAACCTGGTTGGTATTTTTAAAAGGGGTTGCTGACGCCATTTATTCAGACCACTTTTTTTTAACGTTCTAGGGTACTTTAAAAGCCAAATTAAGAACATAAGAACAAGCAAAGGCCATTAGTCCCAATAAGCCTGCCCCATTCAAATAGATTTCAACCCCACCTATCTGCTTTCCCACCAAAGCTCTTTCCAATAAATCAAATCCTTTCCCATATGTCATAAACTTTGAGGGGGGGCATTTAAATAAGCAGTGAAGCAAGTACATTGCTGCCAACTACATGATCAAAGATTAAAGTCCCATTTAGCTGGGGTGATATATATATCCTGGCTGGTAGGCAATGCAAGAGAAGCTGAGATGTTAGAAACCATGTTAAAACTGTGAGAATGCTCAAAAATAAATTTTCAAATGATGCCAGAAAATAAGTGAACTGGTCTCAGTTCATAGATTTAGTTTAAATCCTTGACGTTGCATTAATCTAAGACTTGAAATGGGTTGACTGACAGCTCAGGTAAAATCTAACCTGAAATAGTGCAATTGAGGAGGATGAGTTTGCTTTGTCTGACTAGACAATTCAATCAAATTTAACAGGAATTATTCAAAATTTCCTCTCATCAAAGGTTGGAGTACATTTCTTTTATAACTAGGCATCGGAATGCTGGAAATGGAAGTAATGAATTTGCTGTTAGAATTTCCACCAATTGGAATTTACAACAACAACTTGCATTTATTCGCGCCTTTAACGTAGCAAAATGTCCCAAGGCGTTTAACAAGAACGTTATCAATAACTATTTAACACCAAGGCATAGAAGGAGATATCATGACAAAGGTTGGTCAAAGAGTTAGGCTTTAAGGAGCTTCTTAAAGGAGAAGAATATCCAGTTTCCAGTTTCTTTGGGATGAGACATTAAGCCGAGGCTCCGTCTGCTCTTTCAAGTGGACATAAGAAATCCCATGGCACTATTTCGAAGAAGAGCGGTGGAGTTATCCCCGGTGTCCTGGCCAATATTTATCCCTCAATCAACATAACAAAAAAACAGATGATCTGGTCATTATCACATTGCTGTTTGTAGGAGCTTGTTTGTGCGCAAATTGGCTACCGCGTTTCCCACATTACAACAGTGACTACACTCCAAAAGTATTTCATTGGTTATAAAGTGCTTTGAGACGTCTGGTGGTTGTGAAATGTGCTACATAAATCCCAGTCTTTCTTTTTTCTCTCCGATCTCCCCTCTTGACCTCTCTGTGCTTACCTTGTCCATGAGACCCACTTCCTGCTCCCTCGACCCTATTCCCACCAAACTGCTGAACAACCAACTTCCTTTTCTGGCTCCCGTGTCAACTGACATTGTTAACGGTTCTCTCTCCTCAGGTACTGTCCCCCCTCTCCCTCAAATCTGGCATCATCACACCTCTCCTCAAAAATACAACCCTTGACTCCTCCGTTCATGCAAACAAATGCCCCATCTCCAACCTCCCTTTCCTTTCCAAAGTCCTTGAACATGTTGTCGCCTCATAAATCCATGTCCATCTTTCCCACAACTCCATGTTTGAATCCCTTCAATCAGGTTTCCGCGGCTACCACAGTACCGCAATAGCTCTAATCAAAGTCACAAATGACATCCTTTGTGACTGTGACAAAGGTAAACTATCTCTCCTCATCCTTCTTGACATGTCCACAGCCTTTGACTTGGTTGACTACTCTATCCTTCTCCAATGTCTCTCCACTGTCGTCCAGCTGGGTGGGACTAGTTCCTTGTTCCATTCTTATCTATCTAATCATAGCCAGAGAATCACCTGCAATGGCTTCTCTTCTCGCTCCAGCATCATTACCTCTGGTGTTCCCTAAGGATCTATCCTTGGCCCTCTCCTATTTCTCATCATGCTGCCCCTTGGTGACATCATCCGAAAACACAGCATCAGTTTCCACATGCCTACTGATGACATCCAGCTCTACCTGACTATCACTTCACTCGACCCCTTTACAATCTCTAAATTGTCAGACTGTTTGTCCGACATCTAGTTCTGGATGAGCAGAAATTTTCACCAATTAAATATCGGGAAGACCAAAGCCATTGGGGGCGAAATTTAGTATTGCCATTTTTAAGGTGTTGTCACCGCATGAGAGAAATTTTTAATGTCTCGTTTCAGGCGCGCTCCTAAAATGCGAAATTCAGTGTTGATAGATAGCAGTGTAAAATCATGGCGTTGCACACGTACCTGGAGACACTACACTACGCTAAGTGGGCCGTTAAGCGTGGGCTCAACATCCGGGACTTGGGCAGCATTTGGAGCTGCGCCATAGACATAGTGGTGCCACCTGGATTGAACGGAGACATTGATTGGGCGCCTCAATGCCTCTTGGGTATATTCGCTTCCTACGCACTCACTCAGGTGGTGAGAATGGCAGCAGCAGCTTGTCAGCATGCCTATCGGTTCACGGACGCCGCAGTGGATGCACTTCTTGATGCCCTGGAGAGGTGTCGGCAAGTGCTGAGGACAGAGACTGGGAGGAGACCCCAAACCCAAACATCCCGAAGGCTATGGAGGGAAATAGCCGAGCAAGTATCTGCGAGTGACACCGTCACAAGGACAGCTATGCAATGCCGAAAAAAATGGAACGACCTGACATGGATAGTGAGGGTGAGTATCTTTAATTTCAAACTTCAACATGCTGTGCTCTGAATCAATGTGCACTCTCTGCTCAATGTAGTGTTTCTAAATCCATGTTCAAAGTGGGTGAGGCCACAGTCAAGGTTCCTATTTGCAGCCTCTCCCACTGCAAGGACCTACATGCACTGGTAACCTTGCCACTCAGTTTTGCAGACCCACCCCTCATGTTGTTTACTCCTCAGTCTTCATATGCATCTCGAAGACGGTAGCCTCCCCCTTACTGTTCGGGCTGGTCACCCTAATTCAAGCATTGCCACAGCGAGTCGACGCCACAAATGGTAATTACATTGAGCTGTGAAAACTATCAGAGTAAAATGTACTAAACATTGAGCTGTCAAGACTCTCATAGAGTAAATGGTAGTAAAGTATGTAAGGCACTTGGGACATACTGATAGACAGCCTCTAATTCTTGACTTTCTGTTTAATGTTACAGGTGAAGCTCGCACACAACCGGTGAGAGCAAATGCGGACTGGTGAAGGGGACCCAGACCTCCAAGTGCTCAGTCCGTTGGAGGAACGGATAGCTGCCCTGATGGGTGTGCAAGTTGATGTGATGGCGGTGGGTGCGGCTGACCCCCCTCGGGGCTGTCGTTCTCTGCACCCCATCTGAGGTTATGCAGTCCGCAGCCGGGTCTTCCAGGGCCCGAACTGGTCGGGGACATCCTGCTAGGCCATCATGTGTGGCTGCGGATCCAAGTCAGCAACTGACTATCAGCATTGCTGAAGGCCCTGAGACCCCATTGGGAAGGAACAGTAGGCGTGGGAGGGGGGAGAAGGGAAGGGGTGGTAAAGCCCACTTTCCAGCTCTTGGTCCATAGCCCTGTAGGCTATGGCACTTTAAGTGCACATCCAAGTATTTTTTTAAATGTGGTGAGGGTTTCTGCCTTTACCACCTTTTCAGGCAGTGAGTTCCAGACCCCCCATCACCTTCTGGGTGAAGACATTTCCCCTCATAACTCCTCTAAACCTCCGCCCAATTATTTTAAATCTATGCCTCCTGGTTGTTGACCCCTCTGCCAAAGGAAACAGGTCCTTCCTATCTACTCTATCCAGACCCCTCATAATTTTATACACCTCAATCACATCTCCCCTTAGTCTCTTCTGTTCCAAAGAAAACAGACCCAGCATCTTCAATCTTTCCTCATAGCCAAAATTCTCCAGTCCAGGCAACATTCTTGTAAATCTCCTCTGCACCCTTTCCAGTGCAATCACATCTTTCCTGTAATGTGGTGAACAGAACTGCACATACTACTCCAGCTGTGGCCTAACCAGTGTTTTATACAGTTCAAGCATAACCTCCTTGCGTTTGTATTCCATGCCTCGACATATGCCTTCTTAACCACCTTATCGACCTGGGGCCGGGGCCATCAGAGGGAGCAGTGTGTGGCAGCCTGGCCCGGAAATCGGTGCGGTCCCAGCCTGCAAGACCATCAGCAGGCCGGGACCATTTGATGGAGCAGCGTGTGCTGCTGCAGGAAGGCGACGGCTAACTGCAGTAAGGGCAGGTACAGCAGGAGTGGTGAGGTTGGGACGAGGGAGCGGCCGAGGAGAGGCGAAGGTTCGGGACCCAGCAGAGGTGAGGGCCATGGGGCAGCACGGGCCACACCAAGATATGTGTGTGCACTAGGTCCGTGCAGCAGAGCTGGTCTCCAGTCGTCTTGGGTAATCCTTGCCAAGTCCTAGCTCTGTTAAGTCTGTGTGGTGGCTGGGGTGCAACGGCCACCACATGTTAAAAAAATCCACACACAGGCATCCTCCACACTCAGGATGTAGTTTGTGATCCAGAATATGATTGAAACACCTGTGAACTCATTCAATTTTGGCATGGAAGCAAGTCATCCTCGTTTCGAGGAACTGCCTATGGTGATGACTACCTGGCCTGCTATCTTCAGGGATATGCGGACCTGCACTGCAAGGTCCACATATCCCTGAAGATTAGCAGGCCAGGTAGTCATCACACTTCCAGTGTTCCTCTACACTTTTCAGTGTTGTACCATTTAATGTGTATTCCCTTGCCCTGTTAGACCTCCCAAAATGCATTACCTCACACTTCTCCAGATTGAATTCCATTTGCCACTGTTCTGTCCATCTGACCAGTACATTGACATCTTCCTGCAGGCCGCAGCTTTCTTCTTCATTATCAACCACACAGCCTATTTTAGTGTCATCTGCAAATTTCTTAATCGTACCCCCAACGTTTAAGTCCAAGTCATTGATATTGTAAAGTGCTTACACAATACCACAAATCCATATTCTATGGACAAGGTCACTCTGTAACCTGCACCTTTATTCACAGGACCAAGAAGTGATGATCCTGTGTGGGACCTCCCTTTTTATACCTGGATGACCAGGTGAGGAGTGTCTCCCACAAGTTCACCCACTGTGGTCAAGGTGTGCATTTCTCAAGTATATACAGTATTGCAGTGTTGTTACATGAAGGTTACATACATGACATCACCTACCCCCCCCCCCCCCCAATGTCTTATTGGGATCACAGGTTAAGTCTTTCGGGTGGTCTGCGCTCCCTCGTGGAGCGCCACAGTTGGGGCTCTGGCTGTTGAGCCTCGGCCTGCGTGTCTGTTCTCTGTGGTGATTCCGGCCTGTCCGGACTGACCGCAGGGACTGTGCATGCTGCTGAATGTTCTTGTTGCTCATTCACTGGTGGTGGTGTGAATACCATCTCATGATCTTCCTCAGGTTCCTCAGTGTCCATGCTGAACCTTTTTTTTACTTGGTCCAGATGCTTGCGGCATATCTGCCCATTGTTAAGTTTAACCACGATGACCCTATTCCCCTCTTTGTCTATTACAGTACCTTCAAGCCATTTGGGCCCCAAAGTGTGATTGAGAACAAATACAGGGTCACCAATTTCTATACATCTCCCCCTTGAATTACGGTCATGGTACTCATTTTGGGACTGGCGCTTGCCCTCAACAATGTCGGACAAGACAGGATGAATGAGGGACAGCCGAGTTTTAAGTGTACGTTTCATAAGGAGCTCCGCGGGCGGGACCCCTGTGAGCGAGTGCAATCGGGACCTATAGGCCAGCAGGAGGCGCGATAGGCGGCGTTGAAGGGAGGGACCTTGAATCCTGAGCATTCCTTGTTTTATGATTTGGACCGCATGTTCCGCCTGGCCATTGGAGGCCAGCTTGAACGGTGCTGTCCTGACATGGTTGATGCCATTACCGGACATGAACTCCCGGAATTCGTAGCTAGTGAAACATGGGCCATTATCGCTAACAAGGATGTCCGGCAAACCGTGGGTCGCAAAGACCGCACGTAGACTGTCCACAGTGGTGGATGTCGTGCACGAATTCAAAATGATGCACTCGATCCATTTCGAGTACGCATTAACCACGATGAGAAACATTTTCCCCATGAATGGGTCCGCATAGTCTACGTAAATACGTGACCATGGCCTGGTGGGCCAGGGCCACGGGCTGAGCGGGGCCTCCCTGGGGGTATTTCCCAGCTGAGCACACGTCGTGCACCTGCGAACACAGTGTTCCAGGTCTGAATCAATTCCCGACCACCAAACGTGTGAACGGGCAATGGATTTCATCAGCACGATGCCTGGGTGCTCGCTGTGGAGTTCCCTGATGAAAGCTTCCCTGCCTCTCTGGGGCATGACTACCCGGCTGCCCGATAGCTTGGATGGAGAGCTCATCCATCTACCTGTGAAACGGTCTGACCTCCTCAGGGCATGCTCCATGTGCGGGCGCCCAATTCCCAGTCATGACACATTTCTTAATCAAAGATAGGAGGGGATCTCTATTGGTCCAGATTTTGATCTGGCGGGCTGTGATGGGGAAGCCTGCGCTGTCAAAGGCATCAACGGCCATGGCCATCTCGGCGCTTTGCTCCGCTGCCCCCTCAGTGGTGGCCAGTGGAAGCCTGCTGAGCGCGTTAGCGCAATTTTCAGTGCCTGGCCGGTGCCGGATGGAGTCGTCATACACAGCCAGCGTGAGAGCCCATCGCTGTATGCGAGCTGACTCATTGGCATTGACAGCCTTACTGTCTGACAACAGGGATGTTAACGGCTTGTGGTCCGTTTCTAATTCGAACCTCCTACCAAAAAGGTACTGGTGCATCTTTTTCATCCCATAGACACAAGCGAGTGCTTCTTTCTCAACCATCCCATATCCACATTCTGCTTGAGAGAGCGACCTGGAGGCATAAGCCACAGGTTGTAGTTGACCCTCAGCGTTACCCTGCTGCAACACGCACCCAACCCCATAGGACGATGCATCACATGTCAGAACCAATTTCTTACAGGGTCAACAACTTATTTGAACAGAGTAGGTTACACGCCCGATTGAAAGCCTGTTCTTGACAGTCCCCCCAAAACCAATCGCAACCCTTACGTAGGAGCACGTGTAGCGGCTCCAACAATGTGCTTAAGTTCGGCAGAAAGTTCCCGAAATAGTTCAAGAGTCCCAGAAATGAACACAACTCCGATGTGTTGCAGGGCCTGGGCGCTCGTCGAATCGCCTCTGTTTTGGATTCGGTAGGCCGAATCCCGTCTGTAGCAACCCTCCTGCCCAGAAACTCGACTTTGGAAGCCAAAAACACACACTTAGGTTTCTTGAGTTGCAAGCCTACCCGGTCCAGTCGGCGTAGCACCTCTTCCAGGTTGTGGAGGTGTTCCTTGATGTCCCGACCAGTGATGAGGATATCGTCCTGGAATACGATCGTTCCAGGAATGGTTTGAGCAGGTTTTCCATGTTTCTTTAAAAAATCGCGACCGCTGATCGAATGCCAAACAGACACCTGTTGTATACAAACAGTCCCTTGTACGTGGTGATTGTGGTCAGTAGTTTAGATTCGTCGGCCAGTTCTTGTCATGTAGGCTGATGTGAGATGCAACTTGGTGAACAGCTTGCCACCTGCCTGCGTGACAAAAAGGTCCTCCGCTTTCGGAAGCGGGTATTGGTCTTGTAGGGACACCCGGTTGATAGTGGCCTTGTAGTCGCCACAGATCCTGACTGAGCCATCCGCTTTTAGGACGGGAACAATGGGGCTCGCCCAGTCGCTGAATTCAATGGGCGAGATGATGTCCTCTCTCAGCAAACGGTCCAATTCGCTTTCAATTTTTTCCCGCATCACATACGGCACAGCTCTGGCTTTGTGGTACACTGGGCTGGCGTCCGGGGTGATGCGAATCACTACTTTTGTATCTTTGAACGTCCCGACGCCAGGTTGGAATAGCGACTCAAATTGTTGTAGGACCTGTGAGCATGAAATTCACTCCACAGATGACACTGCGTGCACATCCCCCCATTTCCAGTTCATCTCAGCTAACCAGCTCCTCCGCAACAGTGCGGGACCATTGCCCGGGACAATCCAGAGCGGCAGCCGGTTCACTGATCCAGTGTGTGTGACAGTGACTGCTTAGCACTGGAATGATTTATTTGGTGTACGTCCGTAATTGAGTCTCAATGCGTTCTAGTTTTGGTTTGCTGGCTTTGAGCGGCCATAGCTTTTCGAATTTTTGAATGCTCATGAGTGACTGGCTGCCCCCCGTGTCCAGCTCCATGCGTACCAGGATGCCATTTAATAGGACCTTCATCATCATAGGTGGCGTTTTGGTATACGAGCTGTGAATGTTTGCCACATGAACCTGCTGAACTTCAGCGTCCATTGATTTGCCCCACGCGTCATCCTGCCTCGCAGACCCCTCTTCTGGTCCATCCGCCTCGTAAATTAGCCTGGTCGCAGGCTTCCTGCACATTCTGGCTAAATGGCCAGTGAGGTTACAATTTCTGCAGGCGACCTATTGAAACCTGCAAGTCCTAGCAGCATGTCTGCCCCCCACACCTCCAGCATGAACTGAGATTCCCATTGTTGTAAACAAAAGAACTGTTACCAGGCATTCCTCGCTGATTGTCCCTTTGACTGCTCTTGAGTACCCTGTTAGTGGGTGCCAATGGCCCCATCCCAGAACGCATTGTCCACTGGGATGGCATAAATGTCCATTCAGCCTGCCATTGTCTGTGTTGAGGTCCTGCTCTGGGGTCTATTGCTGCCTGGGGTGTGTCGAACTGCCCTTGCCTGCCTGCTGGGCTCTGAGTCGCATTTATGATGTTGACCCCCTGATCAATCACCACGTTGGAGTCAGAGTTGCGCGCGTATATTATCTTGGTTTCCTCCTCCCCCGCCATAAAAGTCTGAGCCAGCAACACCGCCGCTTCCAAGGTCTAGTCCTTGGTCTCGATTAACTTTCTGAAAATCCCGGCATAACCGATGCTCTCAATAAAGAAATCCCTTAGCATCTCCCCCCTGTAGGCGTCTGTGAACTTAGAGGCTGGCCAAGTGCCGGAGGTCCGCAACGGAGTCCTGTATGCTCTGTCCTTCCCGACGTCGGTGGGTATAAAATCTGTGTCGGGCCACGTGTATGCTGCTCGCCGGTTTGAGGTGCCCACGGATTAGCTTGCTGAGCTCTTCAACGGTTTTGTCCGCCGGCTCCTCGGGTGCTAGCAGGTCTTTCATGAGCGCATAAGTCTTAGATCCACAGCTGGTCAGTAGATGAGCCCTTCGCTTGTCGGCTGCTGCATCTCCCAGTCAGTCCTTCGTGACAAAGTTCTGCTGAAGCCTCTCAATGAAATTGTCCCAGTCCTCACCAACACAGTATCGTTCCTCTGTGCTACCGATGGCCATTCTCGTGCATCGTTGATTCCTGTTTCTCATCGCCACTGTAAAGTCCTTACACAATACCACAAATCCACATGAGGCACATTCTATGGACAAGGTCACTCTGTGACCTGCACCTTTATTCACAGTACCAAGAAGTGATGATCCTGTGTGGGACCTCCCTTTTTATATACCTGGATGACCAGGTGAGGAGTGTCTCCCACAAGTTCACCCCCTGTGGTCAATGTGTGCATTACTCAAGTATATACAGTATTACAATGTTGTTACATGAAGGTTACATATATGACAGATATATACCATAAAAAGCAAGGGACCCAGCACTGAGTCCTGCAGAATTCCACTGGATACAGCCTCCCAGTCACAAAATCACCCATCAACCATTACTCTTTGCTTCCTGCCTCTGAGCCAATTTTGGATCCAACTTGCCACTTTGACCAGTCTGTCATGTGGGACCTTATCAAAAGCTTTGCTAAAATCCATATACACTACACCATATGCACTGCCCTCATCGACCCTCCTGGTTACCTCCTCGAAAAATTCAATCAATTTAGACAGACATGACCTTCCCTTGACAAATCCATGCTGACTGTCCTTGATTAATCCACGTCTTTCCAAATGAAGATTTATTCTGTCCCTCAGGATTTTTTCCAATAATTTTCCCACCACCAGGGTTAGGCTGACTGGCCTGTAATTATTCGGTCTATCCCTTTCTCCCTTTTTAAACAAAGGTACAGTATTAGCAGTCCTTCAGTCCTCTGCCACCACACCTGTAGCCAGAGAGGATTGGAAAATGAGCATCAGAGCCTCTGCTGTTTCCTCTTTTGCTTCTCTTAACAGCCTGGAATACATTTCATCTGGGCCTGGGGATTTATCCACTTTCAAAGCTGCTAAGCCCCTTAATACTTCCTCTCCCATTATGTTTATCTCGTCTAATATTTCACACTCCTCCTCCCTCATTGCAAAGTCATGGCCCACTGGTCTTCCACAGGATGAAGGCATCGTGGCAGCTGCCAGGTTATCGGACATTGGCAGCGAAGATCATTTGCCTGTGATCGCAGACCAGCTATACATTGAGGGAGTGGAATCCCTTGCGATTCTGAAAGATCTCTCCATTGTGGGCTGGGGCCCTCAATGCCATATGCATACAACCAATGGCTCCTTGAAACCTGGGGAAGTCTGCTATCCTGGCAAGCCACGGATGCACTCATCCTGGTCTTCCTTGGCCATGTTAATGTAGTCCAATTGTTAGCCGTAGAGAGCGTCGGTCAACTGGCAAATGCAGCAATGTACTGCAAACTGCGAGATGTTGCATGTATTGCCTACAGGAGATTGGAAGGTGCCGGTAGCATAGAATTTCAGTGCTACAGTCACTTTCACTGTCACCAACAACGAGGTCCTTGTGCCGATGTCAGCTGCCAGGTACGTCTGCAGAAGATTGCAAAGCTCCGTGACCACCTCCTTGGGGAACCTCAGCCTTCTTAAGCACTGTTCCTCAGACATCTCAAGATAAGAGTAATGCGTGCGGTAAGCCCTGCATGTGTACGGCCTCCTGCCCTGCCGTCTGGGGCCTCTCCTGTGGGGAGTATCCACATTTGTCATAAGCTGTCTCTGCAGCCGGCGCCTTTCAAGTCAGCGCCGCAGGACGATGTGGTGTGCCATCACTGCCCCCATCACTTGGCACAGGTCACAGCAAAATGGAGGTTTCAAAGTTATTCGAGATGGCAGCCAATGTGTCCCAAATACTAGTCATCAATCTGACGAGTCAACAGCATTGTGACGCCAACACCCTACTTTCTGTGCGAGCATCAAACGCAGCACTGACCAAGACCTCTGAGCTCCGGCTGCAACTCCCTTTAAATAACGCCCCAGATTTTTTTCCTCCGCCTCTTGCAGTCCAACTTTTTCAAGCGTCATCGACGCCAGCCATTAAGTAGGCAGCAAAAGTGAATGTGGCAAGAAGGGTACCAAGGAGGCCTTGCATGCGTACTGACATCATGATTTCCATGGTTACGTTTTAACGCCCCCCCCTTATGAAATTATAACCGAATTTTGCATCAGGCATGAACAGAACCAAGTGCCATTCCCAGACACCAAACACCTAACACTTGTGCTATCAGCATGTTATCAACCGAATTTCGACCTTTTTTTTGGCTCCCATCACAAACGTCGTCCCTGACTCCGTCCCTTTCTCTAACATCTGTCTGAGATTGAACCACGCTGTTCGCAACCTTGGAGTTATATTTGACCCCGAAATGAACTTCTGACTACATATATCCGCGGCATAACTAAGACCGCCTATTTCCACCTCCGTGACATCGCCCGTCTCCGCCCTTGCCACAGCTCATCCATTGTTGAAACCCTCATCCATGCCTTTGTTACCTCTAGACTTGACTATTGCAATTGCTAGCTTCCCACGTTCTACCCTCCATAAGCATGAGGTCATCCAAAACTCGGTTGCCCGTGTCCGAACTTGCATCAAGTCCCGTTCACACATCACCCCTGTGCTCACTGGCCTACGTTCGCTCCCAGTTAAGCAACGCCTCGATTTCAAAATTCTCATCCCTGTTTTCAATTCCCTCCAAGGCCTCGCCCCAAAATCCCCCCCCCGCACTCCCACCCCCCGACATATTTGCGCTCCTCTAATTCTGTTCTCTTGAGCATGCTTGATTATAATCGCTGAACCATTTTTTAACCTCCATTTTGTTTTCAACTGCTTATTTTTTCTTATTCATTCACGGAATATGGACGTCGCCGGCAAGGCCAACATTTATTGTCCATCCTAATGCCCCTTGAAAAGGTAATGGTGAGCCACCTTCTTGAATACAACTGAATGGCCTGCTATGCAATTTCAGTGGGCTGTTTAGAGTCAACCACTTTGCTGATTACTGATACTAGCTATTTTAGCAGATTTATTTTAATTGAATTTAAATTCCCCAGCTGTCGTGGTGGGATTTGAACTCTTCTCTTCTCTTCACCCGTCCCCAATCTTCTTCCTGCCACCCCCCCTGGTGATCCTCTCCCCCCACGCACCCCCCCGATCCTCTCCCCATCCCCCCCCCCACCCACACGATCCTCTCCACCCCCCCGATCCTCTCCCCCCAACCCCGACCCTCTTCACCCCCCCACCCCCCCGATCCTCTCCAACCCCCAATCTTCACCTCCCTCCACCCCTCTGATCCTCCCCACCCCCCCGATCCTCTCCCCCACCCCCTGATCCTTTTCACCCTCCCACCCCCCCGATCCTCTCCAACCCCCGATCTTCAACCCCCTCCACCCCTCTGATCCTCCCCACCCCCCCGATCCTCTCCCCCTACCCCACATCTGCCTGCCTCCCCTCCTCTGATCCTTTTAATGACACGGTCCGATCCCTGATCACAGGCCGACACCCAGCCCAGTCGTTTCCCCGGCCCCCGATCCCCGGTCCTCCCTTCCCCCCGCCCCACCTGATCCTATTAATGGCCCGGTCCTAGACGAGAGTTCAAATGCCACCATGGCAGCTGGGGAACTGAAATTCAGTTAATTAAATAAATCTAGAATAAAAAGCTATTGCCGGATTGTCATTAAAACTCATCTGGTTTACCAATGTTCCTTTCGGGGAGAAAATCTGGGGTACTGCTGTCCATACCTGTTCCGACCTATATGTGACTTCAGACTCACAGCAATATGGCTGACTCTTAACTGCCCTCTGAACTGGCCTAGCAAGCCACTGAGTTGTAACAAACCGCGACAAAAAACGATAATAAGAAAACTGGGCGGACCTCGGCATCAAGCTCAGCACCGACTTCGGACATGACAAAGGCACATCCAGCCCAGTCGATCCTGCAAAGTCCTCCTCATTAACATCTCGGGCCTTGAGTCAAAATTGGGAGACACAGCCTGAAATAGTCATACTCATAGAATCATATCTTTCAGCTAATGACCCAGACTCCTCAATCAGCATCACCGGTGGATATGTCTTGTGGCACAGTGATATACAGTCTGGGGGAGTGGCCATGGAGTCCTCAACATTGACTCCGGACCCTCATGAAATTTCATGGCTTCATGTCAGGAATGGGCAAGGGAACCTCCTTCTGACTACCACCTACCGCCCTCCCTCAGCTGATGAATCAGTACTCCTGCATGTTGAACACCACTTGGAAGAAACACCAAGGGTACAAGAATATACACTGGGTGGGGGACTTCAATGTTCATCACCAAGAGTAGCTCGGTAGCACCACTACTGCGAGCTGACTGAGTTCTGAAGGACATAGCTGCCAGACTGGGCCTGCAGCAGGTGGTGAGAGAACTAACATGAGGAAAAACCTACTTGACCTCATCTTCGCCGATCTACCTTTCGCAGATGCATCTGTCCATGACAGCATTGGTAGCAGGGACTACCGCAGAGTCATTCTGGAGATGAAGTCCCGTCTTCACACTGAGGACACCCTCCATCGTGTTGTGTGGGGGACTTCATGTCTTAATGCAAGGAGTATCCATAATAAGGTGGATGAATTAACTGTGCAAATAGATGTTAACAAATATGATGTGATTAGGATCCAGGATGATCAGGGCTGGAAACTCAACATCCAGGGGTATTCAACAGTCAGTCAGGAAGGGTAGAATAAAAGGAAAAGGAGGTGGGGTAGCATTGCTGGTTAAGGAGGAGATTAATGCAATAGTTAGGAAGGACATTAGCTTGGATGATATGGAATCTATATGGGTAGAACTGCAGAACACCAAAGGGCAAAAAACGTTAATGGGAGTTGTGTACAGACCTCCAAACAGTAGTAGTGATGTTGGGGAGGGCATCAAACAGGAAATTAGGTGTGCATGCAATAAAGGTGCAGCAGTTATAATGGGTGACTTTAATATGCACATAGATTGGGCTAACCAAACTGGAAGCAATACGGTGGAGGAGGATTTCCTAGAGTGCATAAGGGATGGTTTTCTAGACCAATATGTCGAGGAACCAACTAGGGGGGAGGCCATTTTAGACTGGGTGTTGTGTAATGAGAGAGGATTAATTAGCAATCTCGATGTGCGAGGCCCCTTGGGGAAGAGTGACCATAATATGGTGGAATTCTGCATTAGGAGACCATTGTCCAGAACTTAAAGAAGGCTAACTTTGAAGGTATGAGGTGTGAATTGGCTAGGATAGATTGGCGAATGATACTTAAGGGGTTGACTGTGGATGGGCAATGGCAGACATTTAGAGACCGCATGGATGAACTACAACAATTGTATATTCCTGTCTGGCGTTAAAAATAAAAAAAAGAGAAGGTGGCTCAACCGTGGCTATCAAGGGAAATCAGGGATAGTATTAAAGCCAAGGAAGTGGCATACAAATTGGCCAGAAATAGCAGCGAACCCGGGGACTGGGAGAAATTTAGAACTCAGCAGAGGAGGACAAAGGGTTTGATTAGGGCAGGGAAAATGGAGTACGAGAAGAAGCTTGCAGGGAACATTAAGACGGATTGCAAAAGTTTCTATAGATATGTCAAGAGGAAAAAGGTTAGTAAAGACAAACGTAGGTCCCCTGCAGTCAGAATCAGGGGAAGTCATAACGGGGAACAAAGAAATGGCGGACCAATTGAACAAGTACTTTGGTTCGGTATTCACTGAGGAGGACACAAACAACCTTTTGAATATAAAAGGAGTCAGAGGGTCTAGTAAGGAGGAGGAACTGAGGGAAATCCTTATTAGTTGGGAAATTGTGTTGGGGAAATTGATGGGATTGAAGGCCGATAAATCCCCAGGGCCTGATGGACTGCATCCCAGAGTACTTAAGGAGGTAGCCTTGGAAATAGCGGATGCATTGACAGTCATTTTCCAACATTCCATTGACTCTGGATCAGTTCCTATCGAGTGGAGAGCAGCCAATGTAACCCCACTTTTTAAAAAAGGAGGGAGAGAGAAAACAGAGAATTATAGACCGGTCAGCCTGACATCGGTAGTAGGTAAAATGATGGAATCAATTATTAAAGATGTCATAGCAGCGCATTTGGAAAGAGGTCACATGATAGGTCCAAGTCAGCATGAATTTGTGAAAGGGAAATCATGCTTGACAAATCTTCTAGAATTTTTTGAGGATATTTCCAGTAGAGTGGACAAGGGAGAACCAGTTGATGTGGTATATTTGGACTTTCAGAAGGTTTTCGACAAGGTCCCACACAAGAGATTAATGTGCAAAGTTAAAGCACATGGGATTGGGGTTTGTGTGCTGACATGGATTGAGAACTGGTTGTCAGACAGGAAGCAAAGAGTAGGAGTAAATGGGGACTTTTCAGAATGGCAGGCAGTGACTAGTGGGGTAGCGCAAGGTTCTGTGCTGGGGCCCCAGCTGTTTACACTGTACATTAATGATTTAGACGAGGGAATTAAATGTAGTATCTCCAAATTTGCGGATGACACTAAGTTGGGTGGCAGTGTGAGCTGCGAGGAGGATGCTATGAGGCTGCAGAGCGACTTGGATAGGTTAGGTGAGTGGGCAAATGCATGGCAGATGAAGTATAATGTGGATAAATGTGAGGTTATCCACTTTGGTGGTAAAAACAGAGAGACAGACTATTATCTGAATGGTGACAGATTAGGAAAAGGGGAGGTGCAACGAGACCTGGGTGTCATGGTACATCAGTCATTGAAGGTTGGCATGCAGGTACAGCAGGAGGTTAAGAAAGCAAATGGCATGTTGGCCTTCATAGCGAGGGGATTTGAGTATAGGGGCAGGGAGGTGTTGCTACAGTTGTACAGGGCCTTGGTGAGGCCACACCTGGAGTATTGTGTACAGTTTTGGTCTCCTAACCTGAGGAAGGACATTCTTGCTATTGAGGGAGTGCAGCGAAGGTTCACCAGACTGATTCCGGGGATGGCGGGACTGACCTATCAAGAAAGATTGGATCAACTGGGCTTGTATTCACTGGAGTTCAGAAGAATGAGAGGGGACCTCATAGAAATGTTTAAAATTCTGATGGGTTTAGACAGGTTAGATGCAGGAAGAATGTTCCCAATGTTGGGGAAGTCCAGAACCAGGGGTCACAGTCTAAGGATAAGGGGTAAGCCATTTAGGACCGAAGTGAGGAGAAACTTCTTCACCCAGAGAGTGGTGAACCTGTGAAATTCTCTACCACAGAAAGTTGTTGAGGCCAATTCACTAAATATATTCAAAAAGGAGTTAGATTAAGTCCTTACTACTAGGGGGATCAAGGGGTATGGCGAGAAAGCAGGAATGGGGTACTGAAGTTGCATGTTCAGCCATGAACTCATTGAATGGCGGTGCAGGCTAGAAGGGCCGAATGGCCTACTCCTGCACCTATTTTCTATGTTTCTATGTTTCTATGTGCGGGACTACCACTGTGTTAAATGGGATCGATTCAGAACAGATCTAGCAGCTCAAAACTGAGCATCCATGAGATGCTGTGGACCATCAGCAGCAGCTGAATTGTATTCCACCACAATCTGCAATCTCATGGCCCGGCTTATCCCTCACTCTACCATTACCATCAAGCCAGGGAACCAACCCTGGTTCAATGAGGAGTGTAGAGGAGCATGCCAGGAGCAGCACCAGGCATACTTAAAAATGAGGTGCCAACCTGGAAAACCTGCAACACAGGACTGTATACATGATAAACATCGGAAGCAGCATGCTATATACAGACCTAAGCAACCTCACAACCATAGAAACATAGAAAATAGTTGCAGGAGTAAGCCATTCGGCCCACCGAACCTGTACCACCATTCAAGAAGATCATGGCTGATCATTCACCTCAGTACCCCTTTCCTGCTTTCTCTCCATACCCCTTGATCCCTTTAGCCGTTAGGGCCACATCTAACTCCCTCTTGAATATATCCAACAAAATGGCATCAACAACTCTCTGCGGTAGAGAATTCCACAGGTTAACAACTCTCTGAGTGAAGAAGTTTCTCCTCATCTCAGTCCTAAATGGCTTACCCCTTATTCTTAGACTGTATCCCCTGGTTCTGGACTTCCCCAACATCGGGAACATTCTTCCTGCATCTAACCTGTCCAGTCCCGTCAGAATTTTATATGTTTCTATGAGATCCCCTCTCATCCTTCTAAACTCTAGTGAATAAAAGCCCAGTTGATCCAGTCTCTCCTCATATGTCAGTCCTGCCATCCCGGGAATCAGTCTGGTAAAACTTCGCTGCACTCCCTCAATACCAAGATCGCCTTCCTCAGATTAGAAGACCAAAACTGAACACAATATTCCAGGTGAGGCCTCACCAAGGCACTGTATAACTGCAGTAAGACCTCCCTGCTCCTATACTCAAATCCTCTAGCTATGAAGGCCAACATGCCATTTGCCTTCGTCACCACCTGCTATACCTACATGCCAACTTTCAATGACTGATGTACCATGACACCCAGGTCTCACTGCACCTCCCTTTTTCCTAATCTGCCGCCACTCAGATAATATTCTACCTTCGTGTTTTCGCCACCAAAGTGGATAACCTCACATTTATCCACATTATACTGCATCTGCCATTCATTTTCCCACGCACCTAAACTGTCCAAGTCACCCTGCAGCCTCTTAGTATCCTCCTCACAGCTCATATGGATCATATTAAAGCTCTGCAGTCCTGCCACATCCAGTCGTGAATGTTTTTTTTTATGGTGGACAATTTTTTTATGGTGGACAATTATACAACTAACGGGAGAAGAAGGCTCCCTGAACATCCCCATCCTCCTTCTGAGGTCCACACCATCACAGTAGCCTGTCTTTTGTCAATTTGATTCACTTCACGTGACACTAAGAAATGGTTGAGCGCATTGGAGACAGCGAAGGCCATGAGCCCCGACAACATCCCGGCAGTAGTGCTCCAGAACAAGCCAGACCTTTAGCCAAGCTGTTCCAATACAGCTACAACACTGGCATTTACCCGACCATGTGTAAAACTGCCCAGCTTTGTCCCGTCCACAAAAGCAGCACAAATCCAATCCAGCCAATTACAGCTCTTTCAGTCTATTCTCAATCATCAGCAAAGTGATGGAAGGTGTCGTCAACAGTGCAATCAAGCAGCACTCATTCATTAATAACCTGTTCACCGATGCTCAGTTTGGGCTCCGCCAGGACCACTCGGTCTCATTAGACCTCATTATAGCCTTCATCCAAACATGGACAGAAGAGCTGAGTGACTGCCCTTGACCTCCAGGCAGCATTTGACTGAGTGTGGCATCAAGGAGCCCTCATAAAATTGGAGTCAGTGGGAATCAGGGGGAAAAATCTCCACTCGTTGGAGTCAACCTAACACAAAAGAAGATGGTTGCGGTTGTTGGAGGTCAATCATCCCAGCCCCAGGACATCGCTGCAGGAGATCCTCAGGACAGTGACCTAGGCCCAACCATCTTCAGCTGCTTCATCAATGACTTCCTTCCATCATAAGGTCAGAAGTGGGGATGTTCGCTGATGATTGCACAATGTTCTGTTCCATTCGCAACTCCTCAGATAATTGAGCAGTCCATGCTCACATGCAGCAAGACCTGCACAACATTCACGCTTGGGCTGATAAGTGGCAAGTAACAGTTGCGGCACACAAATGTCAGGCAATGACCATCTCCAACACAAAAGTCTAACCACCAGCCACATAAATACTGTGTCCACAAGAGCAGATCAGAGGCTGGGTATTCTGCGGCAAGTGTCTCACCTCCTGACTTCCCAAAGCCTTTCCACCATCTACAAGGCACAAGTCAGGAGTGTGATGGAATACCCTCAACTTGCCTGGATGAGTGCAGTCCCAACAACACTTAAGAACCTCGACACCATCCAGGACAAAGCAGTCCACTTGATTAGCACCCCTTGCACCACCTTAAACGTTCACTCCCTCCACCACTGGGGCACTGTGGCTGCAATGTGTACCATCTACAAGATGCACTGCAGCAACTCACCAAGGCTTCTTCGTCAACACCTCCCAAAGCTGCGACCTCCACCACCTAGAACGACAAGGACTAGGTAAAATAATAGGACTAAAGACGGACAAGTCCCCTGGACCTGATGCCTTGCATCCCAAGGTCTTAAGAGAAGTGGCTGCAGAGATAGTGGGTGCATTGGTTGTAATTTACCAAAATTCCCTGGATTCTGGGACAGTCCCAGCAGTTTGGAAAGCCACAAATGTAACACCCTTATTTAAAAAAGGAGGCCGACAAAAAGCAGGAAACTATAGACCAGTTGGCCTAACATCTGTTGTTGGGAAAATGCTGGACTCCATTATTAAGGAAGCAGTAGCGGGACATTTGGAAAAGCATGATTCAATCAAGCAGAGTCAGCATGGTTTTATGAAAGGGAAATCATGTTTGACAAATTTACTGGAGTTCTTTGAGGATGCAACGAGCAAGGTGGATAAGAGGGAACCAGTGGATTTCCAGAAGGCTTTCGATAAGGTGCCACATAAAAGGTTACTGCACAAGATAAAAGCTCACGGGGTTGGGGGTAATATATTAGCATGGAGAGAGGATTGGCTAACTAACAGAAAACAGAGAGTCGGGATAAATAGGTCATTTTCCAGTTGGAAACAGTGAATAGTGGGGTGCCACAGGGATTTAGTGCTGGGTCCTCAACTATTTACAATCTATATTAATGATTTGGATGAAGGGACCGAGTGAAACGTAGCCAAGTTTGCTGATGATAAATAGAAACATTTAAAATAATGAAAGGGATAGACAAGATAGAGGCAGAGAGGTTGTTTCCACTGGTCGGGGAGACTAGAACTAGGGGGCACAGCCTCAAAATAGGGGGGAGCCAATTTAAAACCGAGTTGAGAAGGAATTTCTTCTCCCAGAGGGTTGTGAATCTGTGGAATTCTCTGCCCAAGGAAGCAGTTGAGGCTAGCTCATTGAATGTATTCAAATCACAGATAGATAGATTTTTAACCAATAAGGGAATTAAGGGTTATGGGGAGCGGGCGGGTAAGTGGAGCTGAGTCCATGGCCAGATCAGCCATGATCTTATTGAATGGCGGAGCAGGCTCGAGGGGCTAGATGGCTTACTCCTGTTCCTAATTCTTATGTTCTTATGTACAAAGGTGGATGGGAAAGCAAATTGTGAGGAGAACACAAAAAATCTGCAAAGGGATATAGACAGGCTAAGTTAGTGGGCAAAAATTTGGCAGATGGAGTACAATGTAGGAAAATGTGAGGTTATCCACTTTGGCAGAAATAATAGAAAAACAAAATATAATTTAAATGGAGAAAAATTACAAAATGCTGCAGTACAGAGGGACCTGGGGGTCCTTGTGCATGAAACACAAAAAGTTAGTATGCCGGTACAGCAAGTAATCAGAAAGGCAAATGGAATGTTGGCCTTTATTGTAAAGGGGACAGAGTATAAAAGCAGAGATGTCCTGCTACAGCTGTACAGGGTATTGGTGAGGCCACACTGGAATACTGTGTACAGTTTTGGTCTCCATATTTAAGGAAGGATATACTTGCATTGGAGGCTGTTCAGAGAAGGTTCACCAGGTTGATTCCGGAGATGAGGGGGTTGACTTATGAGGATAAGTTGAGTAGTCGTAGAATAAGGGGCCGCCCATTTAAAACTGAGATGAGGGGAAATTTCTTCTCTAAGAGGGTTGTAAATCTATGGAATTCTCTGCCCCAGAGAGCTGTGGAGGCTGGGTCATTGAATATATTTAAGGATGAGATAGACAGATTTTTGAGTGATAAGGAAGTAAAGGGTTATGGGGAGCGGGCAGGGAAACATAGAAACATAGAAAAAGGTGCAGGAGTAGGCCATTCGGCCCTTCGAGCCTGAATCACCATTCCTGCTTTCTCTCCATACCCCTTGATCCCTTTAGTCATAAGGGCCACATCTAACTCCCTTTTGAATATATCTAACGAACTGGCCTCAACAACATTCTGTGGTAGAGAATTCCACATGCTCACAACTCTCTGAGTGAAGAAGTTTCTCCTCATCTCGGTCCTAAATGGCTTAACCCTTGTCCTTAGACTGTGACCCCTGGTTCTGGACTCCTCCAACATCGGGAACATTCTTCCTGCATCTAACCTATCCAATCCCGTCAGAATTTTAGATGTTTATGAGATCTCCTCTCATTTTTCTAAATTCCATTGAATATAAGCCTAGTCAATCCAGTCTTTCTTCATATGTCAGTCCTGTCATCCTGGGAATCAGTCTGATGAACCTTCAGTGTGCTCCCTCAATAGCAAGAATGTCCTTCCTCAGAATAGGAGACCAAAACTGTACACAATATTCAAGGTGTGGCCTCACCAAGGCTCTGTAATCCATGATCTGATCAGCCATGATCTTATTGAATGGCGGAGCAGGCTCGAGGGGCCAAATGGCCTACTCCTGCTCCTATTTCTTATGTTCTTATGTTGACAGCAGGCGCATGGGAACACCATCACTTCCAAGTTGCCGTCCAAATCACACACCATCCAGACTTGGAAATATATCGCTGTTCCTTCATCGTCGCTGGGTCAAAATCCTGGAAATCTCTCTCTAATAGAGCCTTCGCCACATGAACTGCATCTTCTCAAGGTCAATTAGGGATGGGCAATAAATGCTGGCCTTGCCAGCGACGCCCAAATCCTAGGAATGAATTTTTATAAAACAGCCCTGTCCTTAAAAAACAGCACATCAACCAATTTACTGTGAGCAGTGTCATGGGACCTCTGCATCAGTATGTGCCCATATATTTATATACAAACTTTTATTTATTATATATTTTGGTGGCTTTCTTTACTAGTGTGTGCTCCAACAGGCCTGATTTTCAAAATATTGGTTGTACACAATGCAGCTGGGAGCAGATCCAGGATAATCTTCACTTGTGATTTTAAGGTAAACAGAATCAGTAGCTCTGACACTGATGCTCTTTGACCTATTTTTGTTCACCCTCCTTCTTTGGGTCGCCATCCATTTTTGTCTGATTACATCTCTGTGAGGCGTCTTGGGACATTTTGCTACATTAAGGGCATTCTATAAATGTACGTTCTTGTTGACCCACTGCATCTGGGAGCACATCCAGGAAATCTCTCCTAATAACTCCAGATTTGGAATTAAATATTCACCTTTTGCTCATTTCCACAGGTGCGTGATTCTGCACAGTTGCACTTTAATGACTTTAATAAGTAAAAATTGTTTATTTTTCTCCTCACTTTTTGAAGATAATTTATTCATTTGTGGAGGGGTAGGAATGGTCAGAGTAGTAGTAAACATGGGCCAGTCTTCCATTAGCACTTTCTATTTCCTCCTCATATATATATACTTTTGTCTACTTGTTCATTAAAATTAATAAAGTATTTTCCCCTTGGTTATTACTTTCTCCAAAGCAATCACACCTCTAATAAGTAGATCTCATCATTCATTAATTTCAGCTGTAACTAACATAACTGATTTAACCTAGAAGCATTTATTACAATAAATTGGCATGCTTATAACATAAATAGGATGTATTATTTGCAAATAAATTTGAAATGATTTGGTGTTTTGGATTCAAACAATAACAAATGAATTGTGATTTTAACGAGAATAAATTAATGTGTTTTGCTATTCAGATAAGTACTTCTATAATTCACTCTGAATCAGATGCTTGGAAGGTTCTACTTGCTGGCTATGTGAGATAAAAATAAAGTATGCCTCATTCTTTGTCGATATGTGTAAAGAAATGCTGTCAAAATGCTGTCAACATGCAACAAAACTGATTCACAAAAGCCCCTTTAGTCACATGGAAATGAGTCATCTGGAATCTGTGTTTTCTATGACTTCTGATGTGTGGAAATCTTTGATTTTCATTGTGCATTTAAATCCCTATAGAACAGCGTGGGATGTTTTTAAAATATGAAACCCACAGCCTAAGTAAATCTTTATTCATTGTCATCTGTGTCCAGAATTGATTGGACATCCAGAGACATAGTTACTCTCAATTTTTAACAACATCTGAGAATTTATTTCTCATCTTGTGGTGAATTACGGCTGCATCTTCTGGTAGCTTCAGACTATTGGGATACCTGCATTTATTATACTAGTTTCAGCTGTGGTTCCATGGGTGGCACACTCGCCTCTGAGTCAAAAGGTTGTGGGTTCAAGTTCCACTCCAAGGACTTGAGCACATGAATCGAGGCTGACACTCCAGTGCAGTGCTGAGGGAGTGCTGCACTGTCGGAGGTCCGGTCTTTCGAATGAGACGTTAAAGTAAGGCCCTGTCTGCTCTCTCAGGTGGACGTAAAAGATCCCATGGCATTATTTTGAAGAAGAGCAGGGGAGTTATCCCTGGTGTCTTTGCCAAGATTTATCCCTCAATCAACATAACAAAAACAGATTATTGCTGTTTGTGGGAGCTTGCCGTGCGCAAATTGGCTGCCGCGTTTCCAACATTACAACAATGACTACACTCCAAAAGTACTTCACTGGCTATAAAACGCTTTGAGACATCCGGTGGTCATGAAAGGCACTCTATAAATGTAAGTCTTTCTTTTTTCTACACCACTGTCTAAGAATTTCAGCTAGTTGCCACAGTCAGTCCCATGTAATATTGTTCCCTTAGCTATTCCATTTATCAAATCAACCGGTGCTAAAATCATATTTGCTGGATGATGTTGCAAATTTAAAATAACATCATTTAAAGTTTATTCCATTAATTATATCTGTTAAATGTCTTTCCTATTATTAAGCTAACATTTTCCCTTTCAATTTCTACAAAGTAATTCATAATAAGTGTAATTAACCACACATAAAGCAACAGACGTCCGACTCCCATTTGTTTTTTTATAAATACTAATTGTCCGTTTTATCAGGTTAGTGTAACACAACTTCATTCATCTATTATTGTATTGCAGTCAGACAAACACAAATGCCATATGTCAGTGAGTCCAACATCCTCTTTTTAGGGCTCGGTCAGGGTCAGTCGCCTGAGCACCAAAAAGTTATGTTCCAATCAAGCACAGACATGGTGCACAGTGCCATGTCAATGAGATTTAAATGAAGCATTTAAACTTCAGCTGTCATGCTTTTTACGGTGCCAAGGCTCATAATGTTAATGAGGGGGAGTACTTTCTGTTCAAGTAATCTCCATTTTATGGAAGAAAATAATGGTGTGACCAGAATCTTTTTGCATGTTAGTGGTTAGGCCTCCTAAAATATATGATTTTTGTAAATTATTTAACATTTATTTTTTAAATATAAAAAACATTTGCCAGAATCATTATCTGTACAGTAAGATACACATATGGTAACATATATATAACTTATGATAATTAATCTAGATCTGTACTTCCAAAAAAAACTGTGTTCTGACAAATCATCATCATCATCATAGGCAGTCCTTTGGAATCGAGGAAGACTTGCTTCCACTCTTAAAATGAGTCCTTAGGTGGCTGAACAGTCCAATACGAGATCCACAGTCCCTGTCACAGGTGGGATAGATAGTCGTTGAGGGAAAGGATGGGTGGGACAGGTTTGCCACACACTCTTTCCGCTGCCTGCGCTTGATTTCTGCATGCTCTCGGCGATGAGACTCGAGGTGCTCAGCACCCTCCCAGATGCACTTCCTCCACTAAGGGCGATCTTTGGCCAGGGACTCCCAGGTGTCAGTGGGGATGTTGCACTTTTTCAGGGAGGCTTTGAGGTTGTCCCTGTAACGTTTCCTCTGCCCACCTTTGGCTCGTTTGCTGTGAAAGAGTTCCGAGTACAGCGCTTGCTTTGGGAGTCTCGTGTCTGGGATGCGAACGATGTGACCTGCCCAGCGGAGCTGATCAAGTGTGGTGATCAAAACATAAACTTGCCCCCACACTAAGGGCTCAAGTCTCGGACCCCCGCTAGAACGGCGCACATCGGAGAGGCCTGCCTAATTTGTAGAACAGAAATTGCGCTGAATACTTACCTCGCGATTCTCTGATAGCTGTAGGCCTGTTTCCAGCTCGGCGCAGCGCAGCAGGAGCTGCTGGGGGTGGAGCTACAGCCCTGCACCAAAAACAGTGCCGGCAGCTGCGCGCGTGCGCCGTAGCTCCTGGCCCTCCCAGCGTATCCTGTCTCCGGGTGACGACCCTATCCCTGGCCGAAGGAACGTCGCCCCTATCCCGGGCCGAGTGGCCTGACAGCCCTGACCTCTTCCGCGGCGGCCCGCCCAGCATCTCCTGGGGGCTGGCCCCACCTGAAGTCCTCGGCGGCGGCCCGGCATCTCCTGGGGGCGGGCCCCGCCCGAAGTGGCGTCCTCATCGGTGGCAGGGCCTGCCCGAAGTCCTGAGCGGCGGTCATCTGCTGGGGGCAGGTCCCACCCGAAGTGGCGTCCTTGTTGGCGGCGGGGCCCACCTGAAGTCCTGGGCGGCGGTCCGGCATCTCCTGGGAGCGGGCCCCGTCCGAACTCCTCGACGTCCTCGTCGGCGGGGGGGCCTGTCCGAAGTCCTGGGCGGCGGTCCGGCATTTCCTGGAGGGAGCCCCGCCCCTGCAGGCTGTTGGAGGGCTCCCGGTGCTGCAGTAGGTGAGTAGAAACTTTTAATTTTTTATTTATTGATTGATTTATTATTTTTTTTAATTATTATTTTTTGGTTTGATTTATTGGTTGATTTATTGATTTGTTTATCATTTATTATTGACGATGGCTCTTTACTTGTAAAAGTGAAGTGTTTAATGCTTGTAAAATCCCCTAACTTCACTCTAACTTCCCTTCCTCCCACCCCCATCTCTCGTTCCCTACGCCTGATTTCTAAGTGTAGGCAAGGTTTTTCTGAGCGTACAAAAATCTACACTTACTCCATTCTAAGTTAGTTTGGAGTAAGTTTTCGCTGCCTGAACTTGCAAAACAGGCGTAAGTGGCTGGTAATGCCCCTTTTTGAAAAATAAACTGTTCCAAAACAAAACTATTCTAACTCACTAGAATTGGAGCAAACTAAATGCCGAGAATTGCAATTTCTAAGATACTCCATTCTAAACTAGTTGTTCCAAAAAAATAGGAGCAACTCGAGCTGAAACTTGAGCCCTAAGAAACCAATAGACCTTCCTCACATAAACAGGTCCACCATCCCGGTGAAGAAAATAGCTAAGATCTAAAGTTACTAAAGATCTGAAGTTACTGAAGCCAATGGTCAAGCTGGAATGCTGCAGAGGGCCCAGGAGAAGGTTGAAATACTGTTCCTGAAGCTTGGGCTGAGATTGGTTTGAACAGTGCAGTAATAGCATGTGGAAGTGTAAATACTCAGCACAAATGCCCCCTTTCCCTTACTTTAGTCAGTGAATTCAGACTCAAGTAAGGTAAATGGGTACCTTGCGCACATTTTTAGGGAAGGGAAATGGTGCATAACATGTACACTGTAATTCAGTTTGAAGTTAGCTTAAATATCGAATTCTAAAAATTGCAGCTGGTGCAAAAATTGAGCATTGACAACATGGCAAAGTTAGCATAAAACACAATTTATTGTGAATATAATTGTTAAAAATAAGATGACATAAAAATATACTGTGTAAGGTATATGTGTAAGTGTAAGGTACACTGACCCTTAGTAATTTAGTATTTAAACCATTTTTTACAAATAAATCCTTTTCAAATAACCATTTTTACAATCCAACTCCACTTCTTTGGGCTACTTAACTCTTTTTCTACTTAATAAGTCTATATGATAGATAAATGTGTGTGCATGTATAGGCATAAATCCTATGGCAAACATTTTGGAATTAATCCAGTTAACAGTTGCTACTTGCTACCTTTGGCTGTGACCATATTTGCAGGTATCTGTAAACATACTTATTATTTATACTCACCCAACACAAGAAGTTCCATCCTTTGTTCGCTGTTACCCACAATGTCATCTGGAGTGATAACAGAGCAGTAATAAGCCCCACTGTCTCCCCAGTGTAACCTCCCAATCTGGAGATCTGCATCTGTAAGAGACCAAACTGCGGTAGGTAATTGATCTGGTCAACATTGGAGGCCAACCTTCAGTCTACAAACATGCAGTACATTCTCATTAATGTCCTTTTACCATCCGCATTTCTTGATTGTTGGTAAGAAATTCCTGTTTAACATTCAATGCACAAGGATATTATTGCAGGCAGAGCAGCCAATTTAGTAATGTCACAGATGGTGACAGCGGTAGTCTATTGCAATTTGCAATTCTCAGCAGACTGAAAAACAGGATCGTCTTTTTTTAAATTTCAGGTATGATATTCACTGTGAAAATCATGAACTCAATGGGGTGAAATTCTCCGAGGACGGTAGCACAAACCAAGCGGAATGAAAATCGCTATAGCCCATTTTGCGCTACCGCTCAAGGTGAATTTCACTGCCAAAATTTCTGTTTCCAATTTTTGTAATATGAGACTATTTTTAAATATGTTTTTAAAGAACAAGGAGATTGTTTTAAAGCTACACATTGTAGCGTTTTGTCACTTCCTAATGGTGTACACTTATATGGTGTACACTTACAGAAGCTAATATTTTCTTTGTTGGACCAATATAAAGTGACCTTTGTGTTGAAGCCACAGGGACATTTGTGTCTCACTCATTGTAAGTGTAGGTGAGGCCCTCTGATAAAGTTGGTAATTATGACCATCAAGATCTATACATACAGTAATTTAGAACTGTAAAGTTAAAAATTTTGGCTATTCAAATCCAAGCTTAAATGTTAAACTGGTGGCATGCCTGTAACCCACAGCAGTGACCAAGCAGATGCATACAGCCCTCTAGGAATTAAATGTGTACGGCTACTCCCAACAATCACCAAGGTATTGAACACTTACAATTACAACCAGCACCATTAGACTTGCAAGGATGTCAAATGAAATGCACCTCAAACCTTTGGCCCCCAGGTTAGACATCACCAAATAGGAGAGGCTGAATATGCTCCCCTATTCCAGCTACACAAATCCACTAAAGTGAGGGAATCAGAAATAAAATAATTTTATTCCCCCAACCATGCATGTGTGCTGCTGCTTTATTTAGTTGCCAAAGTAAAATTCATATAAATTGCTATCTAAATTAATCAGAAGATGTTCTCTTTCAGACTTTAGATTTGTCATTCATTGTTACTAATCAGTTCTCACCTGAATATGTTTCCATTATGTGAAATAGTGAAGCAAAGGGGTACAAAAAGATTTATATTATAATGAATTATTTTAGGAGCAAAACAAGTGGTCCAGAATTCACAATTGTACAATTGAGCCTGTGCTGATACAAGCTAGGAATTGCACCACATCATCAACTTGAAATGCATGATTGTTCTAATGTGTAGTAAGTTAACTTGTTATTTAAATATCTTATGCACATACTAATTATGCAACAAAAAAAATTGAGTGACTCCAAAATCCAATCAATTTACTATCTTATTTATAGAATTCATTAGCAAGTAAAGTTGTTGCAAATAAAAATTCTTACCGTTGATGATGGTGATTTCCCGTCCTTTGTAGTACTCTCCCAAGGTGACTGCAGAACCCTGACGGGAAGCCACAACTCGGACAGTGCGACTGTTGTCCGCACAGTCTAGGTATGGATCCCATTTGGGATACTGTTCTTTCTGGCTTACAATGCGGGTGGCTGTACTGTGGATGCTGAAGGCATCTCTGGTACGGTCCTTGCAGTATGACTTAAAGCGCCACTGCACCACAGGTTGTTGGATAGACGTGGTGGAGTACTGACAATGTAGAACAACAGGCTGGAACAACATGGCTATCTTTTTATATTCGGAAATGGTCACTTGAACACCAAGGGATACACCTGTAAGTATAAATAAAATTGGTTAAGCATGAAAAAGACTTCACTTTACATCACAAGTGTATTTTCATCAGTTCAAAGTGAACATCTGCCACTTTTATGTTTCAAAATTTCATGCATTTCAGATCTCTCTGATCCAACTGCAATGTGTTCTCGTATTCCCATTATATTGTCACAGTGCTTCCTGATGTAACAAATGCTACTGAAGACCTATTCTGAACAAAATTACCCCCAGACACGTCTGTGAAAAGAAATTGGATTTATGCTGCGCTGGCTTATAAACACTCCCATATATTCACAGGAAAACTCTTACTTGCTATTATAAATTTGGGTATATTTTTAAGGGCGTTGAAACACACTGTCCTATACTTGCATGGTGGAGTAACCTGGGTGTAACAATAGTACTCCGCTTGTGACCTGTACTGGGGATACACGTCTTTCACACATGCCCTCAATCTGATACAATGCCTGATGCAAGTTAATAAATGGCTTTAATTCACAGCAAGGTAAACATACAGAGCAACAGTTATAATCAGATTCACTTTATTCAATTAGTATAACTTATCTTCTCATAGTGTTTCAAAATAAAGAACTTGACACAGTTGCCCATAACAGTGAGTTGTCTTGTCTTGTAACTATCCTTCAGCATTTCTAGGCTCTTTTTTCCCCAGTGATAGCCCTTACTGCTTTCGCTTTAACAAAACCGGATTGCCCTCACAACTTTCCTGTCTCATGAAGCCTCATTTCTGCTCTGCCTCCACAAAAATGTAACTTTGAAAAAGTTTTGCAGTTCGTTTTTCTTGCCATATTATTGTTCATTTAGTTCCAGTCATTAACCAATCAGAATGTTAATGAATAGCTGTTATCTATTGAAACCTTTCCATCATTTGGCTTGACTTGGCATCTGCAACTGCTCAACTGCTTTGAAAAGTCAAAGTGTCAGCAACTTCAAAGTCATTGGTTTGGAAAGAAAAGCAATGTGTCAGAAGCATAGACTGCATGTTCTTTAGTTTGGTGGGCTAAGGTTGCACTGAGTGGTCACACTGCTTTAAAGAGCATGCAGTTTCTTCAGTGGGTGGGGACAATATTGGTTTTCAAAATAAAACACTGGATAAATGTTTTTTCCCTATAAATTGTGCCCGAGGAAGGTCCACCATCCAAGACACTGTCTGACAATTGGGACGGATTTGGCTGTAGATATAAAGGGAAGGCTGATGATTGCACAGTGTTCAGTTCCATTCGCAATTCCTCAGAAAATAAAGCATTCCATGCCCGTATGCAGATGACATTCAGGCTTGGGCTGATAAGTGGCAAGTAATATTCGTGCTAGACAGATGCCAGGCAATGACTATCTCCAACAAGCGAGACTCTAACCACCTCCCCTTGACATTCAATGGCATTACCATCGCCGAATCCCCCACAATCAACATCCTGGGTGTCACCATTGACCAGTAACTTAACCTACCAGGCACATTAATACTGTGGCTACAAGAGCAGGTCAGAGACTGGGTATACTGTAGCGAGTGTCTCACCTCCTGACTCCCCAAAGCCTCTCCACCATCAACAAGGCACAAGTCAGGAGTATGATGGAATAATCTACACTTGCCTGGGTGAGTGCAGTTCTGACAACACTCAAGAAGTTCGACACCATCCAGGACAAAGCAGCCTGCTTGATTTTCACTCCATTCACCACCTTCAACATTCACTCCCTCCATCACCGGCGTACCATGGCTGCAGTGTGTGCCATCTATACGATGCACTGCAACAACTTGCCATGGTTTCTTTGATAGCACTTCCCAAACCTGCAACACTGCCACCTAGAAGGACAAGGGTAGCCGGCGCATGGGAGCATTATCACTTGCAAGTTCCCCTCCAAGTCACACACCATCCTGACTTGAAAATATATCGCCGTTCCTTCAACGTCGCTGGTCAAAATCCGAGAACACCCTCCCTAACAACACTGTGGGAGTACCTTCACCACATGGACTGCAGCGGTTCAAGAAGATGGCTCACCACCACCTTCTCAAGGGCAATTAGGGATGGGCAACAAATCCTGGCCTTGCCACAATGCCCACATCCCAGGAACGAATAAAAAAAAACAGTGCTCACCTGTTATTAATGGGAAATTGGACAGCAACTTCCAGCCACCACACAACGTGAAAATCAGGAAGTTGCTGTCTGAGTTGCCCTGCTCCTCCAGAAGCTGCACTATACTCGCATTGAAATACATGAATGGCGTGAAGTTGCGGTACTTACGTGATATATACCAACTAAACATGCCTGAAAAAGTTAGGGCTTATCCACTCCAGTGTAAGTAAATTTTTAACGGTGTGATAAGCCTTAATTACTGCCAAATAACCTCTCTGCATTGAAAATTAACTTTTACAAGTGTGGAGTTGCATTCCTTCAGATTTTAATTATCATTGGAGATTTTAAAAACTACCTTTTATCTCGCTCTCTCTTTATCTCATTTTTCCCTCTCTTCATTTTGCTTTCTGTGTCTGATTTGACATTAAATCAAATATCCTAATAGACACTTCCTGGTTCAGACTCTGTGTGGCTCATTAATGATTATTTGATTGGTTAAGGAGATACGCAGTTGCTTTTCCTGTTCACGTAGGTCTCAGGTCCTCTGTAAAGGGCACTGTGCCAAAATGGCTCTCTAAGTAAAGTAAAGCACAATGTCATAGAAAGTCTGTGGGCAAGTGTAAGTGTTATGAATGGCTAGCACCGTTCATTCGATGCTGAGAGCAAAATCCGGCCCCCAGTTTTTAAAATTATGGTCCTGGAACTCTTCATTCATAGTTGGGAGTTCAACCACTGAAACAGGCTTGTTATTATTTTTTTTTGAAGTTCACTTGGAGTTCTCAAGAACAAAAGCAATATTTCAGCAATAAGTCTTGCTGTAAACAGTAACCCATGATTTCTAAGTAATCCCAAAATCAGTATTGGGGTAGACTCCTCTCAAATTTCTTGAATTCATTAAAACATAATATAGCAAACTATTAAAACTGAACCTTTAAGAATACTCATTTCAATTCAGGTACAGATAATTATGACTGGAAATCTGCATCTAAACTTGTAATGATATTTACAACTGATACTGCCAAATTAATTTCTGCAAATATTACACATCATAATTGTTTTATGTTTTTGAACAAAAGCTCATAAATTAATGGCTAATTCATACAAAACTGCTCTGAATTTGAAGACAGTATGACCCACTGAAATGTATCCAAATTACCTGAATATAAATTGATTTTGGTTCTAAGTTGTTTCATAGATTGTTCCATATACTACTTTATTACATAGCTGAAAATCAGTTACGACCTGGGAGCATCTTGCACCCTGTTCAGATCGACTAACACACCACCTAATCTGAAAGCATGTTTGCAAAACTGCTTCAAAATAGTCTTATTCTCAGATTTATGTTAAATTAATTCAGCTTTTTGTAGGTACCCTTTCAGCACATATGCAATTCAACAAAATGATTTTCTAATATAGAAATTTGTATTGTTATGTTATGATTTGACTCAATTTCAACAACTCACCTTCAACAGTAATTTAGTAGCATGGAAACAAATGGGAAGTAAAATCCATATTCTGAATGGATTTGCTCTAATCCAAATTCATTGTACAGGGGTATATGAAATAATCTTTAATTCATTGTACTATTTCTTCAGGCTAATATTTTGGATCTTTTCAAACATTAGAATAACAAAGTATAAAATCTCATTTACATTATAGTTCTAATTTTGGACATATTCAAAACAAAAGTTTTAGTAGTTTGTGATGTTATCTGAATACTGCAACTTAGGCAACTGTCTTTAAAAAGCTCTTTCCCCCCTCTGCATACATTATTCACATATACATAATAAATACTTCATGAATACTGTGTTCATTAACATAAGACAAGTCAGTGTTGGGGAATTCAATACTTTTCTACATTTTGTTTCATCACAAATGGCTCTTGACAAAGGATTTAATCTGTGTAACAAAAATATGTTCCAGTACTTTTATAATTGGGTTTAATTATAGATAATACAGTGGAATTATTTCACCTCATCTAGAAATGTAGCTTTGACCTACCAATAAGCTTTAACCCAAAACATAAAAAGACACTGTGACAAATTTGATTTTGCCTATGTTGCCTGAGGTGAATTTTTTTTAACTTATAATAATTCTGTAATATTAAAGTATTTTTTCTCAACAACAAACCAGCAGCCTTAAATCAGGCTCATTACCATTGTGATTTTGAGTGTTAATTAGTAAACAAATAATAGGGTTGTTATGTATAATCGTTAGTATTTCACACCATTGTGAAAAGATGGATTTCTCATGACATCCAAAGGTATTGTTCTGTTCCATTCACGTAGCAGGGAGCTTAGCTATGGGAGATGGTGAGGAGCCTCATGCCCATACATCAAAGGCTACTAACTTAGTTGACAGGTTTTTTGGGCCAACCCTACCAACTCACAGACTTAAGGCAGGTGACAGAAGTATCACTCTCTCTGCCTTCCAGACCCAAAGTGGCAAGGAGGGCATTGAAGTCTCGCAGTGTGGTATCACAAGTGCTAATTAGAATTTCAGTGGAGATGTGAATAAGGTGGGAAATGTTGCAGTAATAAATATGATATGGGGTTTGAAGTTCAGCTCGGGTTGAAAAGGTCACCAAGATTGCAGATCATCTGGATTGAGCTGAGCAGTTGAGGATGGGGAGGGAGGCAGAGCCAAGAGTACATAGATTTTAGAGGAGCTAAATAAGGTTTGGATTTGGATTTTCCCCAATATTCAACGGGAAAAAATTAGGTGCCACCCATAATTAATTTCAGATAGCCAAAAAAAGACATAGGGCTAGATTTTACACTTTTGTGCAGATCGTCCAAAAATGGGCGTTACTTCCAGCATAAATATGGGTTTTCAGATCGCCGGCTTCTCGCCCATTCTCAAAGCCCCTAGTCTCCATTTTTTAAACTGGGTGTTACCGTGAGCGTTAATGAAATGGGTGGTAGTGTTAAATCTCTGACCTTCTGCAGTAAAGTGTTACCGTCCTTAGCAATGGCATGGCCACGCTCGATTCCCGCGCTTCAGGAGGTCAAGGGTCATCATGACATGCGCAGAAGAGACAGAGAGAGAGGGAGCTGAGAGGGACTGAAGGCGTGTGTAGGTGTGGTGTGGCTGCTTTGGGAGAAAGGAGGGAGAGTTTAGAGCTTTAGAGCAAATAGGGAAACAAAAATTAGCTGTTGCCAGCCACATATTTGCCCGAATTTGGCCTATAATGGAGGGAGAGGAGGAAACGACACAGCACGCTGTGGAGACTGACGCTGGCGAGAGCATTGAGCTGGGAGAGGAGCATATTGGAGGGCGCAAAAGAGCGAGGAGGTTCTCGGACAAGGCAAATGCCTCCCTCCTGCAGGAGGTCGAGTTACGCTGGGGTGATTTGACACAGGGAGGGCGTGGGAAGCCCAACCCAAAGGCTGACCAGAAGATATAGACTGAGATAGCAGAGGTGGTCTCGTCGGCAACCAACAAGGTTCGTGAGGGCAATCAATGCTGCAAAGCATGGAACGACCTTGTGGGATCCACAAGAGTAAGTATTACATTTATTTACATGTACTTATGTTTTTATATAATTTGATTTGTAACAGTCATGAGTGACTATCAGCAGATGTGAGGTCTTGCACTTTTAATGAGAATGTTGCAGTCAAAGCCTGAAGTCACAGTGCACGTCTTTAGGTAAAGAATAATAATTATCATAATAATTATGATTACATCTGTCGGTTATGTGTTGTATCAGTCTCTATGACAGTACCTAGCAATGATATCATGCAATGATCTCCTGCCATGTCATCCTGTCACCTTTTACAGAAGAAGCTATCAACGATGAGGTCCATGCAGAGGCGAACGGGTGGGGGGGCCACCAGTTGTCAGCGACATCACTGAGATGGAGGAGCAGGTGTTCGCACTCGTGGGGAAGCACCCCCGGACAGCCACGGAAGCATCTGCAGACGCTGAAGTGAAGCGACACGAGTAAAGTTGACACCATTGCGTGATGTACAGTCAATAGATGCCATACCCACTCATATCGGAACAATCATATATGATAGATGATTTCTAAAATTGTCCTAGAAATAATGCTGACCTAATGAAAATTATTGCAATGCACCGTGTGTTAATGGTCATGAAATGTGATGTCTGTGATGATCTTGATGATCTTTTGTCGTGCATATGCTGTGTGTAGCGCTGGAATCACCTTGTGACCCTAGCGCCCCCTTCTCCTCTAATAACCTAATTTGTGTTTTGCAGCTCAGCCAGCAGCACAGCCAAGACCACAGAGGCCAGAAGGTGGGGGCGTGGGGCCGGACTCGCCGGACGATCTGCTGGGTCTGCTGAGGAGCTCCGATTCTCGCCCGTCAATCCGCTGGGTCTGTTCTCTATGGATGAGAGCGCTGACTTCGAGCAACTTGCAATGCCATGCTCCAGAAGCCATTCCACCCCAAGGCCATCTATTGCTCCTCCGGTCATTCCCGCCTCCACTCTGGAGGTACTGGCCCCAGACCTCGCCACAGGGCACCCCATTTGTCCCCAGGATGGTGCTAACCCCACGGAGGTTTCGCGGATGTGGCAGGTCTGGTCCACGAGCACGACATGAAAGCGGAGAGATGGTACAGTTGTCCAGGAGGACTGTAGACATTGGTGACCAGCTCCTCGAAGCATTGGAGGGCATATCCCGACAGCTGGCTACCATGACTGAGTATGCTCCGCGGATGGCGGAGGCCCTGGAGGCGATAGTTAGGAACACTGTTGGCACAGGCCTCCCAGTGGTCCCGGAGCGCGGCACTCCTCCCCTAGCTTCCGCACCGCCACTGCGAATGACAGATGAGAGGCAGGATCCTGCTTCTGCATCAGAGAATGTTGCCCCCTCGGCACCCCTCGCTCCCGTACCTGTGCAATTACACCTCTGCCTTCATTCCCCCCCCCCCCAGCAATGAGGCACCACCTGAGGAGCTCTTCGGCCAGGAGGTGTGCAGCAAGGAGGGGAAGGGGTAGAGGTGAAGAGAAGAAGGAGGGGGAAGGAAAGTGAGGTGCATGTCCGCAGGTGATGGCTGTGTTATACCTCCATCTGGGTGTATGCAATTTGTTGTAATGTATGGGGGAGGGGACCACCCTCCTGCTTTGCCTGTGTATTCTGTGTTGCTGGATATGTTGAACATTTGACTGATGTCAATGGTGGAAAAAGTGGGGTCTGGGCGGGGGTTGGGTGTTTTTGCCCGTGATACTTATGATTTCAGACCCAATGTTGGTATAACATTTTTTTTATTGAACATAACCTTGTAGTGCATTGTCTCAGATAGTTGGATCATTACACACTGGTGATTCCTTAACATGAAAGGGTTAAATAAAATTTCACTTCAATCAATGTAAACTTTAACTGGCACCAAGGTGATAGGCACCATTGATGTCTGAGCTGCACACACACAGCAGTGTGTCAGCGTTGTCACTCACAGCAACGTTCTTTCAGGCAAATCATTCAGATAACAGCTCTTGACATAAGACTCTTGCAGCTATGTAGCCACCATGGGCCCTTTTCTGTGGTCTGGAGGGGGTTGTGTGCATGGTTGCATAGCCAGCCTGATTGTCTGGCCCTAGGTCAGAGTCCAGCCCCACGTCATCCTCTTCCTCTCTCTCCTGAGGTGAGCCATCAGTCCCTTCTGGCAATTCTTGTCCCCTCATGATAGCCAGGTTGTGCAGCATGGAGCATCGATCACGAATTTACCTACTTGCTCAGGGTTGTCTTGTAGTTCCCCACCTGAGTGGTCCAGACATCTGAAGCGCTGCTTAAGCACAGTTATTGTTTTCTGGACCACATTGCATGTGTCTCTGTGCCTCTGGTTGTATCGTTTCTCGGCCTCGGTGTGGGTGTCACGCAGGGGGGGGGTTATCAGCCAGGTGGCTAGGCCATATCGGTTATCACCAAGCATCCAGCATTGTCCTTGTGGCTGACTCTTAAACATGTCAGAGACAGTGCTCTCACGCAGGATGTGAGCCTCATCGAAGCTGTCCGGACATTTGGCATTCACTGAAATTATTACCTGGTTGTGGTTGACAACTAGTTGGACCTTCAGGGAGTGAAATCCTTTTCTGTTACGAAAAAGCTCTGGGTGCTGAGAAGGTGCCTGGCATGGCGATGTGAGTGCACTGTATTGCTCCCTGCACCCTGGGGAATGTAGCAATATGGTAGAATGCTCCAGCTTTGTCAGTCTGAGCCTCTGTGGTCATAGGGAAGCTGATAAAGTCCATCCTTCGTGCGTACAGGGCCTCCGTGACCTGTTTAATGCAACAATGGGTGGCATGGTGAGACAGAGGGGAAATCTCGACCGCAGAGGCCCGAAAGGAACCAGATGCGTAGAAAGACAGTGTTGCGGTAACCTTGACCTCGACCGACACTGATGTCCTGATGGCAGACTGCATAAGTGGCCGGATGAGCTCACATATTTCATTGATCACCACCTTGTGGAAGCGCAATCTCCGAAGGCAGGTTTGCCCGGACACGTCAAGGTAAGACCTCTTTTCCCTGTACGTGCGGGATGTATATGGTCTGGCCCTTCTCCTCATTCTTGCACATTTTAAATTGGGTACATAATGATGTGCATCACACATTGAGCCATCTACACTCTGCAGCATGTGCGTATTAATCGATGCAGGCTGAGAAATGGCTGGCCCCATTGCAATGAAAGTATAATAGTGATTGATCAGAAGCAATAATTTCCTCACTAAAATACACCTACAGTAAACCCCAATAGTCCAGTGTCTGAAAATATGTCTGTTGAGATGGTCACTTCACCTGAGAAGAACTCCAGAGTCAATCCAAACTCCACTGAAGTTGAAGCAGCCTTTTGAATGAAGCGACCTGCCATTTTAAAAATGGTGCCCACACCGCTGGCTTTAGTTCAGAACAGTTCCACTTTTTCCGGGCGGTTTTTTGGGCGAGCGAAATTGTGGGCGATATGTGTGCGAGGTGGTGAAAGTGGCGCTGGGCAATCTCCTGGACATTAGTTTCGGCAAATATGATCTTTACGACAAAAAAAGTAGACGGGCGGTATTATTGAATCTCGACGTTAATTCCATGCAGAAACTAACACTGGGTGATATTATGGATATTGATTTTGCCCATTCTGATGATTTCGCCCAAAAAAAGTGGGCGGGCGGTATTATTTTTTCCTGGTGTTACGCACATGGGGAAAGTAACGCTCGGCAATAAATTTCTGAAAAATGCCCTTCAGTTTCCATTTTGTGGCTAAATGGCAATATATGGGCGTTATATGTCATTTCAGCGGTAAAATGGATATTAAGTGGGCATTAAGCATGCAAAAAACATGGAAAATCTAGCCCATAGACATCGAAAGGAGCATAGTGGTCTGGGTATGAATTCTGCCCTGTCACTCAAGGTCCTATATTTGCAAATTGAACCAAAGGGATTAATGGTCTAGATCATTTAATTACAATCTATAACATTACAATCTATAACATTTCAATTAAAACAATCTACAGCATAATGAATGATCTTTTAACTCATTTGTTTGACCTATAATTTTACTTAACATACATAAGATCATCAATTTTTGTGGTTAAACTTTTAAAAAAGCACTTGATTGTTTCAAGTAGTTTTGCTTATTGTGGCATTGTAATGTAAGTTGTATGCAAATGAAACCAAAGAATTATACTGAGATTTTTTTTGTTGAGATATTGAATGATGTAGATAATAAATCATTTTAACTGAAGAGTGCAATTCTTTTGTTCAATTTTCACTTACAAGACCTTGGGTGTCATGACAGTATTGCAAAACACTACTCCCCCATTAGATACAGGTACTTCTTATAAGACCACAATGGTATCCTTGGAAACAAAGCTTGTGACCTTTTTTTGTGATACATAGTGGGGGGGGTCATTTTAAGCTCAAGTGGCATACCTCATATGTGAAATTTTAAACCTTTGAAGACTACTGTGGGACTCTGCACTAAGATAATAAAAAAGACAACATTATAATTATCTAGTTAATAAAAAATAATGAAAGTGACAGTGCGATTCTGCACATTGCTATAATGCTGAACAAATATATTGGAAATCATTTTTGCTAATCTTTACTGCTGCATGAGAGAATACATGAATATTTTAAAAAGTTGCAAAAGACAATCAGTACGAAAATGATTGTTGCAGTTGCCACAGAATAACAATGGCCTATTGTAAAAACATGATGTTAAAAATATTAGTAAGTAGCATATTGGAAATTCCTAGTAGAAACAGATAAAGAGGTCAATATATTGTATTGTTTGGCTACAGAGTAATAGAGCATAAAAAGACTTTCAAATCATTTAATTTAAAAGGCCTTTGACATGAATCTACATATTATTAAAACAAAACCAAGTACCTCCAATTGCCACTTTTCTGGGAGTGATTGGTCTGTTAGCTTAAACTAACAATGACGCCCCTTTTGTTGGTCCTTTAATTGAAGCCAAGGTTAATTTTGCTGAGAGAGACCTCACCTCTTGATGTGCTCTAATGACAGAACTGTGAGTATTAAGATGAACTGTGTAAACATAGTACAGAATATGAAATGGTCAGATGCACAATTGAAAATGACCACATAAATCAAAAATGGTAATGTCATTAATGATATTTGGAGAGGAACACTTATCGTGGTAAATTTTGACTGTGTGCAGACTTCGGGTGGGTGGTGGGAGGAGTTTGCATGCCAGTAGTCCCTAGGGGGAGGCTTGAACCATTTTGAGGGCCGAGCATCACTTCCATAAAACCAGTGAGCTTCAAGTGCTGTTTAGGTATTCACAGGCAGATTGTTGGTTGATGGAGGGATTGAGAATTCTAGTAGCTCCACGGTGGAGCCAAGCTGGAAATTTTCTCCCTTCGGGTCTGGAGGCAATCATGGAGAGGGGTAGGGACTGGCAGCAGGCTAGAAGATTTTTGTGGGGCCAGAAGGAGTATTCACATACCACAAACATGTTTAAAAAAGCAAAAGCTAATCTAGTTTTGGAGTTTCCTGCAGTGGCCCTTTTAAGAATTGCTGTTTAGGCTGAGGGTACAGCCCAGTATCTTATGTATGTCATAGGCCCCAATTAGCATATTGCAATGAGGCTCTCTATGCCCATGTGAAGCCCCCCAGGAAAAGGGAGCTGGGCGAGAACACAGCAGTAAGTACAGCATAGTGATAATTGGTCGCTATCGCCTCATTGCACCCAGCGGAGTGAATTTAAATCACCCCCAATGTGTTTGTTTTACTATTTTAGCAGAGGAGTTAATCCATTTAAAATAAACTGGCTAATGCTACCATTAAAATAGTGGACCAAGGCATGTCATACTGTCATGTATTCAACTATCATTGTAACCCATGTATAAGCTGACCTAAGTTGTACACCTTGAGAACATTGACCACAAGGGGGTGAACTTGGGGGAGACACTCCTAACCTGGACTTTCAGGTATAAAAGGGGAAGCTCCACCCACCTTCATCACTTGAGGTCTTGGTAATAAAGGTAACTGGTCACAGAGTGACCTTCTCTCAAGTATGGGCCTCGTGTGCATTTATACTGTATAGTAAGGACATATCATTGGCGACGAGAAACTGGGATTTCAACCACGCAAGCATGGCCACTAGCAGCACAGAAGAGAGGTACTGTGTTGGTGATGATTGGGACGACTTTATTGAGAGACTACAGCAAAGTTTTGTCACTAAGGATTGGCTGGGACAGGATTCGGCCGACAAACGCAGGGCTCATCTCCTGATGGTTTGTGGATCCAGAATGTACCCCCTGATGAAGGACCTTCTAGCGCCAGAGAAGCCGGCGGACAAGACGTACGAAGAGCTCAGTAAGTTGATCGGGGAACACCTTAAACCGGCGAGCAGCATGCACATGGTGAGACACCGGTTTTACATGCACCGGCGGCGAGAAGGGCAAAGCGTTCCTGACTTCATGGCAGATCTCCGGCGACTGGCGAGCCTATGTAAGTTCCCAGATGCAGGCAGAGCAGAGATGCTGTGAGACTTTTTTATTGAGGGCATCGGGCACGCTGAGGTTTTCAGGAAACTGATTGAGACCAAAGTATGGACCTTGGAAGCAGCGGCTCTGATAGCCCAGACATTTATCTCAGGGAAGAGACCAGAATGATGTATGACAAAAATCTTGGCTCAAATGCGGCAAACGACCAGGGAGTCAACATTGTTAATGCAGCACACAGTTCTCTAGGCAGACAAGGGCAATTGGACATGCCCCAGCATGTAGTCGAACCCAAAGGGGAAATTCAACAGAGACAATGGCTAGCTGAACGGCGATTCATGCCATCGCAATGGACAATGCGGCCAGTAATGGGGCCATCAACACCTGTTAATGGTGCACTTAAGGACAGTTACAGAGACAGTCAGAGACAATCGACTTGTAATGGACCTTTTATTTCCAACAACGGGGCCTCCAGCTCATCTTGGAGGTGTGGAGGCAAACACCCAGCCAGAGCTTGCAGGCATCAGCAATATATCTGCAGAAACTGCAACGTCAGCGGTCACTTGGCACGTATATGCAAGAAGCCTGCAGCCAGGTTGATTACGAGGAGGACGGGCCCGATATAAGCCCTACGAGGCCAAATGAATACTGGGGGAAGTCGCTGGAAGCTGAAGTTCAGCGAGTTCATGTGGAGCACAGATACAGTTCATATACCAGGACGCCATCGATAATGATGAAAGTGCTCCTCAATGGCATCGCAGTATTAATGGAGCTAGACACAGGAGCCAGCCAGTCCTTGATGCGTATCAAACAGTTTGAAAGGTTGTGGGTGTCCAAGGCCAGGAGGCCAAAATTATTGCCGATTGATGCACAGCTACGGACATATACAAAGGAGATCATTCCGGTGCTAGGCAGCGCCACGGTAGTCGTGACCCACAGAGATTCGGAGAACAGGTTGCCACTCTGGATTGTCCCGGGGGACAGTCCCGCACTACTGGGGAGGAGTTGGCTTGCTGTCATGAACTGGAAATGGGGCGATGTCAATGCAATTTCTTCTGTGGAGCGAGTATCATGCTCACAGGTCCTGGACAAATTTGACTCATTATTTCAACCCGGCATCGGCACTTTCATGGGGGCCAAGGTAGTGATTCACATAAACCCGGACGCCAGGCCAATAGACCACAAGGCCAGAGCGGTGCCGTACGTGATGCGGGAAAAGGTGGAATGCGAATTGGACTGCCTGCTGAAGGAAGGCATCATCTCGCCAGTCGAATTCAGTGACTGGGCGAGCCCGATCGTGCCGGTGCTCAAGGCGGATGGGTCGGTCAGGATATGTGGCGATTACAAGGCCACCATCAATCGGGTGTCACTCCAAGACCAGTACCCGCTACCAAGAGCAGAGGACCTCTTTGCGATGCTATCCGGTGGCAAACTTTTTTCAAAATTGGACCTGACCTCAGCTTACATGACCCAGGAACTGGCGAGTGAGTCGAAGAAGCAGACCACCATCACGACACACAAGAGGTTGTTTGAGTATAACAGATGCCCGTTCGGGATTCATTCGGCTGCCGCGATCTTTCAGCGAAATATGGAAAGCCTCCTCAAGTCGATTCCAAGGACAATGGTTTTTCAAGACAACATCCTCATCATGGGTTGCAATACTGAAGAATACCTCCACAACCTGGAGGAGGTGCTACGCACACTGGACCGGGTAGGGCTGCGATGAAAAAGGCGAAGTGTGTCTTCTTAGCTCCAGAGGTAGAATTCCTGGGGAGTTGGGTAGCAGCAGACGGGATCAGACCAACTGCATCCAAATCAGAAGCGATCCAGAGAGCACCCAGACCCCGTAACACGACGGAGCTGCGTTCGTTCCTGGGGCTCCTGAACTATTTTGATGACTTTCTTCCCAAACTGAGCACGCTGTTCGAGCCGCTACACATGCTCCTATGCAAAGGTCGCGATTGGGTCTGGGGGGACAGCCAGGAAAGGGCTTTTGATAGAGCATGCAACTTGTTATGCTCCAACAAACTGTTAACGTTATATGACCCATGTAAGAAACTTGTTCTAACATGCAATGCATCGTCCTATGGGGTCGGGTGTGTGTTGCAGCATGTGAATGCCAATAGTCAGTTACAGCCGGTAGCTTATGCCTCCAGAAGTCTGTCCCAGACAGAAAGGGGCTACGGGATGGTAGAAAAGGAAGTGCTAGCATGTGTATATGCAGTAAAAAAAATGCACAAGTACCTGTTTGGCAGGAAATTTGAGCTGGAGACAGATCACAAACCCCTAATGTCCCTTTTGGCCGACAACAAGGCCATAAATGCAAATGCATCGGCCCGCATACAGAGGTGGGCAATTACGTTAGCCGCCTGTGACTACACAATTCGGCACAGACCAGGCACTGAAAACTACGCCGATGCACTCAGCAGGCTCCCACTAGCCACTACTGAGGGGGCAACTGAGCATGATGCTGAGATGGTCATGGCTGTTGAAGCTTTCGAAAGCGAAAGCTCACCTGTGACAGCCCGTCAGATTAAAGTCTGGACAAATAAAGACCCGCTACTGTCTTTAGTTAAGAAATGTGTCCTGAATGGGGACTGGGCAGCCACGTACAGGGCATGCCCTGAGGAGTTTAAACCGTTGCATAGGCGCAAGGATGAACTCTCGATTCAGGCCGATTGCCTAATGTGGGGAAACCGAGTAGTCATGCCCCAGAGGGGCAGAGAGGTGTTTATCAGAGAACTTCACAATGAGCACCGGGGCATTGTCGTGATGAAGGCAATTGCCAGGTCACACGTTTGGTGGCCAGGGATAGATGCAGACCTGGAACTTTGTGTTCGCAGGTGCAACACATGTGCTCAGCTGGGCAACGCACCCAGGGTAGCTCCCCTTAGCCCCTGGTCCTGGCCCGCCAAGCCATGGTCATGCATCCATGTGGACTACGCAGGTCCTTTCATGGGAAAAATATTTTTGGTTGTAGTAGACGCCTAATCCAAATGGATTGAGTGTGCCATTTTAAATTCAAGCACATCCTCTGCCACGGTAGAAAGTCTATGGGCAATGTACGCCGCCCATGGTCTACCGGATGTCTTGATCAGTGACAATGGCCCGTGCTTCACAAGCACTGAATTCCAGGACTTCATGGCAGGCAATGGAATCAACCATGTCAGAACGACACCGTTCAAGCCGGCCTCAAACAGCCAGGCGGAACGAGCAGTGCAGATAATCAAACCGGGGATGCTCAGAATCCAAGGGTGTTCCCTACAAACCTGCTTATCACGCCTCCTGTTGGCCAATAGATCCTGACTGCACTTGCTCACAGGGGTTCCACCCGCAGAACTGCTAATGAAAAGGACGCTCAAAACCAGGTTATCCCTTATAACCCCACCATGAAATAAATTGTTGAGAGCAGGTGTCGGTTACAATGTGACTACCATGACGGGAATGCGAGGGCGCGATGTATTGATATCAGTGACCCTGTCTTTGTCCTCAACTATGCTGCAGGGTCCAAATGGCTTGCAGGCACTGTGATTGCTAAAGAGGGGAATAGGGTTTTGGTAATTAACTTACCAATGGACAAATCTGCCGCAAACACGTGGATCAAACTAAAAGGAGGTTCAGCAACCCCATAGAAGAAGCAGAGGAAGAACACGACGTAGAGTTTACTCCACCACAGGTGACCGAACACCGGAACCAAGTGGAGGAGAGCCCAGTCACTGTGGGCAGTCCGGACAGGCCTGAGGCACCGCAAACAGCAGACACTCAGGCTAGCGCCCAACAACCAGAGCCCCAACTCAGGCGCTCTACAAGGGAGCGTAAACCACCAGAGAGACTTAACCTGTGATCCCAATAAGACTTTGGGGGGAGGTGATGTCATGTATTCAACTATCATTGTAACCCATATATAAGCTGACCTAAGTTGTACACCTTGAGAACATTGACCACAAGGGGTGAACTTGTGGGAGACACTCCTAACCTGGACTTTCAGGTATAAAAGGGGAAGCTCCACCCACCTTCATCACTTGAGGTCAATGTTCTCAAGGTGTACAACTTAGGTCAGCTTATACATGGGTTACAATGATAGTTGAATACATGACACTAAACTCTGCACAAAACCCTGTGACAAGTTGGTGCCGGAGTCCTCCATGCTCCTTGACATTACACGCAGGGTTTCTAGCAGGCTTCCCAATGCACCAAGCATGTCATTGTGCATACCCATCTGCCTTCTTCTGTAGCCTGCCCCATCGAAGTTCTCATCTGAGTTCTGTGCTGCAGAACTCATGTGAGACCTCGCCTTCCGGTGATGTGGCACCAGCACTTGCCCCCTGCTGTGGCTGCAGGCCTCTCGTGCCCACTGTCTCACCATGTGCCGATCCTGCCTCTATGCTATCCTTTAAATTATACGCTGTGTCAGTATCTGAGCTGGTGGCTGCGAGTGTGAAATTGAGTGATGGTGTGTCTTCATCATCACTGTCTTCTTGCTGTCCCTCCGCTACTTGGCCAGGTTGCACTTCCTGGATATCTGAAGAAGAAAGGCACAAGGTAAGTTTGTGGTGAATGGAGCGGGAGAAAGCAAAAGGTGCAGGCTTACACCATCTGCAGCTTGTAAGTCAGAAGAGATTGTAGAATGAGGAGGAAGTGGGATGTGAGGAGGAGGATTAGATATGAAGATACTGTCATCTTTATTGATTCATCCCCGCCGCTTGGCATGGGCTCAACCATGGACATCCCAATAATGATCAGCACAGTCTCTTCCATAGGGATTACAACATGCAAGTGCCAATCACCCTCCAGTTAGCTCTTGCTGCCTCCAGTTATACGCCACCTTGTCCTGCAAGAGCGAGCAATGTGCGGCAGTGAGTGTCGTGCAATCAATTTGGCTGATGTGGCTGCACTGATTGAATAGCTGTCAGGGTGTGAAAGCTTTGAGATGTGGGTATGAGGCTTGCAGCAGTACTAAGTGCATGAGAGTAAGGTGAAGTATATGAATGTTAGGAATAATTGATAGAGATTGTTGGTAAGTGAGTGATGGAGGTTTGGTGAATTGAGGAGTGCTGGTGGCTCATGGTGCCGTTGGTCGGATATGGCATTTGAAGATGCATTCACTGACCTTGACCACTTGAGTGAGGTCGTTAAAATTCTCGCAGCACTGCATCCAGGTCATTGCATTGACCTCCACAGCTATCTGCTCCCACAGCCTTTTGACCGTTTGTCTGGAGGTCCTCCTTCCCCCTGTGGATACAGGACATCTCTCTTCCTTTCCACCTCCTCCAACAAGACCTCCAGTGCAGCATCCAAAAATCTTGGAGCCCACGCTCTCCCCTGTTGCGCTATTCCTCACTCTTTCCCAGGTCAGAATCTCTTCAAACACGACGCCCAGCACCTGCTCCTGCCACAAAGCATCATGAAGGCTGGGCAGAAATTGAACAATGCCATTGCAGTCTACTTGATCGGGGGATGGGAAAGAAAGCTTACAGACAAAAATTGTGAGGTGTTACAAGAGGGGATCACCATTTGTAAAAATGGGCTCGGTGATTTCCTCAAAAAGGCATCATCAAGTTACTTGGACACAACGTCATAGCTCTTCAGACTTTTTATCTTCCCAAAATGACAACAATTTCCACTTAATTCAGAACCTTTCTCTTCGGCCCAAAAGAACTTGTTATTTCTTGTCATTTACACCAACAAAATTCCTTGCCAATGTAACTGTTGGTGAATCTTCCTCCTTATCTGTGCAACATAAGTGTTTTCAATGGAAATATTATTTTGAGAGTGCTTCATAGTGCTCTGGTAATACTGCATTGATTAGCATTGGTTAGTATTGACTTTGTGATTTAAAGCTGTTACTGGGCAGTTTTCCATCATTCTGCTTTGTGTGTGTGCTTTTTGGTCAAGGGATGGCAATGAGGGGAATGGGCCATTTTTCCGACCGAGTATCAGCATCATGTCAAGTACAGCACAGAAAGATGTGAAGCTCTCTCTACAATTCCCGAATAATGTGATTTAATCTTACTACTAGGCAGTCCCTCGTGATGAGGATGACGCTCTTCTCATCAAAAAACTATGGGCTCACAATGAATTACACCTTAAAGGGTGGAAGACGCCTGTGCGTGGATTTTTTTAACGTGTGGTGACCGTTGCACACCAGCCACCACACGGGCTTGACAGAGCTAGGTCTTGGTCCAGTGGCGAGGATTGACCAAGACAACTGGAGACCAAGCTCTGTTGCGCTTCCCCTGGGTCCCGACCCCGCTGCTGTTAAATGCCGCACTGTCCCTCGCTGGACTTGACCTCTACCCCGCGCTGGGCTCGAATACCGCCCCCCATTGGTCTCGACCGCCATCCCTTGCTGGTCTCGAATGTAGGCCCTTGCTGGTCTCGAATGTAGGCCCTTGCTGGGCTCGAATGCAGGCCCTTGCTGGGCTCGAACGCTTCCCTCGCTGGGCTCAAATGCTTCCCTTGCTGGGCTCGAACAGCGCACCCTCGCTGGGCATCTGACGCCGTCCCTCGCTGGGCTCGAGCACCACCCCTTGTTGGGCTCAAACACTTCCCTCACTGGGCCCGGATCTCAGCTCATCACTGGGTTCGAACACTGCCCCTCGATGGGCTAAGACACCGCTCCTCGCTGGGCTCAAACGCTTCCTTCGCTGGGCTCGAACACCGCCCCCTCGCTGGGCTCAAACGCTTCCCTCGCTGGGCTCGAACACCACACCTCGCTGGGCCCGGATCTCAGCCCCTCGCTGGGCCCGGATCGCAGCACCTCGCTGGGCCCGGATTTCAGCCCCTCGCTGGGCCCGGACCTCAGCCCCTCGCTGAGCCCGGATTTCAGCACCTCGCTGGGCCCGGACTTCAGCCCCTCGCTGGGCCCGGATCTCAGCCCCTCGCTGGGCCCGGATCTCAGCCCCTCGCTGGGCCCGGATCTCAGCCCCTCGCTGGGCCCGGATCTCAGCCCCTCGCTGGGCCCGGATCTCAGCCCCTCGCTGGGCCCGGATCTCAGCCCCTCGCTGGGTCCGGATCTCAGCCCCTCGCTGGGACCGGATTTCAGCCCCTCGCTGGGCTTGGACCTCAGCCCCTCGCTGGGCCCGGATCGCAGCCCCTCGCTGGGCCTGAACCTCAGCCCTCGCTGAGCCCGGACCTCAGCCCCTCGCTGGGCCCGGACCGCAGCCCCTCGCTGGGCCCGGATGTCAGCCCCTCGCTGGGCCCGGATCGCAGCCCCTCGCTGGGCCCGGATCGCAGCCCCTCGCTGGGCCCGGATCGCAGCCCCTCGCTGGGCCCGGATCGCAGCCCCTCGCTGGGCCCGGATCTCAGCCCCTCGCTGGGCCCAGACCTCAGCCCCTCGCTGGGCTTGGACCTCAGCCCCTCGCTGGGCCTGGATCTCAACCCCCTCGTTGGGCTCGGATGCCGCTCCAATGGGCTACCTGAACTCCAGTGATGTCAGTCAAGTCGCCCTTCTAGAAGTGGTCGCACTCCTGGGTCAGCTCACACCGCTCCCTGCAGTGGCTGGCTCTGATATTTATACCCCCGCCTGCCGATGCTGTTCTCTCGCAGATGGCGGGGGGTGGGGGGGCACCATTCGGGTTTAATCTTAAGGGTACCATTACTACACAGTATGAATTTTTCAACTTCCCATAACCGCTATTTTAATAGCCTTTCTGAATGAAATAGCAAATTCAGTGCCAATTTTTGGGAGCTTTATGCTGTCTCCTCAGCTTCTTTGGGAGCTGGTCTCTGACTGCCCAAACACATTTCACCTACAATCCTAAAATCCATCAGAGAGATGAGACTCTCATCCAATTAGTCTGTGCTGGATTCAAGCTGAAGTAACAGATGAAAGGACAGTGTTCCAAACACTGCACCTACTTAATTCTGAGATGGTTTCTTAATCAAAACTATTAGCAATTCTGCCATCATTGGTATTTACCACTGGAAAAAATTAGCACTTTCCAGTTATTAATCACAATAGGAAAATCATGGCTATCATTTTAATGTGCCCCATAATAAAACGAGAACATTAACATGATAACTCATTACTAAATACTTTTGTTTGTAGGCATTAAATTTGTAAGCAAAACAAATATATTTTTCTCCATCTTCATCGAAATCATTTAACCAAACATTACCATAACGGGGGAAAAAGTCCTCTGGTGACATTGTAAACACAATGGGCCAGAACTTGCTGCCAGAATGACAGCGTGTTTAATAGTGCTCACCATTATTAATGTGTAAATCCTCCAGCAACTTGCGGCGAAGAAGAGATACCCCGTGAATTGCGTATCGACACAAGTTGCTGAATGATTTGCGCTGCTTCACAGTTAGCATCGTGAAAACGCCAGCTTTCCCTCAACCTTCTCGTGAGTTTCACGAAGTTGCTGCATGTGCGCATTAATTGCCAATTAAACTTGCTGTAGAAAGTTATGGCTAGTACTTAACAGTGTAAGTACCTTTAATGCAAATCAACTTCTCCAATCCAGAAAGGGAACAATTTAAACTGTGAAGTCTCATTTTCACAGGTAGTAAAATATTGTTCGAGACTTTTAAAAGTACATTTTTTTCTTACTTTTCCTCTTTTTTCTCTCTCACTTAATCCAATCTTTCTTTCCCTCTCTTTTCTCTTTCTGTGGCGGATATTACTCTAATTCAGCCGATTTGTTCCTCAGTTTCTTCCTCAATCCTTAAAATATGAGCCAAAAGGAACATCTCATATATTTGGAGATGCAGCAAAACTGTCAATGCTTTTGACTGTGAACAGATTTACATCATAATTAAGTCCATTATTAAGGAAGCAGTAGCAGGACATTTGGAAAAGCATAATTCGGTCAGGCAGAGTCAGCATGGTTTTATGAAAAGGAAATCATGTTTGACGAATTTGCTAGAGTTCTTTGAGGATGTAACGAATGGGTGGGTAAGGGGGAACCAGTGGATGCGGTGTATTTGGATTTCCAGAAGGCATTCGATAAGGTGTCACATAAAAGATTACTGCACAAGATAAAAGTTCACGGGGTTGGGGGTAATATATTAGCACAGACAGATGATTGGCTAACGAACAGAAACAGAGAGTCGGAATAAATGGATCATTTTCCAGTTGGCAAACAGTGACTAGTGGGGTGCCGCAGGGATCGGTGCTGGGTCCTCAACTGTTTACAATCTATATTAATGACTTGGATGAAGGGACTGAGTGTAATGTAACCAAGTTTGCTGATACAAAGATGGGAAAGCAAATTGTGAAGAGGACACAAAAATTCTGCAAAGCGATATAGACAGATTAGGTGAGTGGGCAAAAATTTGGCAGATAGAATTTCACGAAGTTGCTGCATGTGCGCATTAATTGCCAATTAAACTTGCTGTAGAAAGTTAGGGCTAGTACTTAACAGTGTAAGTACCTTTAATGCCAATCAACTTCTCCAACCCAGAAAGGGTTATCCACTTTGGCAGAAAAAATAGAAAAGCAAATTATAATTTAAATGGAGAAAAATTGCAAAGTGCTGCAGTACAGAGGGACTTGGGGGTCCTTGTGCATGAAACATAAAAAGTTAGTATGTAGATACAGCAAGTAATCAGGAAGGTAAATTAAATGTTGGCCTTTATTGCAAGGGAGATAGAGTATAGAAACATAGAAAATAGGTGCAGGACTATGCTATTCAGCCTTTCGAGCTTGCACCGCCATTCAATAAGATCATGGCTGATCATTCCCTCAGTACCCCTTTCCTGCTTTCTTTCCATACCCCTCGATCCCCTTAACCGTAAGGGCCATATCTAACTCCCTCTTGAATATATCCAATGAACTGGCATCAACAACTCTCTGCGGTAGGGAATTCCACAGGTTAACAACTCTCTGAGTGAAGAAGTTTCTCGTCATCTCAGTCCTAAATGGCTTACCACTTATCGTTAAACTATGTCCCCTGGTTCTTGACTTCCCCAACATCAGGAACATTCTTCCTGCATCTAACCTGTCCAGTCCCATCAGAATCTTATACGTTTCTATGAAATCCCCTCGCATCCTTCTAAACTCCAGTGAATACAGGCCCAGTTGATCCAGTCTCTCCTCATATGACAGTCCAGCCATCCCTGGAATCAGCCTGGTGAACCTTCGCTGCACTCCCTCAATAGCAAGAAAGTCCTTCCTCAGATTAGGAGACCAAAACTGAACACAATATTCCAGGTGAGGCCTCACTAAGGCCCTGTACAACTGCAGTAAGACCTCCCTGCTCCTATACTCAAATCCCCTAGCTATGAAGGCCAACATACCATTTGCCTTCTTCACCACCTGCTGTACCTGCATGCCAACTTTCAATGACTGATGAACCAGGTCTCGTTGCACCTCGCCTTTTCCTAATCTGCTGCCATTCAGATAATATTCTGCCTTCGTGTTTTTGCCCCCAAAATGGATAACCTCACATTTATCCACATTATACTGCATCTGCCATGCATTTGCCCACTCACCTAACCTGTCCAAGTCACCCTGCAGCCTCTGAGCGTCCCCTTCACAGCTCACACCGCCACCCAGTTTAGTGTCATCTGCAAACTTAGAGATATTACACTCAATTCCTTCATCTAAATCATTAATGTATATTGTAAAGTGCTGGGGTCCCAGCACTGAGCCCTGCAGCACTCCACTAGTCACTGCCTGCCATTCTGAAAAGGACCCGTTTATCCCGACTCTCTGCTTCCTGTCTGCCAACCAGTTCTCTATCCACGTCCGTACATTACCCCCAATACCATGCGCTTTGATTTTGCACACCAATCTCTTGTGCGGGATCTTGTCAAAAGCCCTTTGAAAGTCCAAATACACTACACCCGCTGGTTCTCCCTTGTCCACTCTGCTAGTTACATCCTCAAAAAATTCCAGAAGATTTGTCAAGCATGATTTCCCTTTCATAAATCCATGCTGACTTGGACCGATCCTGTCACCGCTTTCCAAATGCACTGCTATTTCATCCTTAATGATTGATTCCAACATTTTCCCCACTACTGATGTCAGGCTAACCGGTCTATAATTTCCCGTTTTCTCTCTCCCTCCTTTTTTAAAAAGTGGTGTTACATTAGCTACCCTCCAGTCCATAGGAACTGATCCAGAGTCAATAGACTGTTGGAAAATGATCACCAATGCATCCACTATTTCTAGGGCCACTTCCTGAATTACTCTGGGATGCAGACTATCAAGCCCCGGGGATTTATCAGCCTTCAATCCCATCAATTTCCCTAACACAATTTCCCACCTAATAAGGATATCCTTCAGTTCCTACTTCTCACTCGACCCACTGTCCCCTAGTACATTCGGAAGGTTATTTATGTCTTCCTTCATGAAGACAGAACCGAAGTATTTGTTCAATTGGTCTGCCATTTCTTTGTTCCCCATTATAAATTCACCTGAATCCGACTGCAAGGGACCTACATTTGTCTTCACTAAACTTTTTCTCTTCACATATTTATAGAAGCTTTTGCAGTCAGTTTTTATGTTCCCTGCAAGCTTCCTCTTGTACTCTATTTTCCCCCTCCTAATTAAACCCTTTGTCCTCCTCTGCTGAATTCTAAATTTCTCCCAGTCCTCAGGTTTTTTACTTTTTCTAGTCAATTTATATGCCTCTTCCTTGGTTTTAACACTATCCTTAATTTCTCTTGTTTGCCACAGTTGAGCCACCTTCCCAGTTTTATTTTTACTCCAGACAAGGATGTACAATTGCTGAAGTTCATCCATGTGATCTTTAAATGTTTGCCATTGCTTATCCACTGTCAACCCTTTAAGTATCCTTTGCCAGTCTATTCTAGCCAATTCATGCCTCATACCGTCAAAGTTACCTTTCCTTAAGTTCAGGACCCTAGTTTCCGAATTAACTGTGTCACTCTCCATCTTAATAAAGAATTCTACCATATTATGGTCATTCTTCCCCAAGGGGCTTTGCACAACAAGATTGCTAATTAGTCCCTTCTCATTACACATCACCCAGTCTAGGATTGCCAGCTCTCTAGTTGGTTCCTCGACATATTGGTCGAGAAAACCATCCCTAATACACTCCAGGAAATCCTCCTCCACCACATTGCTACCAGTTTGGTTAGCCCAATCAATATGTAGGTTAAAGTCGCCCATGATAACTGCTGTGCCTTTATTGCACACATGCCTTATTTCTTGTTTGATGCTGTCCCCAACCTCACTACTACTGTTTGTACACAACTCACACTAGCGTTTTCTGCCCTTTGGTATTCCGCAGCTCCACACATACCGATTCCACATCATCCAGGCTAATGTCCCTCCTTACTATTGCATTCATTTCCTCTTTAACCAGCAACACCTCCTTTTCCTCTCTGCCTATCCTTTCTAAGTGTTGAATACCCCTGGATGATGGGTTCCCAGCCTTGGTCAATCTGGAGCCATGTCTCCGTGATGCCAATTACATCATATCCGTTAACTGCTGTCTGCACAGTTAATTCGTCCACCTTATTCCGAATACTCCTTGCATTGAGGCACAGAGCCTGCAGGCTTGTCTTTTTAACACACTTTGCCCCTTTAGAATTTTGCTGTCATGTGGCCCTTTTTGTTTTTTGCCTTGGGTTTCTCTGCCCTCCACTTTTACTATTCTCCTTTCTATCTTTTGCTTCTGCCTCCATTTTATTTCCCTCTGTCTCCCTGCCTAGGTTCCCATTCCCCTGCCATATTAGTTTAATTCCTCCCCAACTGCACTAGCAAACACTCCCCCCAGGACATTGGTTCCGGTCCTGCCCAGGTGCAGACCGTTTGGTTTGTACAGCTCCCACCTCCCCCAGAACCGGTTCCAATGTCCCAGGAATCCCTCCCTTTTGCGCCACTCCTCAAGCCACGTATTCATCTGGGCTATCCTGCGATTCCTACTCTGACTAGCACGTGGCACTGGTAGCAATCCTGAGATTACTACTTTTGAGGTCCTACTTTTTAATTTAGTTCCAGCTCCCTAAATTCGTCTCGTAGGACCTCATCTCGTTTTTTTATCTATACCGTTGGCACCTATGTGCACCACGACAACTGGCTGTTCACCCTCTCTTTTTAGAATGTCCTGCACCCGCTCCAAGACATCCTTGACCCTTGCACCAGGGAGGCAACATACCATCCTGGAGTCTCGTTTGCAGCCGCAGAAACGCCTATCTATTCCCCTTACAATCGAATCCCCTATCACTATAGCTCTCCCACTCTTTTTCCTGCCCTCCTGTGCAGCAGAGCCAACCACGGTGCCATGAACTTGGCTGCTGCTGCCCTCCCCCGATGAGTCATCCCCCTCAACAGTACCCAAAGCGGTGTATCTGTTTTGCAGGGGGATGACCGCAGGGGACCCTTGCGCTACCTTCCTTGCACTGCTCTTCCTGTTGGTCACCCATTTACTATCTGGTCACCCATTTACTATAAAAGCAGAGAAGTCCTGCTACAACTGTACAGGATATTGGTGAGGCCACACCGAGAGTATTGCGTACAGTTTTGGTCTCCGTATTTAAAGAAGGATATACTTGCATTGGAGGCTGTTCAGAAAAGGTTCACTAGGTTGATTCCAAAGAGGGGGTTGACTTATGAAGATAGGTTGAGCAGGTTGGGCCTATACACATTGGAGTTCAAAAGAATGAGAGGTGATCTTATCAAAACATATAAGATAATGAGGAGGCTCGACAAGCTGGATGCAGAGAGGATATTTCCACTCATAGGGGATGTAGCCTCAGACTAAGGGGCTGCCCATTTAAAACTGAGATGAGGAAAAACTTCTTCTCTCAGAGGGTTGTAAATCTATGGAATTCTCTGTCCCAGAGAGCTGTGGAGGCTGGGTCATTGAATATAGTTAAGGCAGAGATAGACAGATTTTTGAGCAATAAGGGAATAAAGGGTTACGGGGAGCGGGCGAGGAAGTGGAGCTGAGTCCATGATCAGATCAGACATGATCTTATTAAATGTCGGAGCAGGCTCGAGGGGCCAGGCGGCCTACTCTTGCTCCTATTTCTTATGCTCTTATAATTCTTGCCAAAAAAATTTGTGTCGTGGGGTAAATTCAGCAAGGGCTGCACTCCTGTAGAGTGTGATTCTCCAACTCACTTTGGGAGTTTGTTCTTGGTGAATTTACCATAATGAGAAAGAACAATAATAGCAATGGTGATTTTTTTTTCATTGTTTTTTGCTGATGATACAAGGGGAGGCATGTTAGTTCTGAAATGAACCACTCCCAGTTCAGCTATGCAATGTCAGCATCAAATGCTCCTAAGGTCATATATAGCACAGATTGCTGCAAAATGAAACGCCCTGCACTTTGTCCCAGCAATGACCTCTGAAAAGCATCCCCCTTACTGCACTATTTGGAAGAACCACAGATGTTTACAGAACAGAAAAAAGCCATTAGTGCTGCTCTTTACTAGAGTAATTCAAAACTAATCCCACTGCTCCACCCTCACCCCACAGCCCTCCATCACCTTCTGTTGCAATATTTATCCAAATTCCCCTTTAAAGATGTAATAGTCTCTGCCTCAACCATCATCATCATAGGCGGTCCCTCGAATGAGGATGACTTGCTTCCACAAGAGTTCATAGTCCTGAACTCCAATTGAGGGGGTAGAAGATGCCTGTGCATGAATTTTTTTAACGTGTGGTGACTGTTGCAGAGCTAGGCCTTTATCCAGTGGTAAGGGTTGAACCAGGACGACTAGAGACCTGCTCTGCTGCACGGACCTAGTGCGCACACATATCGCAGTGTGGACAGGCCCGTGCTGCCCCTGGCCTTCAGTTCTTCTGGGCCCCGTACCCTCATTCGCCACACCTTCGCCTCAATCATTGCATGTGGCAAAGCATTCCATGCTCCAATAATAACCCTCGCTCTGAAGAAATGCCTCCTAATCTCTCTTCTAGTTGTCATTCTAAATTGATAACCCTCAATTAGATTCCCTATACAGAGGATATAGTATTTCCCTTTCACAAAATCTGCTCTTAGCCTCCGCTCCTCCAGTGGAAATAATGCTAATATCTCAAGTCTCTCCTCATAACTATAGTTTCCCATTTTTGGCATCATCCTGGGGGTGCTCCATTTAGTGCTGACATGGCAGAATGCCCCTTCCCTTCAAATAAAGTGGCGGGCCGCTGCGCAATCTGCAGTCCCTTTGGTGGCTGCCAGGGATGCCCTAGACCGGGCCAGCAACCTAGCACCCATAATGGAGTGTCGGGCTGCTGGACGCCCAACCGGCCGAGGCGAGAGCCGCCATTGTCGGGCCGACAGAAAAAGATGGCGGCCCACGGCACAAACGGCCTCCCCTTTAAGGAACGCCCCAGTGACGGATGTCCGTCAGCTTCGCGAGCAGCGAAATTGGCGGTGACATCAGCTGGCGCCATCCTCACCAGCCACAGGGCAATTTCCCCCACGGTGCGCAAAGAGTTCGGCGTGGGATGGTGAGGGGTCGACGTGCACAGCGGTACCCCGCCAGCCCGGGGCACAAATTGCGGAGCGCGTCGCTACCGGAACATTGCCCCCCCAAACCTCCAGGGCAATTTCCCCAGAGGCGCTATCGACCCCTTCCCTCGGGCAATAACTTTGTTGCACCCCATTAGCACCCCCGGAGGCGCTAATGGCGCTATAAAAAAGGGCAATTTCGCTACCTAATATTTTGCCCACAACTGATCTACAGTTATCTGATTCTCCCTCTCTTGAACAAGGATATTGCATCGGTTATTTTCAGTTCATTGGCACAATTTGCATATTTAGCAAGCGTGAAAAATTGTGGCCAGAGCCGTTGCTATTTCTGAACAACAACAACAACAATAACTTGTATTTATATAGCATCTTTAACAGAGTAAAAAGTCCCTTGGTGCTTCACAGGAGCATTATCAAACAGAATTTGCCCTGAATCACATAAGGAGATATTAGGACAGAGTCGGTTTTAAGGAGTATCTTAAAGGAGAAAAGAGAGCTAGAGAAGCGGTGAGTTTTAGGGAGGGAATTCCAGAGCTTAGGGTCTTGGCAGCTGAAGGCACAGCCGCCAATGCTGGAGCGATTAAAATCAGAGGTGTGCAAGTGACCAGAATAAGAACATCAGGACATAAGAATATAAGAATTCGGAGCAGCCTGGGGCACAAATCGTGGAGCGCTGCGAGCACAACTCCACTTTCCTGCCCTATCTCCATATTCCTTGATTCCCCTAGAGTCCAAAAATCTTTCTAGCTCAGCCTTGAATATACTCAACGATTCAGCAATCACAGCCCTTTGAGGTAGAGAATTCCAAGAATTCATAATACTCTGAGTCAAGAAATCCCTCCTCGTCTTAAACAGCATACCCCTTATCCTGAGACTATTCCCCCTAGTCCTAGACTCCCCAGCCAGAGGATACAACCTCACAGCATCTACCCTTCAATACCCCTCAGAATTTTATCTTTCAATGAGTTCACCTCTCATTCTTCTAGGCCCAATCTGCTCAATCTCTCTCATAGGACAACCCTCTCATCCCAGGGATCAACCTAGTAAATCTTTGTTGTACCACCTCTAAGACCAGTATGTCCTTGCTCAGATAAGGAGATCAAAACTGAGCACAATACTCCAGGTGCGGTCTCACCAAAGTTCTGTACAATTGTAGTAAGACTTTCTTACTCTTCTGCTCCAAACCCCCCTGCAATAAAGGCCAGCATGCCATTTGCCTTCCCAATTGCTTGTTGTACCTGCATGCTAATTTTCTGTGTTTCCTGTACGAGGACACCTAAATCTCTCTGAACACCAACATTTAATTGTTTCTCACCATTTAAAATATATTCTGTTTTTCTATTCTTCCTACCAAAGTGAATAACCTCACATTTCCCCACATTATACTCCATCTGCCACTTTATTGCCCACTCACTTAACCTATCTATATCCCTTTGCAGGCTCATTGTGTCCTCCTCACAGCTTACTTTCCCACCTAGCTTTGTATCATCAGAAAACTTGGATACATTGCACTCAGTCCCTTCATTTAAGTCAGTAATATAGATTGTAAATAGCTGAGGCCTTAGCGCTGATTTTTGAGGCACCCACCAGTTACAGCCTGCCAACTGGAAAATGACCTGTTTATCCCTACTCTCTGTTTTCTGCCATTAACCAATCCTCTATCCATGCTAATATATTACCCCAACTCCATGAGCCCTAATATTACTTTGCAACCTTTTAGATGGCAACTTATCGAATGCCTTTTGGAAATCCAAATATACTACATCCACCGGTTCCCGTTTATCTACATGCTAGTTACATCCTCAAAAAATGAATAAATTTGGTAACATGATTTCCCTTTCCTAAACCATGTTGACTCTGCCTAATCATATTATGATTTTCCAAGTGCCTTGTTACCACATCTGTAATAATAGGTTCCAGCATTTTCCCTACAACTAATGTCAGGCTAACTGGTCTGTAGTTCCCTGTTTTCTGACTCCCTCCTTTTTTGAATAGCAGGGTTACATTTTCTACCTTCCAATCCGTTGGAACCATTCTAGAATTTGCTATCTTCCAATCCGTTGGGACCATTCTAGAATCTAGGGAATTTTGGAAGATCACAACCAATGGATGCATGTTTGAATTCTTCGATTTTTCAAAATTGTATTCTGGTGCAAAGGTAGATCGAGGCTCACAGGAGAAAAATCCTTCAAATAGCAATAAATTCATCCATAATTTTAATATGTCGAGATTTCATTCAGAAGATGAGAGGAGAGATTCAATAGGGATGCGGAGAAGATGATTTGAATGGATGGTTTTTCAATGTGAAGTATAGCCTTTTTTTTATGTAGAATATGAAGAAATCTAGGGCTGGAAGCAAGGGTTTTAAATGGTGCTCGATAGATCTTGAGTTGATGTGGTTGCTGCCTTAGGATTGAAGCTGGAATTTGTTTTTTAATGATTGTGAATATCTTGCTGGGGTAATGTTCCTTTTAATCGAGAAGTGACATCAATTGTGACTGAAGCCTTAAACCTGACTTGGGTACTAGATGTGATGATGAGGGGTCGGGGGCGGTGTGGGCAGAGATGGTGTGCGGGGCTGAGGGATGCCACTGAGAAGCTTAAATCTCTGGTGAAGATTGAAGGAATCTGCAAAATGCTTTGAGATCTTTCATTACTACCCCTTTCCCCTCTCTCTTAAAAGTTAGCACGCCCTTTACCTGCCCAGCCGCCATTAACATTGCCTCTTCCTTGCAGAGGAGGCTGCTTCGCCCGCTTGGCATCTCTTTTGCAGCTACAGTGCTGCTCCCGGGGCTGATCCAGCAGCGGATGTCCTCATCCGATGTGGGATGGTTATCTCTTATCCACAACGCCCCTCCCCCCCTTTAGCCCCCAAGGCAGTCGGGTGAAAAGTTTGGCCGTTTAGAAGTGCAGATCTAGAGTTGAGAAGAATGAGAGGCGATCTCATTGAAACATGCAAAATTCTTACAGGGCTTGACAGGATAGATGCAGGGAGGATGTTACCTCTGGCTGGGGCATCTAGAACCAGTGGTCACAGTCTCAGAATAAGGGGTCGGCCACTTAGGACTGAGATGCGGAGAAATTTCTTCGCTCAGAGGGTAGTGAATCTTTGGAATTCTCCATCCCAGAGGGCTGTGGTGGCTCAGTCGTTGAGTGTATTAAATACAGAGATCAATAGATTTTTGGATATTAAGGGAATCAAGGGATATGGGGATAATGCAGTCAAGTGGAGTTGAGGTAGAAGATCAGCCATGATCTCATTGAATGGCGGGGCAGGTTGGAGGGGCCGAAAGGCTTACTCCTGCTCCTATTTCTTATGTTCTGATGGAACCACTATCTCTGCAGCCATCTATCTCTTTTTTGAACCTGAGGCTATAGGCCATTAGTTTCTCAAGTACTTTTTTTCGACTGTTATTAATTACGCTAAGTTCCTCACTCTCATTAGCCCCTTGATTCTTCATTATTTTTGGTGTGCTTTTTTAGTCTTTTCCGTGAAGACAAATACAAAATATTTGTTTCAAGTCTGCCATTTCCTTGTTCCCTATTATAATTTCTCTTGTCTCAGCCTCTTAGGGACCAACAATTACTTTTGCTACTCTCTTCTTTATTACATACTTGCAGAAGCTTTTAAATCTGTTTTTATATATCTTGTTTATTTACTCTCATTTTATTTTCTCTCTTTTTATCAATTTTTGATCTTCCTTTGTTGGTTTCTAAAACCCTCCTAACCCTCAGGCTTATTACTATTCTTTACAACATTATTAGCCTCTTCTTTTAATCTAATACTATCCTTAACGTCTTTCGGAGTGCAGATATCTCAAAGGGTTGCATTGCTGGAGAAAGTTACAGAGATGTGGAGGGGCAAGCACATGGAGGGATTTGAAAACAAGAATGAGAATTTTAAAATCGAGGTTTGCTTAACAGTGATCCACTTAGAAAATTTCATACTAATCTCTTTTTCATCTTCCTACTACACTTTTAATATTCCTCATGATTACCTTTAGAATCGTTAACCCTCACATTATCATATGCCTCTCTTTTACGTTTTACTTCAGTTTTAGGCTCTCCATCCACGGAATGCTATATTTTGAGGCATTTCCTTTTCAACTTATAGGAATATTGTTATTTTGTACTCCATGCATCTCGTACTCAAAGATTTCCCACTGCTGATCTGTCGGATCTGTTTGCTAACTTTTCTGCCAGTTAATTTGGGTCAGACTTTTGCATGAGTTGGATTATGTGAGGGTGAATGAAGAGAAGAGCATTGGGGTAGTCGAGCCTGGAGGTGCCAAAGGCATATATATGAAGGTTTCAGCAGTGAACCGACTAAAGCAGACTGGCAATGTGGCGGAAGTGGAAGTAAGCAGGCTTTGTGACTGGAAAGGTTATGGGATGGAACTCAGCTCAGGGTTAAACAGAACACCTTGGTTGCAAATGGTTTGGTTGTGCCTAAGAAAAGCAATCCCTGATTACCATAGCCATTGAAGGAAATCTCCAAAAGATTGAAAGATAGGATTGAAATAGCGACTAAATGTATTTATTCCATTCAATGCAAGATTCTCTGAATTTTTTATTATGTTCATTGTCCATGTTATTTCATTGACGGACTTCATTTAAAGACCTCATTCAAACAAAGAGGAGCTGCTGTTATCCAGGTTACCCCATTCGAGCTGGAACCCCTGCCTTTTGATCTTAGAGATATACAGCAATCATGGAAATGTCGGTGACCCAGACTTTCAATCACCCAGCTGGAGGGATCTGACAGTAAGCAGCCAGCAGAGAACAGATATGAGAGAAATGGAGAAAGAAAATGTGTTGTTTCATTTTGATTTAATTAAAGAATTAATAGCTAAATGCAGTGAGGTATACTACAATTCAGTGCGTTTTTTATTTGTAATTTGTCTATAGGAAACGTGATCATAGCACAATTCAGAATCAAGTAGACCTCTTCTTGGCACACCAGTGCAGTTTATCAGCAGTATTTCTCTCCCATTACCTTCCTAGCATTTTACCCTTTAGCTAAGAACCTGTCTTATCACTGGCAGGGCACAATTTTTAATTTCAAATGTAGGCAATTTTACAGACGACTGCATGCCAAACGTGATGTGATAGGAAATGCAAATAGGAGTGGATTTATCTAGTAATTCTGGGAGGTTTGCTTGACAAGTTCCATCCTCTCCAAGACCTCTTTGAAAATTCCATTTAAAACTTCTTAGTTTAAAGGGTCACTGTCATCAAGCAATTCTGGCCTGCAGGATGACAAAATGTCTTTAATGCTGTGAGTTCATTTTATATCTTTTCAGAAATTATAGGATTTTATAGTGTATACAAAGAATTTAGCTCGATATTACAACTGGTGATATGATTAATGTCAATTTTTTTTAAGTGCTACCTCTCGATTAAACAATCTCCCCATTGCCATTAATCATGGGGGGAAATAGTATACTGATAAAGGACTCAGTGAATATTCCATTTAAAACTCGAGTTTGAAGGGTGATTGTCATTAAATAGTTCAGGCCTGCAAGGAGCAGAATATAGAGATTAGGGAAACTAGGCAAAATGACTGACCAGTGATTGGTATTAACACCACATCAGTTCTTCCGAATATACTACACTCCTAAGAGTACATTCCTGAGCAGTGTATATAGATTGTGTGGAAAGTGTACATTTAGGAGTTGTAGGTGCTATAGCAAAAGTTCTTGTCTCATTAAGTGTTAAGGATATTCAATAATTAGGTTTAATCTTACTGTCACTTGGCTGTTTGCTTCCTACTGGCCTCACATTTGCAAGATTCCTAATTCCATATTCTTCCATCTATGAGTCTATTTCATACATAAAAAAACAAAGCATAAGCTTATTGTCATTATAATTCAAGATGTGTAATTTTTAAGAAAACCTTTAAGCCCTACAATCTTTTCCCAGGCAGGCATTAATCTTTTTTGTTTAACCACAATTATCTTCAGCTCTATTTTTAAAAACAATGATTACTGAAATAAATATGTTGCATTATGAATGAATTTGACATATGCTACAATTGAATGCTATTAGTTGTGCATCTGATTTCTAATATCAGATATTATTCATTGTGTCATCTATTATATTTTTATGAAGCAATTCAATTCTCAATTGCTTGTCCATGTAGCTAACTTGTAAGGAAATAATTATTTCCAAGTGAATTTTAAAATGAAGGCTTACAGCACAGACGCCAGTCAAATATTAATGGACTAAACTGCAGATGTATCAGGTTGGCTTGCTATCTGTTGACATTGCACATGCATGCTGCTTCTGGAGTACTGTGTGTGTGCAATCATACCCCCCATATCATCTCAATATCTGTATTGCAGCAGGTTCCAATCAGCTTCAATGACGTCAGCTTTCCCAGGCCATCACTGTGTGCATGAAACCAATTGTGCACATGGTGATTCAGGTGGTTAAGCACCATCATCTCATTCTAGAGTCTGGTGATTAAATTCCAGTTTGTTTGCAACATTAAATTACATATATTTAATATATATATATATATTAATAATTGAGGGCACCCATATATCTCTATGGGAAAGTTCAACAACCTGCTGTGGTGCTGAACTAGACAAACCAGAAAATAAATAGGTTAACAGTTGTGCAGAAGTAGGGCACACAGGAATGTAGAATAAGTGCTTAAGCCTTCATACATAAAGTAGGCAGACTGGAATTTCTATCTTTCACTGTCTAGGTTCACACACAAAGAAGAGCTACTTAAGAGAATTAACTGGGCTACTCGCAATTGTGGAATCACACCTATGCATGACGCAATGGGAATGAATTTCCGCAGGGTTCTCCCAATCGTCCATTGTATCTCTGACAAAAGAGCTGTAAAACCCCAGAGAAGCACTTAAATGTCGTTTGCTCCAGGGTTGACGCAGATCTTCACTGAAGTTACGACAGAGGATTGGGAAAACCCCATGGAAATCTAACCCCAATGTCTTTTTTAAAAAGTGGGGTTATATTAGCTACCCGCCAATCCATAGGAACTGATCCAGAGTCTATAGAATGTTGGAAAATGACCACCAATGCATGTCACAACAGTTCGCAGAAAGGGATCCCCACTATCGTCCGTTGATTTGAAAACCCAAAGATCTCAGCACAAGGATTGGGAGGTCCTTGTGCGAAATTATGGCCTATGCATCTATTAATAAAGCCAAAGATCACATATGCTTTTTAACAGCCTTCTCAACTTATCCTGCCACCTTCAAAGATTTTTGTACATACACCCCCAATGTAATAAGGATACAACATCTAACAAGAATTATGCTGTCAAGACACAGGTCTTTAAGAGAAGCTGCTCATCCTCGGCCTAAAATAATGGAAACAACATTCATATTCATTAGAGTTTCCCTTCTCCCTTTCTTAACAGAAATTATGTTGGCCCGGAACTTTCGGTTGGGATGACGGTGAACTGGCAGCATTCGCCGCCATTCCGCCTTTGAAACTAACAGCAACTTCAGGATTTTGCGCACACGCAGGTGCAATGACAGCTCCGAAACAGGCTGAGCTGTGCCCCCGCCCCCCCACCCACCCTCCGCCTCTCTCCCCACATAGAGCTGGCAATCAATGAAATCTTGTAAATCATTGAAACTGATGAAAACTTTAGCGCTTCCGCTCTTAAATTCCCCACGAAAGGTTAGACCCAAAGGGATTAGGTGTAACTGTAGTTTTGACAGTGATATTACTGCTATTCTAATGTTAAGGGCCTGGAAAACGAATTTTAATATTGTGCAGTGTGAAATTTGTCCATTTTTCTAAAAAATAAAATTTTTAAGAAACTATTCAAAAATGTTTTTGAAACTTTTTAAAAAAGTTTGTCCATCTTTTTTTCAGGTTTGTCTTTTCTTCGTGTGAGAGCCAAAATCTTTCTTTTGCTGTCTCTAACATTTTTAAAAAGTTAGAATTTTAAGAGCTCACTCACTTTCTTGTTCATTGCCTGTGAGAATTCAGCTATTTGATTGGCTGCTTAGCTAGCCTGTTGATGTCACAGCAGTTCGCACAAGGGGATCCCCACCATATTCCGTTGATTTGAATTGAAGGTCGGAAAACCCGAAATTCTCGGCACAGGGATTGGGAATGGGGGTGGCAGTGAACCCCTTTGCTTCGTTGCTGACTGCAAATTCCGGGCCAATAAGTTTACCCTAGAAAGTACAATTGCAATGAATATCTGTACAACACAAAAGCAGCTATCACAAAGGAATAAAGTTAAATTGAAATGTGTTCGCACTGAACATGAGTTTAAAAAAAATCACGTTAGAACAATGACAAATTTGATCATTAAACTTTTTACTTTCTCATCATTTGCAAAAAAACTGTATATCATAATTCGTTCTAAAATGCGATCTGAACTGCCACTATCCCCGATGAATATTTGTCGACCATTTCCAATATAAAACCCAATTTAACTGTGGCTGCTTCCTTGAGTTTTGTGCTGTATAAATATTTTTTCAATTCAATCACTTTTGGTGGCTAAATTAATGTAATTCCAATTAAGAGATAAATAAGGCAGCAAGGGAAATATTGTGACAGAAATTAATTATATTTCCAATAGTAGGTTTGAGAAAGAGCAATGTGTGCAAATTGGTGTATAACATTACTGTTTGAATTCATTCTGTTCTGGAATTAATTAATCAAGACATCTGCAATGTGAATTTAAATTTCTGTCCAAGGGGTTCAGGACTCAACTGCAGTGACTATGTTTCAGCAAGGAGGTCATCTGTTGAAGTCGGAGTAGGAGCCAGATGTCTAACTTAATATTGAGCATGCACTAACCTGTCATGTATCTTACATTATTATATATAACTGTACCCTAACATGCTATACATGACTGTAATAAGATATGACCTATAACCACCTGCATACCTTATCACCAGGGGTGCACTTGCAAGAGACAGGTATATAAGGACAGGTCTCAGGCAAGTGTGGCATTCCAGAGCTGTGAAATAAAGGTGCAGGTCCAGAGTGACCTTGACTTCACTACATGCCTCGTGTGAACCTGCACTGAGGGGACAGGACTTTACAGTGGCGACGAGTTACGGGATTACAGAATCCACAGAATGGCGAACAGATCAGATGAATGGGATGAAAAGTACTGAGGGGACAGGACTTTACAGTGGCGACGAGGATGGGATGAAAAGTACAATGCGGGAGACAATTGGGAGGACTTTATAGAAAGGCTCCAGCAAAGCTTTGTAACCAAAGACTGGTTAGGCGACGAAAAGGCAGACAAGAGAAGAGCCCATCTCTTGACCAGCTGTGGCTCGAAAACATACGCTTTAATGAAGGATCTGTTGGCACCCGAGAAACCAGCAAGCAAGTCGTTTGAAGAATTGAGCACACTGGTAAGAGACCACTTGAAGCCAGCGAGCAGCCTACACATGGCCAGACACAGGTTCTACAACGACAGATGCTGTGTGGGCCAGATCATACCCGACTTCGTGGCGAAACTTCAGAGGTTGGCTAGTTTATGTGAGTTCTCCGATGAACTGAGGAGAGAAATGCTGAGAGACTTTTTCATTGAAGGAATAGGCCACGCAGGCATATTCCGAAAGCTCATAGAGACCACGAACCTGACCTTAGAGGCAGCAGCACTGGTTGCACAGACATTCTTGATGGGGGAAGAAGAAACGAGATTGATTTACAATGCAGGTACGACAACTAGCGAAATATCGGAACATGAAGTTCATAGCACTAAACAAGCTGCTACCCCCACACACAGACAAAACCGGGAGAACAAGCTCTCGACAGCAGGCAGAAGCCATCAAGGGCCACAGGAACGACCGTTCACACCTCATCAACCCACAATGCGAGCAATCAACTACAAACTGAGAAGCTCAAAGAGATCAGCCAGACGCAGCTCATACTTTGGGAACACTTTGAACAATGGAACAGGTCTGTGCTGGAGGTGTGGGGGTGGGCACTCGGCAAGGGGATGTCGATTTCAGCAGGCTGTTTGCAGAAATTGTGAATATACAGGGCATTTGGCCCGCATGTGCAAAAAAACGGCAGCTCGGCTGGTATACAAATCGGATGGGTCGGAAAGCGGACCAGAAGATGGTGGGGGCAGTACCCGGGACACCGATGTACAGCGGGTCAACACGATCAATGTCTGCTGCTCCTACAACAGGATGCCTCCTATAATGATGAGGGTCCTACTCAACGGGATATCTGTCAAATGGAGCTGGATACGGGAGCGAGTCAATCTCTCATGGGCGCTCAACAATTTGAACAACTGTGGCCGCATAAAAGAGACAGACCAAAACTCACAAGGGTCAACACCAAACTAAGGACCTATACCAAAGAAATCATACCAGTCCTCGGCAGCGCCATGCTCTCTGTCAAACACAAAGGGACAGTGAACCGACTTCCCCTGTGGATTGTCCCCGGAGACCCCCCAGCACTGCTGGGGAGAAGCTGGCTGGCAAAACTAAACTGGAAATGGGATGATTTCCATGCCATGTCATTAGAGGAACGGACCTCCTGCTCAACAGTTATAAAGCGATTTGAACATCTCTTTCAGCCAGGTGTGGGCACTTTCAAAGGGGCCAAAGTCAAAATCTACATCACACAGGATGCTAGACTGGTCCATCACCAGGCCAGAGCTGTACCCTATGTGATGAGGGAAAAAATTGAACACGAACTAGACAGGCTTCTGCGGGAAGGCATTATATCACCTGTGGAATTTAGCGACTGGGCAAGTCCCATCGTCCCAATCATGAAGCCTGATGGATCCGTACGAATCTGTGGGGACTACAAATCTACCATAAACAGAATCTCCCCACAGGACCAGTACCCTCTGCCCAGAGCGGAGGACTTATTTGCCACATTGGCTGGAGGTAAACTTTTCTCAAAATTAGACCTCACATCTGCGTATATGACGCAAGAATTGACCAAAGAATCCAAGCTACTCACCACCATCAACACACATCGAGGCTTTTTCATGTACAATCGATGCCCATTCGGCATCAGGTCGGCAGCTGCCATATTCCAGCGCAACATGGAGAGTCTGCTCAAGTCCACCCCGGGGACGGTTGTATTTCAAGACGACATACTTATCACGGGCAGGGACACCGACTCCCATCTCCATAATTTGGAGGAAGAACTAAAGCGGTTGGATCGGGTAGGCCTACGAGTCAAGAAATCCAAGTGCCTGTTTCTCGCACCCGAGATTGAATTTTTGGGCAGAAGGATTGCCGCTGATGGAATCCGCCCAACAGAGTCCAAAACAGAAGCAATTCGCCTGGCACCCAGGCCCCGGAATGTCTCAGAACTGCGCGCCTTTCTCGGGCTACTCAATTACTTTGGGAACCTTATGCAGAACTTAAGCACGCTGCTGGAGTCTCTCCACGTGCTACTCAGGAAGGGGTGCGATTGGTTTTGGGGGGACGCCCAGGAACGCGCCTTCAATAAGGCACGCAACCTTCTGTGTTCCAACAGTGTTTTGACTTTCTTTGACCCAGGTAAAAAGCTAGTTCTCACATGCGATGCGTCAGCGTATGGGGTCAGGTGCGTTTTGCAACATGTCAATAGTGCGGGCAAATTACAACCCATAGCTTATGCCTCCAGGTCACTTTCGCGGGCGGAGCGCGGGTACGGAATGGTAAAGAGGCGCTCGCGTGCGTGTACAGTGTCAAAAAGATGCACCAATTTCGGGCCAAGTTCGCATTAGAAACCGACCACAAGCCCCTCACGTCCCTCCAACCGAAAGCAAGGCAATAAACGCCAACGCCTCGGCGTGAATTAAACGGTGGGCACTCATGCTGGCGTCCTATGACTACACAATAAGGCACAGACCAGGCACAGAAAACTGTGCCGACGCGCTCAGCAGGCTACTCCCGGCAACCACGGAAGGGTCTGACGAACAGGACTGTGAAATAGTCATGGCAATCAATTCCTTTGAGTCCACAGGTTCGCCCATGACGGCTCACCAAATCAGAGCCTGGACGGCCAGCGACCCCACGTTATTCTTAGTAAAAAGATGTGTCCTAACTGGTGACTGGGCAGAGGCTCACGATGCCTGCCCTGAGGAATTAAAACCCTTTCACAGGCGCATGCATGAGCTATCACTACAAGCAGACTGCCTGATGTGGGGCAGCTGAGTAGTCATGCCTCTGCGAGGCAGAGAGGCATTTGTCTGGAAGCTCCACCGCGAGCACCCGGGGATCGTTCTCATGAAGGCCATAGCCAGATCCCACGTCTGGTGGCCTGTTATTGACGCGGACTTGGAGCTCTGCATCCGAAGGTGCACCATTTGTGCCCAACTCAGCAATGCCCCCAGGGAGGCTCCACTGAGCCCCTGGCCCTGACCTATCAAACCGTGGTCGCGGGTGCACGTAGACTATGCAGGCCCATTCATGGGCAAAATGTTCCTTGTAGTTGTAGATGCATTTTCAAAGTGGATCGAATGCACCATTTTAAACTCGAGCTCAACATCCACCACTGTGGAGAGCCTCGCAACCATGTTTGCAACGCACGGAATCCCTGACATATTGGTCAGTGACAATGGTCCGTGCAAGACTTTATAATTGACCACGGCATAAATCACGTCAAGACCGCACTGTTCAAGCCGGCCTCCAACGGCCAGGCGGAGAGAGCAGTGCAAATCATTAAAAAAGGCATGCTTAAAATCCAAGGTCCCACACTGCAGGGTCGCCTGTCGCGACTGCTGCTGGCATACAGATCTCGTCCGCACTCACTGACTGGGATCCTCCCCGCGCAACTGTTGATGAAAAGGACTTTAAAAACAAGGCTCTCATTAATCCTCCCAGACATGCACAAAATCGTTGAGGCAAAGCGCCGTAAGCTGACTGAGTACCATGACAGAAATTTGAGGGGGAGATGGAATGAGATAGGGGACAAAGTGTTTGTACTAAACTATGGCATGGGTCCCAAATGGCTTGCAGGGACAGTAACAGGCAAGGAAGGAAACAGGCTACTGGTAGTACAAATGGACAATGGCAAAACTTGCCGGAGGCATGTAGACCAAGTCAAAAGCAGATTTACCAACAACACTGCGGAACCAGAGGCAGACTACAATGTGGAACTCGCACCACACCTGGTGAACAGACAGAGGGAACAACCTGAGGAAAGGGTAATCCCAACAGACAGCCCAGGCGAGCCAACAACAATCACACCAATCGAAACAGATAGCCCAGGCGAGATATCAGCAACCACACCCATAGAAAAACAGACACCAAGGCAAACAACTAAACCACAACGCAGACGCTCCACGCGAGAGTGTAAACCACCTGAGAGACTGAACCTATAAAGACAATAAGACCTTGGGGGAGGGTGATGTCATGTATCTTACATTATTATATATAACTGTATCCTAACATGCTATACATGACTGTAATAAGATATGACCTGTAACCACCAGCATACCTTACCACCAGGGGTGCACTTGCAAGAGACAGGTATATAAGGACAGGTCTCAGGCAAGTACAGCATTCCAGAGCTGTGAAATAAAGATGCAGGTCCAGAGTGACCTTGACTTCACTACATGCCTCGTGTGAATCTGTACTGAGGGGACAGGACTTTACATAACCGAGGTGGCAAACAAGGCATTCAGGACTCAACTGTGACTACATTACAGCATCTGTTGAAATCAGCACAGGACCCACGTCCGAAACAAAAAGAAACATGCACTTTTGGCTGACATTGAGCTGGCATCTTTGCAGCGTTTCTGGGGCTAATTACATTGAAATGTGATGTTTCTTAAATTAACTTCAGCTTCCAGATTCTCCCACTGTTTGTTGCTTTCAGTGGAGCACCCAAGAGCAAATATGGTGGTACCTCAGCAGAAGCCAGCTGTCGTGAGGTGATATTAAAAGCTATTTTATTCCAATTTTGTTTTAATTAGAGAGGGGCTATTTCTCACACAAACACACAGATGAGGCAGGGCTTTATCCTGTAAAATTCCTTTGAACCTTGTACTGCATTATATACTTGAAAAGAGATACTAAGATGCATCAGTTCAGTCGGCTACCTTAAATGAAGAAATTTAGATGAATAAGAATACAAGTATTAAAAGAAGTAAAAGGCAATAGTTTTATGTCAAATCAATTTATTCAGCTATGTCAAACTAATCATTTAAAACTGCAAAATTCTAAAAAAAAGTACCCTTATTGCATATTGTCACAAAAAGAGACAACAGCTGGAAGAGAAAAACATGACAAAAAACATAAAACAAATCACAACCACAGAATGAGTCACAGATAAAGTCACAAGGCAAGATGACTCACTGTGAGCAACACTGGAGATGTACGTGATACTTATTGTTTCATGGCAATGTTGAACTTGTATTCCAACATGTGGTGAAAGAGCAACTTTTACCTCTTTAATGAAGTGGTAAACTGACTGATTCTACTGTTGGTGGCTGGAGTAATTCAGTCGTGTAGAAGTTGAGTGAGGTGGTCACACTGTTGGCTTTTATTGTTCTTGCTTATTTCTTACTTAACCAGCAAATAATGTCAACAACAATTTGTACAGGGCCTTTAACATAGAAAATGTCCCAAAGTGTTTTCACACTAAATCTACAAAGATGCACATCTAGCAGGGGTCACTGGATCATAATCAGGAGCAGAAACTATAACTAATTTTCCCTCCCTGACACAGAGTAGGCCAAGACGAATTTTAACATCCTTACGACCATCATGGTTGAAATCAGTTATATACGGCCAGTAGCAAAGCAGGTTAATAAGGCCATAAAAAAGCAAATAAAGCGCTGGGATTCATTTCTAGAGGGATGGAATTGAAAAGCAGATAAGCTATGTTAAACTTGTATAGTACCTTGCTTAGGCCATACTTGTGAACAGTTCTGATCTCCATATTATAAAGAAGATATAGAGACACTGGAGAATGTGTAAAAAAGATTTACTAGAATGATACCAAAACTGAGAGGTTGTACTTATCAAGAAAGATTGAACAGACTGAAGCTCTTCTCTCTAGAGAAGAGAGGAGTGAGGGGTGACCTGATAGAGGACTTTAAGATTATGAAAGGGTTGACGTAGAGATGTTTCAACTTGCAGGCGAGACCAGAATTAGGGGCCATAAATATAAAGTAGTCACTAATAAATCCAATAGGGAATTCAGGAGAAACTTCTTTACCCAGAGAGTCATTAAAATGTGGAACTTGCTACTACACAGAGTAAATGAGGAGATGCATTCAAAGGGAAGCTAGACAAGCACATGAAGGAGAAAGGAATAGAGGGATATGTTGATGGGGTTAGATGAAGAGGGGTAGAAGGAGGCTTATGTGGAGCATAAACACTGGAATGGACCTGTTGGGTCAAATGGCCTGTTTCTATGCTATACAGTACATACTTTTTAGTACTTTGTTCCCCAGGAGCTGCAGATTTCATCATGCTGACAGTGCCTAGCAGTCCAGTTAATGAGAGTTAATGGAATGATCTGAGGCAGAGTAAACAGCAGTGCTGAGACTTAACTTAAGACCTGTCCATTAAGTTGCATTTGGAGAGCCAAATTGTGAAGAGGTTTAAAAGAAAATTACCAAAGAGTGAATGACTAAAACAGAAAAAAATCTTCCTAAATTAAGTGTAGTCTCCATATCCTAAGTTATCAATATGGTGTGTCTGTTTAGTCAGCACGGTAATTGTTAAAACCAAAATATGCAGCTCTAGAACCCAAAAGCCATTTAAGCATTCCAAAGTTTTATATCTTCGATAGTCTGCGGAAAGGACATATCCCATCACACTCCCCAATAGACAAATGATATCAGAAAGCTAATGCAGTTTATTGGCTCAAAACTTTCTCGAAATTGCTGTTAACAGTTTTGTCATAATAACAAACACAAACATTCCCAGAACTGTAACTTCAACCTTGGTGTCACTTACTATTTGGAATGTCTTAAAACATTACCCTGAATACCCAGAAAGAAGGAGTTGTGCTATTCGCAGTAAAATTAAAGTTTGTTATGTATCATATCTTAAAGTTTGGCATGTATTGTACTTACAATACAAAGACAAAAGGATTATTCACACTAGGTTATTTGTTCTGCATTACTGCACTATGCTTCGGAGGAATTCAGCACTTGCAGTACTTTCATTCTTTCTTGTTTCAGTGAATATAAACAACTCAGGCCACTGGAATCAAATAATATTTGAACCACTGACTTACTTGAGATAGTGTACAAGATCAAAGAGGTAATGATAAATTTGTACAATGCAATGGTTAAGCCACAGTTAGTATACTGTGTGCAGTTTTGGGCACCCCATTATAGAGAGGACATTAAAGCCATGGAGAGCATACAGTGTAGATTCACCACAATAATACCAGGAATGGGAAACTATAGTTATGAGAAGAGAGTTGAAATACTGGGATTATTTCTACTGGAGCAGAGAAGGTTGAGGTGATTCATGAAGGTTTTAAAATTATGAAGGGTTTTTATAGGGTGAATAGGGAAATATTATTTCCTCTGGTTCTGGAGTCAGAAATGAGGAGTCAACAATTTAAGACTGCCAGTAAGAGAGTGGGGATAGAGGTTGGGGACAATTTCTTTACACAGAGTTGTTCGAGTAGGGGATGTTTTGCCAAAGGGTACAGTTGAGGTAGTGAGCATTGTATCTTTTAAAGGGTTGAGTGGATAACCATTTGAAGCCGAGGCATAGGGCTGCCAGGTGATAGCAGGGCAGCGGGATTAGCCATGGATTGATCGAGCAAAGATGAGGCACAGACACGATGGACAAATACCTTGACTGTACTGTATATTTTGATGGGACTATATGAAGCAATGGGTTAGCACATGGTCCTTTCACCTCGAGCATGTGAGTTTCAATCCGTACTGATTGATGAGATGAAACTTTGCCATTGCGCCACTGCTTTTGGGTCAATGTAAAGTGGTAGTGTGACTAGGGAGTCTGGTCAGCAAACTAATTCTAACTGAACCAAAGCAGAGGGGTATGAGATCACCTCCTAAAGATAGTCTTACACTGGTCAGACTGTGTACAGGATGTAGTAAAACCCAGTCTGATGCAAAACCAAGTAATGGTCAGAGAAGGTTCACGAGGTTGATTCCTGAGATGAAGGGGTTGTCTTATGAAGAAAAGTTGAGCAGGTTGCGCCTATACCCATTGGAGTTTAGAAGAATGAGAGGTGATCTTATTGAAACATATAAGATTCTGAGGGGGCTTGACAGCTTAGATGCAGAGAGGATGTTTACCCTCGTGGGGATATCTAGAACTAGGGGGCGTAGTTTCAGAATAAGGGGTCGCCCATTTAAAACGGAAATGCAAAGGAATTTCTTCACTCAGTAGGTCATGAATCTTTGGAATTCTCTACCCCAGAGAGCTGTGGAGGCTGGGTCATTGAATATATTTAAGGTGGAGATAGACAGATTTTTGAATGATAAGGGAGTCAAGGGTTATGGGGAGCAGGCAGGGAAGTGGAATTGAGGCCAAGATCAGATGAGCCATGACCTTATTGAATGGCGGAGCAGGCTCGAGGGGCCAAATGGCCTACTCCTGCTCCTCGATCTTATGTTCTTATGTTGACAGTTCCTAGGCAGTGGGAATATTTTAATGTTAATTTTCATTCCATTAAATGTTAAGGGGTTGACAGTGGATGGGCAATGGCAGACATTTAGAGAATGCATGGATGAACTACAACAATTATACATCCCTGTCTGGCGTAAAAATAAAAAAGGGAAGGTGGCTCAACCGTGGCTATCAAGGGATATCAAGGATAGTATTAAAGCCAAGGAAATGGCATACAAATTGGCAAGAAATAGCAGTGAACCTGGGGACTGGGAGAAATTTAGAACTCAGCAGAGAAGGACAAAGGGTTTGATTAGGGCAGGGAAAATAGAGTATGAGAGGAAGCTTGCAGGGAACATTAAGACGGACTGCAAAAGCTTCTATAGGTATGTAAAGAGAAAAAGGTTAGTAAAGACAAACGTAGGTCCCTTGCAGTCAGAATCAGGGGAAGTCATAACAGGGAACAAAGAAATGACAGACCAATTGAACAAGTACTTTGGTTCGGTATTCACTAAGGAGGACACAAACAACCTTCCGGATATAAAAGGGGTCAGAGGGTCTAGTAAGAAGGAGGAACTGAGGGAAATCCGTATTAGTCAGGAAATTGTGTTGGGGAAATTGATGGGATTGAAGGCCGATAAATCCCCAGGGCCTGAAGGACTGCATCCCAGAGTACTTAAGGAGGTGGCCTTGGAAATAGTGGATGCATTGACAGTCATTTTCCAACATTCCATTGACTCTGGATCAGTTCCGATGGAGTGGAGGGTAGCCAATGTAACCCCACTTTTTAAAAAAGGAGGGAGAGAAAACAGGGAATTATAGACCGGTCAGCCTGACATCGGTGATGGGTAAAATGATGGAATCAATTATTAAGGATGTCATAGCAGCGCATTTGGAAAGAGGTGACATGATAGGTCCAAGTCAGCATGGATTTGTGAAAGGGAAATCATGCTTGACAAATCTTCTGGAATTTTTTGAGGATGTTTCCAGTAGAGTGGACAAGGGGGAACCAGTTGATGTGGTGTATTTGGACTTTCAGAAGGCTTTCGACAAGGTCTCACACAAGAGATTAATGTGCAAAGTTAAAGCACATGGGATTGGGGGTAGTGTGCTGATGTGGATTGAGAACTGGTTGGCAGTCAGGAAGCAAAGAGTAGGAGTAAATGGATACTTTTCAGAATGGCAGGCAGTGACTAGTGGGGTACCGCAAGGTACTGTGCTGGGGCCCCAGCTGTTTACATTGTACATTAATGATTTAGACGAGGGGATTAAATGTAGTATCTCCAAATTTGCGGATGACACTAAGTTGGGTGGCAGTGTGAGCTGCGAGGAGGATGCTATGAGGCTGCAGAGTGACTTGAATAGGTTAGGTGAGTGGGCAAATGCATGGCAGATGAAGTATAACGTGGATAAATGTGAGGTTATCCACTTTGGTGGTAAAAATAGAGAGACTGACTATTATCTGACAGGTGACAGATTAGGAAAAGGGGAGGTGCAATGAGACCTGGGTGTCATGGTACATCAGTCATTGAAGGTTGGCATGCAGGTACAGCAGGCGGTTAAGAAAGCAAATGGCACGTTGGCCTTCATAGCGAGGGGATTTGAGTACAGGGGCAGGGAGGTGTTACTACAGTTGTACAGGGCCTTGGTGAGGCCACACCTGGAGTATTGTGTACAGTTTTGGTCTCCTAACTTGAGGAAGGACATTCTTGCTATTGAGGGAGTGCAGCAAAGGTTCACCAGACTGATTCCCGAGATGGCGGGACTGACATATCAAGAAAGACTGATCAACTGGGCTTGTATTCACTGGAGTTCAGAAGAATGAGAGGGGATCTCATAGAAACATATAAAATTCTGACGGGTTTAGACAGGTTAGATGCAGGAAGAATGTTCCCAATGTTGGTGAAGTCCAAAACCAGAGGTCACAGTCTAAGGATAAGAGGTAAGCCATTTAGGAGCGAGATGAGGAGAAACTTCTTCACCCAGAGAGTGGTAAACCTGTGGAATTCTCTACCACAGAAAGTTGTTGAGGCCAATTCACTAAATATATTCAAAAAGGAGTTAGATATAGTCCTTACTACTAGGGGGATCAAGGGGTATGGCGAGAAAGCAGGAATGGGGTACTGAAGTTGCATGTTCAGCCATGAACTCATTGAATGGCGGTGCAGGCTCGAAGGGCCGAATGGCCTACTCCTGCACCTATTTTCTATGTTTCTATGTTTCTATGTTTTGTTAGCTGCAAGTTTCAACGCAAAATGATTTGTGCCATCCCAACTCAGTCCCCAATATGCAAAGGCCCGCAGAGCAAAACTACTCATAATCTGGTACTCAATTAGCATTCTTACTCAAGGAGATAGAGAACTTTATATTAGTGCAGTGGAGGAGTGGGCTTTTCTTCAGAGGTTGGGATTAAGGCACAGTGTTGGGGGTTTAGAAAGAACTTTATTCCAGCTGTATTATACCTGACCTGGGATGTTTGACGCTGTGGGAACTGACAAGGGAAGAGCTGTTATGTTTGAGACTAGTTATATTTCAGACAAGGACTGCTGTTCAATTGGCATTTCCTTTGTCCTTCATTATATCACAATTATTCTGTGCATTTGTTAATATTTAACTCTTCACAATTACAGTTCAATCAAAATGTAAAAGCACAAATGAGATCAATGACTAATGCTATATAATTGATCTGAAAACATCCTATTTATTAAACATTTTGTGATAGCAAAAAATGTAGTGCATTTGCTATTGACTGGGAAACCAAATATTAAAATTGATTTAAAGTTTTAAAAAATTAATTCATAGGATATGGGCGTCACTAGTGAGGCCAGCATTTATTGCCCATCCCTAATTGCCCTTGAGAAGGTGGTGGTCCACCTCCTTGAACCGCTGTAGTCCTTGTGATGAAGATACTCCCACAGTGCTGTTAGAGAGGGAGTGCCAGGATTTTGACCCAGCGACAATGAAGGAACGGCAATATATTTCCAAGTCAGAATGTTGTGTAACTTAGAGGGTAACTTGCAGCTGATGGTGTTCCCATGTGCCTGCTGCCCTTGTCCTTCTAGGTGGTAGAGGTCGCAGGTTTGGGAGGTGCTGCCGAAGAAGCCTTGGCAAGTTGCATCTTATAGATGGTACACACTGCAGCCATGGTGCACCGGTGGTGGAGGGAGTGAATGTTTAAGGTGGTGGATGGGGTGCCAATCAAGCCGGCTGCTTTGTACTGGATGGCGTCGAGCTTCTTGAGTGTTGTTGGAGCTGCACTCATCTAGGCAAGTGGTGAGTATTCCAACACACTCCTGGCTTTTGCCTTGTAGCTGGTGGAAAGGCTTTGGGGAGTCAGGAGGTGAGACACTCACCACAGAATACTCAGCCTCTCACCTGCTCTTATTGCCACAGTATTTATGTGGCTGGTCCAGTTAAGATTCTGGTCAATGGTGACCCCCAGGAAGTGATGGTGGAAGATATGACGATAGTAATGCCGTTGAATGCCAAGGGGTCGTGGTTAGACTCTCGCTTATTGCAGTCACTGCCTGGCTCTTGTGTGGAGCGAATGTTACTTGCCACTTGCCTGAATGTCGTCCAGGTCTTGCTGCATGTGGGCACGGACCGCTTCAATATCTGAGGAGATGCGAAAGACATTGATCAGTGTACAGTCATCAACGAACATCCCAAATTCTGACCTTATGAGGGAGGGAAGGTCATTGATGAAGCAGCTGTCACGCTCACCTCAACTCTGGAATTCAGCTCTTTTGTCCATGTTTGGATCAATGCTGCAATGAGGTCTGGAGCCGAGTGGTCCTGGCGGAACCCAAACAGCATTGGTGAGCAGGTTATTGGTAAGTAAGTGCTGCTTGATAGCACTGTCGATTACACTTTCCATCACTTTGCTGATAATTGAGAGTAGACTGATAGGGTGGTAATTGGCTGGATTGGATTTGTGCTGCTTTTTGTAGACAAGACATACCTGGGCAGTTTTCCACATTGTCTAGTCGATGCTAGGGTTGTACCTGTACTGGAACAGCTTGGCTAAAGGTGTGGCTTGTTGTGGAGCACAAGTCTTCAGCATGACAGCCAGAATGTTGTCGGGGCCCGTAGACTTTGTGGCATCAAATGCGCTCATTCATTTCTTTATATCACGTGGAGTGAATCGGATTGGCTGAAGACTGGCTTCTGTGAAGTTGAGGACCTAAAGAGGAGGCCGTTATGGATCATCCACTTGGCATTTCTCACTGAAGATGGTTGCAAATGCTTAAGCCTTGTCTTTTGCACTAACGTGCTGGGCTCTGCCATCATTGAGGATGGGGATATTCATGGAGCCTCCTCCTCCTGTTAGTTGTTTAATTGTCCACCACCATTCACAACTATATGTGGCAGGACTGCAGAGCTTTGATCTGATCCGTTCATTGCAGGATCACTCAGCCCTGTCTATAGCATTCTGCTTCTACTGTTAGCATGTTTGGAGTCCTGTGCTGCAACTTAGAATCATAGAATCATAGAACGGTTACAGCATGGAAGAAGGCCATTCATTGAGTCCGGTTAGCTACCCCAGGTTGGCACCTCATTTTTCGCTCGACCTGATGCTGTTCCGCGCATGCTCTTCTACACTCCTTATTGAACCAGGGTTGCTCCCCTGGCTTAATGGTAATGGTAGTGATGGATATGCTGGGCCATGAGGTTACAGATTGATGGCCCACAGCGTCTCATAGAAGCCAAGTTTTGAACTGCTAGATCCATGCTGAACATGTTCACATGAAACTTTAAATAAAGCATCAATGATGTGAAAGATGCTCATAGGACAGTTGTCAGTAAAGGTGATACCATTACAGATATTTAAAATGTGATGCCTGTTGCAGCACCAAAACCACTGTGTAAAACTTCCAGAGAATGATTTATTTCAGAAGTCTGGAATTACATTTTTCTTTTTCTTGCACCTTCAGTTTTCAGAAAACTTAACAAAATTGGTTTCTTTTGTGGCAATCATCCTTTTTCAAAAGTCCCTCAAAAAGTTGGATCATGGGTGCAAATTCCATAAAATATTGCTGACGAAATTGCAGGAAAGTAACCCCAAAAGATACAATTGAGCAATTAAGCTCTGCCACAGTGTCACGAACTCTTGACCAATTCCCAACCATCAAATTTATGAATTCTTAACCTATGTGCCCTACATTACGATGACTGAGAATTCATGTGGGGTAGACCCAATCTTCCCTCTCAATTTCCAGGCATATATTTTTTCTTCAAGTGACTTGGATACTCTGAATTTTCCAGATGCATATTGAGAAAGGCCAGTGGAGTCTAGATTATATTTTGTTAGTTCTTGTTTGTATTGTGAGTAAACATTTCAATTGGTTTCAAAGGATGAGTGAGAGGTCATTATGAAATTAAAATGCATGAAGTACTGTACTTGTATGTAACTGAAGTAATCTGACCTAATCAGTTACAATTCATTAAGGGTAGCAAATGGTTTCAGTTTATATTATTTTAAAAATGTCAATTTTTGGTTAGCATATTGTAGATCTGCAACTAAGCTATGTTTTTGTATACTCAACAAGAAATGGGGAACTGTTTAAAAAAAAATAGAAGATTAACAAATTTATAATGTTCACAAATAAACTTTCCGTTGTAACTCAATGGCAGCTTAAATTTCAACTGTCAGTGTTACTATTTGTTTTGTCATTTTTATACAGCTATATTGCAAGAATAAGATTATTACTAATAAAGCTTTAAAACTATCCACTATGTTAATTTTTCTGTCTTTTTGTCAATACAACTGCTACAATACTCAATGTTTGTAATGAAAGAAATATATTAAGTTACTTTACATTACACCACATTAGAGACTGAGATGCTTCAGAATATTTTAAGGGATTTTCAGATATCTGTCTGACTTTTTACCGTATGTGTAACAGAGGGACATAACATTCAAGTGGAGTATTGTCTTGAAGAACTGTAGGGTGGTGAGCTGAGCAGTGAAACAATAATATTTACAGAGTGACAAAGTCAAGACGTTCATGCTTTAGGGCGTTGTTGGAATTTAAACTGAATTTTTGATTATTTTTCCAGTTCAAAAAATGTTTAGTCAAGGCTTTTTTTCTATATATAGCATGAGCACTAATAGGAATTTGAATGAACAGCAATGTGGCATAGTGAATAAATGTGTTAGCATTTTTTAAATTTAATTTCGGGATGTGGACATTGTTGGCAAAGTTGACATTTATTGCCCGTCCTTGCTTGGCTCAGGAATGTGGTTGTGGGCCATCGTGATGAGCTACAACAGTCCATTTATAGCAGTTGTCTTTATTCGTTCATGGCATGTGGATGTCGCTGGTAAAGCCAGCATTTATTGCCCAGGCCTAATTGCCCTTGAGCAGATGATGGTGTGCCACCTTCTTGAACCGCTGCAGTGCGTGTGGTGAAGGTACTCCCACAGTGCTGCTAGGGAAGGAGTTACAGCATTTTGACCAAGCGACAATGAAAGAATGGCGATATACTTCCAAGTCAGGATGGTGCGTGACTTGGAAGGGAACGTGGAGGTGGTGGTGTTCCCATGAGCATGTTGCCCTTGTCTTTCTAGGTCGTTGAGGTCGCGGATTTGGGAGGTCCTGCCGAAGAAGTTGCAGTGCATCTTGTAAATGGTACACACTGCAGCCAAGGTGCGCTGGTGGTGGAGGGAGTGAATGTTTAAGGTGGTGGATGGGGTGACAATCAAGTGGGCTGCTTTGTCCTGGATGGTGTCAAGCTTCTTGAGTGTTGTTGGAACTGTACTCATCCAGGCAAGTGAAGAATATTCCATCACACACCTGATTTGTGTCTTATAGATGGTGGAAAGGCTTTGGGGAGTCAGGAGGTGAGATACTTGCCGCAGAATACCCAGCCTCTGACCTGCTCTTGTAGCCATAATATTTATGTGGCTGGTCCAGTTACGTTTCTGATCAATGGTGACCCCCAGGATCTAAATGTTGGGAGATTCGGCGATGGTAATGCCATTGAGTGTCAAAGGAAGGTAGTTAGACTCTCGTTTATTGGAGATGGTCATTGCCTGGCACGTGTGTAGCGCGAATATTACTTGCCACTTATCAGCACAAGCCTGAATGTTGGCCAGGTCTTGCTGCATGTGGGTATGGACTGCTTCTTTATCTGAGAAGTTGAGAATTGCACTTAAAACTGTGCAGTCATCAGCGAACATCCCCATTTCTGACCTTATGGTGAAGGGATGGCCATTGATGAAGCAGCTGAAGATGGTTGGGCCTAGGACACTGCCCTGAGGAACTCCTGCAGCGATGTCCTGGGGCTGTGATGATTGACCTTCCACCACCACAACCATCTCCCTTTGTGCTAGGTATGACTCCAGCCAGGAGAATTTTCCCTCTGATTCCCATTGACGTCAGTTTTACTAGGGCTCCTTGATGCCACGCTCAGTCAAATGCTGCTTGATGTCAAGGGCAGTCACTCTCACATCACCTCTGTAATTTAGTTCTTTTGTCCATGTTTGGACCAAGGCTGTAATTAGGTCTGGAGCTGAGTGGTCCTGGTGGAACCCAAACTGGGCATCGGTGAGCAGGTTATTGGTAAGTATATGCCACTTGTTAGCACTGTCGACAACACCTTCTAGCACTTTGCTGATGATTGAGAGTAGACTGATGGGGCGGTAATTGGCCAGATTGGATTTGTCCTGCTTTTTGTAGACAGGACATACCTGGGCAGTTTTCCACATTGTCGGATAGATGCCAGTGTTGTATCTGTATTGGAACAGCTTGGCTAGAGGCACGGCTAGTTCTGGAGTACAAGTCTTCAGCACGACAGCTGGGATATTGTTGAGGCCCATAGGCTTTGCTGTATCCAATGCAGTCAGCCATTTCTTGATATCACGTGGAGTGAATTGAATTGGCTGAAGACTAGCTTCTGTGATGGTGGGGACCTCAGGAGGAGGCCGATATGGATCATCAACTCAGCATTTCTGGCTGAAGATGATTGCAAATGCTTTAGCCTTTTTTTTGCACTGACGTGCTGGGCTCTGCCATTATTGAGGATGGGATATTCATGGAGCCTCCTCCTCCCATCTGTTATTTTATGGTCCATCACATTCACGACTGGATATGGCATGAGTTGATCTGATCCCTTTATTGTGGGATCGCTTAGCCATTTCTGTGGCATGCTTTGATATAACTGAGCCACTTCAGAGGACAATTGCCCCTTCCCTCATGGCCTGTTACCGCCGGAAATCGGCAGCCATGTTTTAAATTCCGCTCCTGCAGTATCCCGGTGGTGACTTGTTCCCCCCTACTGCTCCGCTGCTGTCGATCCTTCCTAAGTGCATCATAAGAGCATGCACCGCCGATGCCAAAATTCTGCCGACAAAATCTTGTTCCCGCTGCGCAGTGCCAAAAGCTGCTTTTTCTGCCGATGCAGTCAGGCTGTAGTCCTTGTAAGACGGCGGTGCAGCTCCCATTAAAGGGGGGGACCTACTGCCACTGCCACCACGTTTCTTTTTTTGTCGGCCGACTGCCATGTCGGGCCGACAATTATACCCCAGGTTCGGACGGGCTGCTAACAGGCAGCCTGGCAGACCCTCTTGGGTGCCGGGCCACTGGCCTGGCCAAAACCCTCCCTGATGGCCAGTGGGCCAAACTTAAAAATCACGCTGGCTCTCTCCCCTTTAAGTGAAGGGATAGCCATGGTGATGCGGCACTGTGATGACATCATCAGTGCCCCGCTGATGTCTGACAGCAGCGGCCACTCCCGCCCGACTCCAACTTCCACCCCTCTCGTGTGCTCACCGCCGCACTACTGCCCCCATTATGACCGACTTCCGGTCCGCCAGGAAAAAAAAGCCAGAGAGCGGAATTTCACTCAAGAGGCCACCTCATCCACCGTGCCGGTTAAAACACAAGAAACAGGGTAGGTGCGCCCCATTTCCAGCGGTGGGCAATTTTGGCCCCTTGGGGTTTTACCACAACCCAACAGCTTCATGGTCACTTTTACTGATACTAGCTTTTCATTTGCAGACGTTTAAAAAACTGAATTCAAATTCTCAAATTGTCATGGTTGGATTTGCATTTACATTCACTGGGTTGTTAGTTCAGATCATGGAATACTTATCCAGTAACATAACCACTACACTACCATCACTGTCTCAGTAGCCTGTCTTGGGTATATATTTATTTTGTGAATGTTTTATTTTATTCCATCAGAATGATTAAGAGCGAGGATCATAAAGATGTATGTATATTTTAGGTTGCTTGCCCTGTACTATGTAAATAAATTAGGGATAATATTTGATCTGTGATTGGAAGCTTAAGCTGGTCAATTTGAATAGATAGCTATCCCGGAGGGTATGGTAAAGAATTTATCAAAGACAAAACCTCTGCCTTTGAGCGATAAGTAACTCAAGATCTTTCCATATTTTTATGATTTTGAACACATTATGAAAATTACATACATATCTCATAAAGCATGTCCGGTGTTTTCTACATGGTTCACGATGAAGTTTTTACTCCACTAACATTTGTGCAGGGACTGCAGGGAGGATGAGCAAACCAACCACAGCACTGTGGTACAGGGGGCCATTCAAGTGTGGGGAGTAAAAAGAAATGTGGTAGTGTGTAGGGGACAGTATCATTGGGCTCAAGTTTCGGCCTGAGTTGCTCCTATTTTTTTGGAGCAACTAGTTTAGAATGGAGCATCTTAGAAATTGCAATTCTCTTCATTTAGTTTGCTCCAGTTCTAGTCAGTTAGAATAGTTCCATTTTCGAACAGATTTTGTTTTTCAAAAGTGGCCGTGTCCAACCACTTACGCCTGTTTTGCAAGTTTAGGCAGCGAAAACTTACTCCAAACTAACTTAGAATGGAGTAAGTGTAGATTTTTGTACTCTCAGAAAGACCTTGCCTATACTTAGAAATCAGGCATAGGAAACGAGAGATGGGAGCGGGGGGGGGGGGGGGGGGGAGGGAAGTTTATAAACATTGAACACTTCACTTTTACAAATAAAGAGCCATCATCAATAATAAATGATAAAAAATCAATAACTCAACCAATAAATCAATTAAAAAAATAAAAAATAATAAAAAATCAATCAATAAAAAATGAAGTTTCTACTCACCTACTGCAGCACCGGGAGCCCTCCAACAGCGTGCTGGGACGGGGCCCCCCCAGTGTCTCTCTCTCTGTCTCTGTCAGTGTCTCTCTCTCTCTCTCTCTGTCTCTGCCAGTGCCTATCTCTCTGTCTCTTTGTCTCTGTGTTTCTGACAGCGAGAGGTGGGGGTAGAGAGGGGGAGGGGGTAGAGGAGGGGGAGGGAGGGTGTGGGGGAGGGGGAGGGAGAGGAGGGGAATAGGAGGGGGAGGGAGGGGGGGAAGAGGTGGGTGGAAGAGGAGGGGTGGAGGGGAGAGGGAGAGGAGGAGGGGGGAGGGGAGAAGGGGAGGAGAGGGGAGGGGAGGAGGGGGGAAGGGGGAGGGAAAGAGGATGGGGAGGGGGTAGAGAAGGAGGGGGGAGAAGGGGGATGGGGAGAGGAGGAGAGGAGGGAGGAGAGGAGTAGAGAAGAGGAGGGAGAGGAGGGAGGGAGGGAGAGGAAGGGGGAAGGCTGAACGGGAGGGGGGTGGGAGGCTGAACGGGCCCTGCCGCCGCCGCCAACGACGAAGAAGCCGGGCTGCCACCGCCGACACTTCGGGCGGGGCCCACCCCCAGCGAGATGCCGGGTGGGCGGGCCCCCGCCGCCGACGGGGGTGGGGTGGGGTGGGAGAGGGAGGCGGGGAGGCTGAACGGGATGGAGGGGAGGGGAGGCTGAATGGGAGAGGGTGGGAGCGCGCATGTGCAGAGATCCCGGCACTAATTTCAGTGCTGAGACCTGGCGCCGCCCCCAACCCCTTATGCTGTGCCACGCCGAGCACGAAGAAGTCCTGAGGAGCTCGCAGAATCACAAGGTAAGTTTTCGGCGCCCTTTTTATTCCAGGGAGTCGGCGCACCTTATCGAGGTGCGCCGTTTTTACAGAGGGTGGAACCTTGGGCCCATTACCGGGATAGATCCAGTTCTATGCAGCCGAGAGCGTGAGTCGCGAAAGCTGTGTTGCCTGCCCAGTGCCAGGGTTAAGGACATCTCCTCAGGGCTGGAGAAGAACTTGGAGTGGGAGGGGGAAGATCCAGTTGTCGCAGTCCACGTGGGTACCAACAACATAGATAGCACAAAGAAAGAGGTTCTGCTGCGAGATTATGAGAAGCTAGGGGCCAAATTAAAAAGCAGAACCACAAAGGTAATAATCTCTGAATTACTACCTGAACCACGAGCAAATTTGCATAGGGTAAATAACATCAGAGAGTTAAACACTTGGCTCAAAGACTGGTGTGGGAGAAATGGGTTTTGGTTCATGGAGCACTGGCACCAGTACTGGGGCAAGAGGGAGCTGTTCCATTGGGACGGGCTTCCCTTGAACTATGTTGGGACTAGTGTCCTGGCGAATTGAATAACTAGGGCTGCAGATAGGGCTTTAAACTAACTAGTGGGGGGGTGGAGGGTTCAGGTAAGCGGGAATTTAATAAGTCAAAGAGCAAGGGGAAGGCAATAGTGCAGGGTAGCATGGGGGAAAATGATAACCAGAGCGTGACAGGAAGCGACATAAGAACATAAGAAATAGGTGCAGGAGTAGGCCATTTGTTCCTTCCACAGCTCTCTGGGGCAGAGAATTCCACAGATTTACAACTCTCTGAGAGAAGAAATTTCTCCTCATCTCAGTTTTAAATGGGCGACCCCTTATTCTAAGACTATGGACTGGTTTTACACTTGCATGCAGATCGCCCAAAAATGGGCATTATTTCCAGTGTGGGCGGTAAAAATGGGTTTTCAGATCGCCGGCTTGTCGTCCATTCTCAAAGCCACTAGTCTCCATTTTTTAATTGGGCGTTACTGCAAGCTATAAAATGGGCGGTAGCGTTAAATCTCTCTGACCTTCTGCCGTAAAGTGTCGCCGTCCTTAGCAACAGCATGGCAACGCTCGATTCCCATGATTCAAGAGGTCAAGGGTCATCATGACATGCGCAGAAGAGGAGAGAGAGAGAGAGAGGGAGCTGAGAGGGAGTGAAGGCGTGTGTGGGTGTGGTGTGGCTGCTTTGGGAGGAAGGAGGGAGAGTTTAGAGTTTTAGAGCAAATTGGGGAAAAAAATTTAGCTGTTATAAGCCAGATATTTGCCTGAATTTGGTGCCTATAATGGAGGGAGAGGAGGAGGCGACACAGCACGTTGTGGAGACTGACGCTGACGAGAGCAGTGAGCTGGGAGAGGAGCACATTGGAGGGTGCAAAAGAGCGAGGAGGTTCTTGGACGAGGCAAATGCCTCCCACCTGCAGGAGATTTGACCCAGGGAGGGCGTGGGAAGCCCGCCCCAAAGGCTGACCAGAAGATATGGGCCGAGATAGCAGAGGTGGTCTTGTCAGTGACCAACGAGGAGCGTGAGGGCAACCAATGCCGCAAACGCTGGAACGACCTTGTGGGATCCGCAAGAGTAAGTATTACATTTATTTACATGTACTTATGTATTTATATAATTTGATTTGTAAGAGTCATGAGTGACTATCATCAGATGTGAAGTCTTTCACTTTTACTGGGAATGTTGTAGTCAAAGCTGCGGTCACGGTGTACGTCTTTAGGTAAAGAATGATAATTATCATAATAATCATGATTACATTTGTCGGTTATATGTTGTATCAGTTTCTGTGACAGTACCTAGCAATGATATCACACAATGATCTCATGCTATGTTGTCCTGTCACCTTTTACAGAAGAAGCTATCGATGATGAGGTCCGTGCAGAGGCGAACGGGTGAGGGGCCACCAGTCACCAGCAACGTCACTGACATGGAGGAGCGGGTGCTTGCACCCGTGGGGAAGTACCCTCGGACGACCACGCAAGGAGCTGCAGACCCTGAAGTGATGCCACGTGAGTAAAGTTTACACCATTGCGTGATGTAAAGTCAATAGATGCCACACCCACTCATATCCGAATAATAATATACGATAGATGATTTCTAAAATTGTCCTATAATGCTGGCCTAATGAAAATCATTGCAATGCAGAATGTGTTGATGGTCATGAAATGTGATGTCTGTGATGATTTTGATAGCGATGGTGCTTTTGTCGTGCATATGCTGTGTGTAGCGCTGGCATCACCTTGTGACCCTAGCACCCCCTTCTCCTCTAATAACCTCATTTATGTTTTGCAGCTCAGCCAGCAGCACGGCCCAAGGCAAGACCACAGAAGCCAGAGGGTGGGGGCGTGGGGCCGGACTCGCCGGACGATCCTACTACATCGGGTGCTGAGGAGCTCCAATTCTCGCCCGTCAATCCGTCTGTTCTCTACGGATGAGATCGCGGACTTCAAGGAACCTGCATTGCCAGGTTCTAGAAGGCATTCCACCCCAAGACCATCTAGTGCTCTTCCGGCCATTCCCGCCTCCACTTTGGAGGTAGCGGGCCCAAGCACCTTGCCACAGGGCACCCCATTTGTCCCCAGGACAGCGCCGACCCCGCGGAGGTTTTGTGGACGTGGCAGGTCTGTTCCACGAGTGCCACATGAGAGCGGAGAGATGGTACAGTTGTCCAGGAGGACTGTAGACATTGGTGACCAGATCCTCGATGCATTGGGGGGCATATACCGACAGCTGGCCACCATGACTGAGTACGTTCCGCAGATGGCGGAGGCCCTGGAGGCGATAGCCAGGAACACTGCTGGCACAGGCATCCCAGTGGTCCCGGAATGCAGCACTCCACCCCTAGGTTCCGCACCACCAGTGCCAATGACACATGAGAGGCAGGACCAAGATCCTGCTTCTGGATCTGAAAATGTTCCCACCTCGGCACCCCCACTCCGTACCCGTG